>NC_070564.1:617261-925892 GCF_026914185.1 Puccinia triticina | reverse complement strand
TTGACCGAGCTGGTCTTTGTATAAGCCACAGTACCAAAGTTGGTGACTTGTTCACCAGGCAATCGGACAAAAGTTGACCTTCCGTTTGGGTAAATTGGGTAGCCTTCCTTGTCAAGGCTACACCCATGATCAATGTACGTTTTGTGTTTTTTGTTCATCTCAGGAAGGAACCACTCCTTGTCCTTTGATTGCCTTCGAGGTTTTGGATCAGCATCACTGGTGTCAGAGCCAGAGTTGGAATCAGGATTATTGGGGTTCGAGTCGGAGCCATCAGCATCAGCATTGTCAGAGTTGAATCCGTTGTCGCTGTCAATAACTCCGGGAAGTTTGTTTCTTCTTCTTGTTGGGATTTGATTGAATTCTATGTCATTGTCGGTCTTGGGTGCATCACTCTCAGCAAAATTGGCACTTTCATCATCAGCGTCGTCAGAAGAAGTATCATCCAAGGGGTTGGGTGGCATTACTTCAGGTACTTCGTAATCACTATCATCATTGTGCGCGGTACGATCCTTCCTCAAGCGTGGAGAAGACGGCGGCCTTGGCTTGAGTTTCAGGTTAGTTTTCAATGGCTTGGGGAACTTCTTCTTCTTTGAAGGCTCCGCGTCTTTCATGCTGCCGGAAGGAGTTGATTTGATGATGCTGGCTGGCTTGCAATCAGAGACTGAGCTTTGCGAAGGATTTCGGCTGATTGGTGGGATGAGTAGGTCGGCTAAGGTGCAACAGTTGGGAATTGGCGGAGGGACGGCGCTGGGACTGATGGGATTTGACAGAGGTAGGGAACCAATGATGGGGCTAGATGGTGGGATGAACAATGGTTGAGGAGGGCTAGTGCTTCCTTGGTCCATCTTTGTCATGGGATGTGTTTCTCTTGAATCTGTTGGATCCGTCATGGAGGTGAGTGTGGATTCTGACATTGTGTTGAGTTTGCATGAATGGGGGGTTGGTGAGGAGTGGGAGAATGATGACTTGGGATAGGAAGTCTTGACAAGGGTGCATGATATTGGTCTCTTGCTGATGTCATTTGTTGAATGTTGTTGTGATGTGATTTTCATTGTTTGATTGATTGCAAATAATCTGCCAATGTAGTGTAAAACTATATCCCATATATTTCAAACGTAAATTTGAAAATGTTTTTTCACATAACATAACGACTTGCAAGTCCATAGTTTGTGAATTTATACTTTTACCCCATCTTATACGTTTCAACAACCTTTCAATGAAGGACTTGCAAGGTATGGTTTGTGAAAATCATTTACAGGTATGCATGAGTCATATTTACATGCTATTATTTGCATACCTTTTGTTTACATACGTCAAAAATATAACTATGAGTTGCAAAATTCTATTAAATACCCACCACTATAAACTTTTGCAACCCTCCACATTTACGGCACATATGTCCCGTACACGGCGGGGGTACTTCCTGCCCCGCCCGTTTGTGGAACTGACGAGAGGAGGGTAATCTGTGGTGTTGAGGGACACCAGGGACTGAAACTGAGGGGCTACCGGTGCTCACGGGCAGGGGGCTTGACAGTGAAGATAAGGATTAGATTCAGTGAGTAAAAGAGCCAGATAGTGAGAGCCGGTAGACTGTAGTAATGGGCTGCTTGGTAGAAGCATATCTATGTACAAGCATACAACAACTACATACGGGCTACACCATCTCAACACGTGGAACCGACAAGGATCGGCTCGGTAACCCCTTGGTAAGCTTGTTTTGAGAATGAAAGCTGGTTGGCTGGTGAAGAATGTCCGCTAACCGCCTCCTTCAAGAATATTGATGTCCGGGCTGTGTGATTGTCGGTAACTCGGCTCCGCACTGCTACTTTCTGCTAGCCTTCAGCGCTCCTCTACTGAGCCTGATCTATAGCGTAATAGTCCGCAAGTGAATAAAGCTCCGCACGCCGTAAGCACAAAAAAATCGCAAGTAACTCTTGAATAAGGATAAGAACACAGATAATCCTCTCAATAACTCTCGTACGTCCGTAGTTGTAAGTACAATGATGATGAGTGAAATCCCTAATAATTCAATAGGATAAAGATAATAGGATAGGAGAGTCCCCCCTTCCGTCCTCCCCTCCGCACACGTTGCCGTTCCCACCCAATCCCGCACGTCTGACACTTTCCCGCACTAGTCCGCCTAATCCGCCCGCTATCCCGCTCGTCACTTTCCCAGACTCCGCTCCTCTCCGACGCTTGCCCTCCCACCGTCCTCTGTCTAGCCCCCGTCAGTCATTCTCTTGCCACCGCCTTCACCCCGGTTCCACCCGCTGATGGAACCCGCTCGGGCTGTCATGGCTCACCCGCTGACGCGCCGCTGCTACCAGTCCACGTGTGTAGTCCCGCCGCAGTCCAGCCCTGTCTTTTTCCGCTCCAATCCGAATACCCAATCCGAAATCCGCAATCCGCAATCCGCAATCCGTGCATTCCAATCCGCGTGTGACTTTCCGTAAGCTTTCCTAGTGTGCTTTCCTGACCTCATCCTCAGTGCTTATTTCACCGGAATGCACCCTGCCTGAGCGGCTTTGTGCATTCCCCGCCCGCGCTATCCCCGCGTGGACATTCTACCGCGCTCGCCTATATAAATCACCACATTGTTGGTTCCACAAAACAGGTTTTTTCCACGTGGAACCAATGGGCTTCACACTTTTCCCTGTAGGTTCCACGATGTGCCTTCCTGGCACGCGTGGAGACCACGTCAGCTTGTTGCTCACGCCGGTTCCACGGCATTTTCTTTTTTTTTTTCCTTCCAGCCAAGACCACCTCAGGCTGGTCCTGAGTTTTTGAAAGACGAACAAAACTTGATTTTGAAGACAGGAAAAAAAAATTGAAAAAAAAAAACTTAACAAAAAAACCTATCACAAACCCAATCACAAACCATCGTTTGGGGGGTTCAGAGCGTGTAAAGAAGCAGGGTTCAACAATGTGAAATGGCTGTGTGGTGTGGCACTCCCTCTCATCCAAGTACCCTGCCTTGGTTCTGAGTTCGACTCCCATGAGAAACAGTTTTTAACAAGCTGCCCCGCTGAATTTTCAAGGCCCGCCTACGTGGCCACGTGGATTCCACAGGTAAACATCTGTAAGTATCCGTGGGATCCTTGGGGCCATCACGAGGTGCCCCCGTGATCCACTTGGTGGAGGTCACGTGAACGTGTGGACCAGCAGCCGCTGGTCCAACCTCGCGACCTGTGTAACCTCCAACCAGCCAGTGTTAGACTGGGCTCGCGCGTGCACGCGAGCCCAGTTGTGGAATGAAAATCCCTGCAAGATGTTGGAAATCCCTCTTGATTGAAACCCGCTTCAATCCCGCGCGAATCTGAGACTCTGACTGCCACTCCACACCGCGCCTACACTCCAAAGCTGGCACACACACTCCAAACCCCATCGCCACCTATCGCCACCAAGAAAACAACTCATCAAAAACAATCACATAACAACTTGAGGTTAAACTGTCGCGCGCGATTGTTTGAGTTGCTGCTAGCTGGTAAGGTTTTTTTTTGGCGCCCATCGACCAACGTCATCTAATGCGACTCGTTGCCAATTGATAGTCTCTTTGCTCTGACTAGCCTACTCCTTGGGGTCCCATAGATCTTGCTCGCCTACCTCCACCCTCCAAGCCTCAACCCATCATTATCCCAAGTGATTAAATCACTGGTCTGAGACTGAGAAGTTGCAAGCAGACTCCTTGCTGGCTGTTCCGAGAAGTCTGGTGTCCCAAGCAATTGCCTGCCAGGTCCCAGAAGTTGGGCAGAGCAGTTGTCTTCCCCGTCCAAGCAGTCTTCTGGCCAATCTCAGGGGTTGCCTGACCTATCTGTTCAGTTTCTGGCCGGTTCAATCAGTTTCCTGCCTGGTCCTTGCAGCTGCTGGCCAGTGTGAGCAGCTGCCTGCCATGACCGGGCATTCTGCTGGTTGGTCCATACAGTTGACTCCCCAGTATGAGCAGTCTTCTGGCCGGTCCAAGCAGTTGCCGAGCTTTTCAAAGCCTGTGAGCACCATGAGACGTGTAGGTGCAAACAAGGTTTACAGCTAGAAGGAAGATTTTGGTGTGAGGCTATCTCAAACATAACCATGAAGATGGTTGGTTTTGAGCTTACAGCTCACCCTTTTATAATGTACTTGCATTGTAAGTCTATTCCAGCCAACTTCTGGCAGGACAGGTACTTAGTTGAGTTCAAGCAGTTGCCTGCTGTGTGGATGTGTGTGTTGGTGGTACAACTTAATTCCTTGACTCTTTCCTTAATTGAAATTTTGACTCAAAAATTGGACTTCATGAAGTCATCCATGCTTGGATGAAGCTTTAAATTTTGCATCCTTAGTGCATATGTAAATTGGGAGCTGTGGTTTTGGAATTAGTAGGACAAGCAGATTCTATTTCTATTCTCCTCTTAACTAAGTTTCATCTGGGAAAAATAAAAATTGTGAAATAATAAGAAAATTCTGGGTTTTGCAGCTTTGTGGTATGGGGCATGTGTCATTTAAGGTGTTCAAAGTTGAAATCATAAAATCTTCATTACATAAAATCATAAAATCATAAAACTTTTAAATGACTAGAGGCCAAGGCGGCTTCGCCGCTGCAAATTCAGATTCCTGTTACTCTCTCATCCAGGTTCAATGGTTTCCAGTCCCAACCTGCAAGCATAGCTCCTCCAAGAACACACCACCTCATGGAATTAATGAATACCCACAAGCATGATATGACTATATTTTCTTTAGGGAGCAAGACAATAAAATTGGTCATGCTTCTATCAACATTTATGCCTAATTGACACTCAAAAACAAATTAGTGAATGATTTCATTGTAAGTGGGCATCTACAGTACTTTTATCACTATTGTCAAATAACCCACAACTTCAATTTTGTGGCACCCTTACAAATGTCAGAAATTCTGGATGACTGAGTCTCTCAAGTCTCACATTTTTCATAACTTCCCAGTTTGGACACAAAATTATGTATAAATCATCAGATTTTTGGAGAGGAAGATCATCAATGGCCAGGTTAAAACAGAGTGTAAGGTGAAGGATGTCTTAGTAGTACACAGAGTATTCCCTGCTTAAGCACTTGAAAATTCTATGGGGTTGGATATTTGTCAAAGACCCCACCTTAGCTTCATTTTTTCCCTTGGAGTTGACCTCCTCAACCTGTTGGGTATCAGGGAAGCCCAACTACCTTCACATAGCACAAGACAAGAGGAGATCAAAAAGAAACAAGGACACAAGCTTCTCTCCAGCCAATATTACAATACTAAGAACCCACCAGTCCCCCGGCAGGTTGAAGTGAGATATGCTGCTGGTGGCGGGAGACCGGGTTGCGCTCGGCGCCAACACAATCAAGGTCCTTCGCCGCCTGCTCATAATACTAAACAAATACTCAAGATTCAGAGATTGCCTCCAGGTTGAGTATCACATTGGGGGGAAGAATCACATTGGCACAGCGGTTGCAGTCACGCCCATAATCTGCTTGTGCACCACCTTCCCGTGCAACCTTGTCAAAAACGTATGCAACCCCGTTTAGGCTTGTCCATCTTGAACTGGACCAGCAGGGCGCCACGGCCCGAGCCAAGGGCACCCATCAAGGGGCAGGCGCAGGAAGATCTGACGCTTTGAATGCACCTTGCGCATGAACTGCTGTCACAGGAACTCTTCCGTCCGGCTGCAGGCACATGCCACCACTCTCCTGCTTGGTCCGGAGAGATGACCACTTGTGTTCCCATTCCTTCGTTGTCAACAGTCTGAAGTACTATTATGGGGCCCTGACCGGGTTCCTCTTCTTCTTCCAGAGCTTTGTTTTTTGATGTCAAGAGGTCCTTCCTTCCCAACAGCAAGTCCTCTTGCGGCCTTGGAGGAGTCATTGAAGAATTTCAGGACGGTTGAGTCTTGGGAGTCCAGCTTCTTAGGCGGGGGGCCGAGGGAGGAGCTCTTAGCTGGAGGAAGGTTGCTGAAGACCTGCTTGGAATGGTGTGCCTTGCTGTCGGAGTACCACATCCATTCGGGCGCAGGGAGGACCGCCCGCGCGGATCCTTGGCGGGGAGCGCTCTGCGGGGTCGTCGGTGCGCCTGCTTCGGGGCGGAGATGCTCGTGCAGTCGTGGTGTGACCTGGTGCAAAGATGGGCCGTCCCTGTGCGGCGAGTGATGGCGCCTTGTCTTCTGCTGCGTCTTCCATGGAGATGGTGAGTGCACGCCCTTCGTCGACACGGGCTAGACGCGCTCTAGCGACTTGGACGGCTCTCGATTGGTGCTTCGTGCTCGGCTCCTGCTTCGCCGAATTGCCTGTGCTCTTCCAGTCGTTGGGGCCAGTCGGCTCGACTCTCTTCTGCTTAGCCGAACATGAATGTTTCCTCCTCCCGGGCCAAGAAGGGCTTGATGGGAACGGCCGGAGTGTGACGGTACAATGCGGAAGCCTGTAAACACACTGATGAGACTGCCGCTCCTGCTGCTGTGTATACATATGACGTGCCATAAACGGTCCTGAATTGCTCACCTGTTTTTACTTCTCATCAAGGATATTGCACGCTACCATCGTTGTATAATCTCCCTTGAAGGCTATCCACGCTTGGCATTCTTGGTCAATCTGCGTGCGTTTGGTCGCGAGCATCTTTCTGAGACTGTGACACACCATCCTTGGTTATTGGTTACTCAAGCGCGGAGGGTCCAAAGAAGAAGGAGGGTTGGGGAAAGCCAGTGCATTCTAGGGGGATGGTGTTGGGCGCTTGGCTTGTGGGTGGGTGGTCAGGTTGGACGGATGAGCTAAGCTGCTCGGTAAGACTGGCGAACTGAGCCAGGAAGGAAGTGCATGCATGGCAAGCTGCACTCTGAAATTCAATATGTATATTTGACTGGATCGGGGCCTTGAATGAGTCGGCCTTGTGAGTTCTTGGCCAGCCGGGCCTGGGTAGCTTATAAATCTGGTGACCATGTCCAAATCAGATACACATGTACATAAATATAATTGTTGGATTTGTGTGTATTGCACGGAGGTTACCACCCGAGCGCGTTGATAGACCTTTGCACAGGCTGAGGTGGGCAGGTTATGCAAGTGATGGTTGTGGTGCGGGGTTGGCCCAGCAATGGGATGACGAGCTTGATGTGGTGCCTTGGTAATTACCAAGGCACCACAAGAGATTTTAAGCTTGTACAAGATGACAACAGCGGCGGTGGTAGTTTTGTAAATGCAATGGAACATGCGCAACGGTTACAGTGGCGAGCAACACCGCCCAAGGCAGTGGGAACGGGTGTATGGTTGGTGGTGGCGGGTGATTGGGGAGCAGTAATAGCAGGGCATTGGAGACAAGCGGATGTGGCTGGGGTCAAGTGCTCGTGGGGGATCCTCCGGAAAACTTATTTAAGGAGTGCTGTTCCATGAGGTTGTCCCCCCAGGGGCTCCGGTTTTGTCCTACCCCCTCCCTGGGAGCCCACTAATCACTTGATTAGGGCCTTCCTGGAATACTCTAACAACCGGCCCACTTTTGCTGGTTGCTGCGGCACAGGTGGAGGGTCATCCATAGGGCCTTTGGGTCTTTGGGGATTTTCAACTTGTGCCTGTGTTTAATTGTTGTGTGTGCTATTTTTTGTTGTAGCTTTGTAAAAAAAACACCCCAAAACTTAGATCCAAGAGTCTAGGATTCTGTGGATTTAAGAAAGTGGGATGATTTTATATGTACCATTTTAGAAATGTTGCTATAATTTGAGTGTTTGGGTGTACATATTTTTTTTCACCTCAGAATTTCATGATTTTATGGTGTTATGATTTTATGCAAGTCAACTTTGAACACCCTAATTGAATATTGTGGCCTTGGCATGAGTTGAAAAAAGTGAGTTGGTCTCATATAAGTAGGAAGAATAGATTCTATTATAAATCTTGTGTCATTTGGTGGTTTTAAAACACAATTGTAAATTGAAGAGTAGATTTATTCATAAATAAATAAATCATTTCCCATTGCTGCATTTGTATTATGTGAGATATTGAATGTGTGGGTTGGCAGGCCAGCATTGCAGCAAGCACTTGAAATAATATGATGCAGAACAGCTTCTAAAGCTAAAAATTACAAGGTGAGTCAGATCTGGCTTTACAAGTGCCAGATCTGACTTTACACGGCCGTGTAAATCGAAGGGAAGTCCTCCAGTACCCACTTAATTTGGCTGTGAACCAATGGTACTCAGAGTGACACAAAATATCTCATTCATTGGAAAGCATTGAAAATAGCTTCATGGCATACAAATAGTGAATAATGAATTTGGGAATGACTCAGCTATCTTCTGTCCCTCCTGTGTAACATGTGAAAGAATATGAAGAACGTAAGGCAGATATAATCTGTGCTAATAATTATAACAAAAAGATAATTTTAACTAATGTTTGATTAAAAAGATGATCAATCAATTTTGCGGATAAGATTTGATAGTGTGATTTTACAATGATAATCCTGTTTTTTGATCAATTTGATTGATTGATTTTAGTCTTTCAGAGACGTATTAGCACTTGGTGAGGAAATACCAAGAATGAGCTTTGGTTGTGTTTGTTGTGTTGCGCTATTGCAATGAGAAGAGAGACTAGGTAGGTGCAAAAGAGAAGAAGTGATTAATCTTTCAACTTCTTTCCTTTGTTCATCAATAAGTTTGATCATTGACTCACCTCGAGTTCAACACACACTGATCCTTCTCATCAGAGATGATGACATCACTTGCTTCATCTCTCAATTCATACACTGTGCGCTTTCTCTTTGGCTGCTCTAAATCAGAGCTTGCCAAGCCTATGCGTGAAAGAAACTATTTCAGCATTTTTATCCCCAAGAGTATGTACAACTTGTACAACTCACATGAGGTATTTCTCTTTTGAGAAATTAATCCAGTTCCGGAATTCCAACAACATGGGGGCACTACAAATAGTGCACACATTAAGATGAAAATCAGGTAAGAGAAGAACAGAAATATAATTTACCTACTAATGCCTCAACCTGAGTTAGAATGGAATCTAGTCCTCCCAACACACATATTCCACACCATTGCCAATACCACAGCTTCTCAGTTAGACATGTGCCAAGTATCAAAATTCTAGATATTCTTCAAGTATGTATGAATTGATGCCCTCCAATTTTTGTATCAGAAAAACAGGTAATAGAAGAGTGCAAATGATATCAACTTATCCTACTCATTCACATCTTCATTGATTCTTACTTGACCAAGATAAGTTTTTCACATGTTGATTCACCAAAAAAGCACTATTCAGCCTACAACAGACATTTTTTCCACTCCTAATACTTCACCCATTCAGGATGTGTTGCACCAGCCTTGAAATGCTATCTGGCAGTGGTTTTGAGTGAAGAGTTACAGCTTGACCCATCATTGCAAAGTTCAACTGCTTGGACGAGCCGGTCCGAGCAGTTCTCGGATATGGCCGTCCGACAAGAGGTCCGACTTGCCTGTCTGAGCCGATGGGCACTTCTGGTGACTGCTTGAACAAGGCTGTTTGACATCTCATCGGACGGCCATGACTGAGAACTGTTTGGACAGACCAGGCCGAGGACTCATCAGAACTACTGGTCCGAGCAGTCAATTCAGGTAGTGCATGTCACAATGACTTGCAACAAGAAGGGCGCTGAGGGGCTTGGAGGGAGGTAGCCGAGCAAGATCTATGGGACCCCAAGGAGTAGGCTAGTCAGAGCAAAGAGACTATCAATTGGCGACGAGTCGCATTAGATGACGTTGGTTGATGGGCGCCAAAAAAAAACCTTACCAGCTAGCAGCAACTCAAACAATCGCGCGCGACAGTTTAACCTCAAGTTGTTATGTGATTGTTTTTGATGAGTTGTTTTCTTGGTGGCGATAGGTGGCGATGGGGTTTGGAGTGTGTGTGCCAGCTTTGGAGTGTAGGCGCGGTGTGGAGTGGCAGTCAGAGTCTCAGATTTGCGCGGGATTGAAGCGGGTTTCAATCGAGAGGGATTTCCAACATCTTGCAGGGATTCTCAGTCCACGACTGGGCTCGCGTGCACGCGCGAGCCCAGTCTAAGAGCATCTCCACCGCGGTCCCTATTCGGGTCCCTATGCGACCAAATAGGGACCGCGAGGCCAAAAACCACAGCCACCGCGGTCGCTATGTGGGGCCCTATAATAGGGACCACGGTCAAAAGTCCCTATTGGGTTGTATATATACAACCCAATAGGGACCGGCCCGATTGCCCTGTCCCATGTGAAACCTTCCCACCTTGGAAGGTTTCACAAACTTTCACACACCCTCAACTCCAATCGGTGGACTTTCACCAACCCGGGGGCTGCACTTTCACCGATTAATGCAGCCCCAACCGATCTTTCACCTATCAAATACGGCCCTCACGGTGGAAAAGAAAGATCCGCGCGGGCCCTATATCATTTTTTGGGGCCCTATTTGAGCCAAATAGGGACCCAAATACCGGGCCCGCGGTGGAGATGCTCTAACACTGGCTGGTTGGAGGTTACACAGGTCAACCTCGCGCGCGGCTACTACGTGGAGTCCTCGTGGAATCCGCGTGATTTCCCCGTGGATGGACTCCCCGGGTGTAAAATATGATTTGTAAAATTCACATAACCGTTATTGAAGTACAGATTCACAGGTTGGTACTGATGAGCGCTGAGTAAGAGTTGTTTAACAGACGGTTAACTTGCATGATTTCCTATACAGTTTAACCATCCCCGAACCGACCACAATGAGTTCATACGATGACCATCATCAGGACAGGACTGATATTGTGTTTTGCTTAATGGTTGGACTTCAAGAGTGAAGTTGAGTGCTATAGTTATGGGGTTGTCTGGCACAGGGCCAGTTTAATCTCCATCATTCTGCCATACGGAGCCCGCCTGTACCGAAGTGAAAATGATCATGATGATCTTTATTACACAATGCGAGGCAAAAACAAAAAAATGGAATTACAGAATGCCATGATTTGTGCACAGCAACAGGACCATCCGTCCAAGCATTCTACAAAACACATTACATACGGACTTAAGAGGAACGAAGCTGAGGTGCATACGATATGAGCACTGCCTGAGGCTGATCGACCCTTCGTCGATGACGCAAGACTTCTTAGTGCCGTGACTAATCACCGTCAGCCCATCAGGCTTGCCGCAAACCGCGATTCCACAGGGCCGATCACCAAGCAGGAAGCCATCACTCCTTAATCATCGGATCCGGGCCAGCCCTTGAAGAACAAGCCTGTGAATCAGCCCGGATTGCGCTCGAGGAAGTCCAAGTTGGCCTGCTCTGCTCAGACAGGACTGACAGGCTGCAACAACTTATACAGCCGGTTGTCCATTATCAAGTGGCAATCATGATTTCGGCAAGCCTACCAACCCGTTCCCAACAAATACCAGCAAGGATGGCAACTAGAAAATTCTCAAACATTGCTATGCTGATTCAACATGAAACCTCGGCCTTCCCATCCGATTTGAATCATCGAGAAGCTCAACATCGACATCCTTTCCGATCTTCCGATCCACTTCATTACTAATTGGTTCACATGCACATATTTGTACTAGTGCATTTGTGGTTGTGGTACATTGCGCTCTCTGTTTTGTGATGTGATTCAACGGTGTGAAAATGAAGAAAATGTTTATATCCAACAGAGAGAAATGTGCATGTTATTTCAGTTTTTTTATCAAATGGATAAGGGGTGTTTGTTTTGAACGATGACTTTTGGAGCAATTTGTGTATGAGTCCTGGTGAGTCTTATAGTGAAAGAAGCAAATTAATAAAATAAACCAATCAAACTGATGAACCGGTAGATCTGGGGGAAGGATGCGCTATGGGATTATGCGAAAAACATCGGCAATTCTTGCGGACGCGCATAGCACCCAGGCGGACAAGATTCCTAGAGAGATTCCAGTGACGACCGGAGCCACGCTTGCCTGGCCGACTGCCTTTGTCTGCTCCAAAACGCCGACGGCAGGAGGGGTTCTTCTTTTGCGTCGGAGGAAGTTGAGGATACGCTCGAACAATTTGCCAAGCCATGATTTGGGCTTGTTGATCTTGTTCACCCTTTTGCCGATCCGGGCGAGTTTTTTCTTATTCTTGATCGCCTTGACCTTATTGAGCACCTCATCAAGTTCTTCCTGGCTATATTCTTGTTTGTTGTTGACAGGACGCAAATCATTTGGACCGGAATCAGTCCCAAACTGACCGCGATAGCGCGGGGGTTTAGGATAGCTCGTAGGCACGTTTCCAAACTGATCATGGTAGCCCGGGGGTTGAGGATAGCTCGTAGGTACGTTTCCGAACTGATCTCGATAGCCGGGGGGTTGAGGGTAGCTCGTGGGTACGTTTCCGAATTGATCGCGGTAGCGCGGGGGTTGAGGATAGCTCGTAGCTACGTTTCCAAGTGGAATCGCATTGGTGACCAACGTAAGAAGGGTGATTTCGACGAGCAGGGTGACGAGCCATCGATGAATCCACGCGTGCATGTTGTCCTGTGGCCTGCAAGACGGATTATGGCCTGTGAGAATGCTGCGATGGCACTGGTCAACTCGATGGTATTTAGGCCTTCGAGTGGGATGTAGAAATGGAGATAACTAAACCTACGAGAATACCAGATGAGACCTGTTGGCGCCGCTCAGTGCGATAAGTTTGGAGCTGCAAGTCCTCCCTCTGAAATCCTCGAAGAGAGTGAAGAGACTGAAGAAGACTCCTGTTTCAGTAGTATGTGACTGTATTCTGAAACCTCGGCTTCTTTGGAATGGCCGATTGAGATCCTGAAGCATGTTTACATATTTCTCATACAGTGGACCGGATGAATGCCGGAAGGGGAGTGTTTCACGTCCTTCAGTTTCGTTGTGCAATGGGTGCAATGTGCTGGATGGAGAAGTGTGTGGCACGGAAAGGGAAAGGGCAGGCTGGTGAATGGACGACACAGGATGGGTTCTGGGGAGATGGGGAGGTAACCCAGACAAAAGCAAACTGTTTATGTCCCACTGGCACCGACTGTTTGGCATCGAGGTCCGGTGAGCATGTCGGGTGGAGGTTCGGTCGGGCACCGCGAGCACATCAAATGATTCCAATTTCCCAGTTACTGGGGCCTCAACCCAGCCGATCAGGCAGTGTGCAATCAAGCTGAGATTGTGGGGGGGCAAGCAGGGCACCGCGAGTATCCCCTAAACTTAACACAAGTCCCCCCTGGTGGGAGGCTCGCTGTGGCCGAGCTTAACCAAGCCTCTCTGGAGGAGAGCCCCGCAGGGTCTCTGTCTCACAGAGAGGCTTGCCCCCAAGCCACCGATTTTGGCGTGAGAGCTGACGAGCCTGGGGCCCAGCCTGTAGAGCAGTGAATCCTGAAAATGAACACAGCGGTTCCACAACGCCGCCAATCCGGCCAAAGTTCGGCCGTCAATTTGACGGTTCCCCCCCAGCCAGTGTTGACCGTTTGCATGCCGGCCTCCCGTCAACCGTCAAGCGGACCGCCGAACTTGGCGGCACCCCCGCCAATGCGCAACTGGACAAGCGGCTGGCAAAAGTAAGGGTGGCTCAACCCCAGCGGCAATTTGCCGTCGAACCCGAGCCCCCATACAAAATCAATCAGGGCCGCAGCAGCCCCTAGCACAGCCGACACAGTCTAACTAAAAAGTGGTGAATAATTGCCAACAGGCTATAAAACTATGTAATCTAGTACAACTAACTTCTGCCCAAAAGCACAAGCACAAGACAGCCAAGCAGCACCAGACAGGGATGGGGGATGGATGGAGGATTCTGGAGAGGCAGATAACAAGACTCAAGCATACAAATCACTGCACAGCCAAAACCACATCAGCCCCTGTCTGTTAGCTGCTAACAAGTCAAAAGCAATACTCACTCTTTGTTATCCTGCCCGAATTGCGCAGCCCCTCCACTGCCTCCACCTCCACCAGCCCCCCCTTCAACCTCGGGGAACTTGAACGAGCTACCAAAACTTTGACTCTGTTGCAAGTTCGTCGAGAACATCTCATCTGCCATCAAAAAATAAATAAATAAATAAATAAGCTATTCAGCTTCTCATCCATCATACATAAATCAGATGTGTGGTACACACATTGTCTGATATCTTGATCCGAGAGAACCCATGCGTGGATTGGGCAAGGAATCTCAGGTTGATTGACAGCGACAGGGGTGACTTCTTCAGCGCGGCTTTCAGGATCGATTCTCGAGAGGTCTCATCCGGTAGGGGGATATAGATCAGCTGGTCCAATTGTCCCGGTCGGAGGAGCGCCGGATCAATCTGGTCAGGTCGGTTCGTAGCACCAATCACAAACACGTTCTTCTTCGCATTCATCCCGTCCATCTCCGTCAGAATCTGATTCAACACTTGGTCTCCAGCACCGCCTGCATCGCCCGAACTGCCTCCACGAGCTTTGGCTATCGAATCCAGCTCATCAAAAAACATCACACGTGGCGCAGCAGCACGTGCCTTATCAAACACATCTTGAACGTTTGCTTCAGATTCTCCGAACCACAATGCGTTGAACGCAGGAACTCACCTGCATGACATTGAAATGGAGCCCATCGTCGTCGACTATCAGGAAGATCGGTCAAGTGCGAGTGGGAGCGGCAGCCAGCACGGTAATCTGAACATGCAAGAGGTCAGAGGGACATGTCTGAGGATGTGGGTTAGTGAGGGTGGGGGTGATGGAGGGTGGTGGTGATCCGATGAGCGGACTTAGAAAAAATGAGGTGGGTGGATGGGTGAGGGCCGGGGGTGATGGAGGGTGGTGGTGATCCGATGAGCGGACTTAATGAGGCGGGTGGATGGGTGAGGGCCGAGGGTGACGTGTCCCTCTGGGCGGACTTTGTCTTGGCCCCCTCTGCCCTTTTTTTGGGTTAGCCTGGAGGCCGGCATCTTGCCACTGTTCTCACCGGCTGTTATCCGGTCAAGCGGGTGCATCGGCAAACCGACCCCAGGCAAGTTATGATAAACTTGCCTGAAGTCAAGTGCCGGGCGTTCGGCTGTTAATTTGGCTGGCAGTTTGCCGGCTGACCGGAGGCCGACAGGTGGGCAGTCAATCAGGCGGGTGTTTTGTCTTTGACGGCAGTTTCGACGGGCGAAACCTTAATCCGCGCAACTGCCGTGAAGATGAAGAAAACTCCCCCAAGGGAAAACTGTATTTCGAGAGCAGAGTAGAGTATATATAGTAGCTCTAAGTACATAGTTTGGTTGATGAGAAACATAAAACCATAATAGACTAGAAAAATAGAAAATATGTGAACCAAACAAAAATGACAACATGGAAAAATATGGATTTGTAAGTAAAGACATATTAGGGGGGTTCACGTTAGGCTGATTTCGAAATCAGTCAAAAAACCTTGTTAAAAATTGATGGCTGCTCATGCAGGTCTATGAAAGGATATTCTAGAAAATAAATAGAGTTCTCAGCAAGACCTCCCCTTTGAAGGCCTTGCTGAAGGGAATGCTTATGCAGTATTTTTTTTAAGTTTATGCAGGAAGCGTGCATGAGATTTGAAACCATCCGTGACAAGCAGCCGAAATCAGGCTAACGTGAACCCCCTTATTAGCACTGTTCACGTAAGAAATCTATGACCATGGTGAGAGATATACATCAGCATACTTTCCCAGCCAAATTGGCTGACACAATGGGATAAACTTTATTTCAATCTTGCTGATGTTTAGCTTACGTGAAGAGTGCTATTTTGACATAACACTCCCCCCCTCATCAACCACAAAACAACAAAAAAATGAGAAAGAAAACCAAAGAAAAAGAGAACAGAACAAACAGAGAAAACATGAATTTGAAAACAAAAATAACCAGATAAAAGAATAAGAAACAAAAGACCAGTGGACAAAAGAAAAATGAGGGTGAGAGCGGAAAAAGGGGAAAGGTTGACACTTTGGATGATCGCCAGTTGACCGTTAAACTGTGGAGTATAAGTTGATCATGGTTAGCTTCCCTCAAACCAATCAGCCTTCACTGCTGTGTGGGATTTTTGGAGGGAGACAAACAGATGCGGGGGGTGCATGATTCTGGCCGCCAGCGCATACTGTCCCCCCTTTACTTGCCATCATATTGGACTGCCCACCGCCCATGATATCTCCAAGGCCGTAGCACGCTCGCCCTGAGAAGGATTCCACAAAGTCCTCTGTCGCCGGGGGAA
The DNA here is from genome assembly GCF_026914185.1 of Puccinia triticina. Taxonomy (NCBI): domain Eukaryota; kingdom Fungi; phylum Basidiomycota; class Pucciniomycetes; order Pucciniales; family Pucciniaceae; genus Puccinia; species Puccinia triticina. The sequence goes on along the minus strand of NC_070564.1, from coordinate 909,800 downwards.
CGCCCACATCCTTAACCGTGACCTTATTCAATGGTTGAAGATTGTGAACGATATGCAGCTTCCCGTTGCTCTTGAGGACGCAAAAGACCGGGCTTGAGTATGAAGATGTTGATTGCTCATATAGGCTGGTCTTGACTCGTTCTTGTATCAGTTTGGTATACTCGTTGAGCTTTGCAGCTGGGATGGGAATCTTGCGCTTCTGCCAAGGCTTGTGCTCAACAACAGGAATGATGTACGGGAGCCCATAAGACTCCTTCAGCAACCCTCGCTCCCTTTCGTTGAAAGCAATGCCCATGTTGCGCTCCGCAAGAACACTCTTGATGAGATTAAGCTTGTCCGGGTACAACCAGCCCTTGGGCCCGAAATTGACAACCAAGAGGCGCTCCGCCTTAACTCTTCCTTTGGGAACAAAGGGCCCCGCCAACGAGCAGGGGAGTCCCTGGTACGGATTGCGGGAAAGAGGGGGGCGTCGTAGCGGAGGATTGAGTCCCTGCGGCATTGGGGCATTGACAGGCTTGATCTTGTGCGCGACAGGCTTGTACTTGGCTGCGAACACCAAGTACTCCCCACGCCTCCAAGCATCCGCAAGCGCAACCTGAGCATGATAACTGAGACCACACTGCAGCAAGCCCCACGTCCGTAGCTCCTCCGTATCCTCAAACACCGATTTATCTGCAAAAGAAAGTCCAAACAAAAAAGGGCAGATTGTAGGGTTTCGACGTCTTTGGTGGCATCCAGCCCCAGAGGTGCACATTGGGAGGAACTTACTTTGTTTCTCCCAGCCCTCCACAAAATCCCAAAATCCACTCAACCTCCTTCCGCCTGTACCCAGTTGCGAGCTGGTTGAGATACTAGATTAACCTCATTGCAGAGGATCTTTAGTTTACCCTTGTCGCGGAGAATTTGAAGTTTATCCTCATTGCGGAGGGTCTTTGCAGACAACACTAGTTTATCCTCGTTGCGGAGGGTCACGGAGGACGCAACCAGATTATTCTCATCGCGGAGATTGCCCAAAGAAAGATTTAGTTTATTCTTGTCACGGAGACAAGTGTCGGAAGATAGTTTAGTCTTGTTGCGGAGACGAGACAGGAAAGGCGGGGATTTGCCTGGATTGGAAAGAAAGCAAAGGTCCGACATGTTGCTCACGGGTGTGGCCAAAGGTAATGTTTTTGACACGGAGGTAGTAGCTACCCGGAGATGCATACCAAGGAGGGGACTTAGTGCCCCTGCGGCATACCCTTGTTTTAAGCCTTCTGCTGCGCGGGACTCCCCGCAAGGTAGTTGCATCCCTTTTGAGGGGTTGAGGGAAAATGATTCAGAGAGGAGAGGAAACGGGGACTGAAAGATAGGAGAGCCAATGTTTTTTGATAATTTATGATTTTGCCGTTGTTTTTGAGTTTTGGTATTTTCGGAGGACAAACCGGGAGTCAAAGGTCAAGAGACAGAAAAAAAGAAATCGCTACCGTGGACCTCTGAGGGTTGAATTGAATACGCTGACGTAGTGCAAGGCCCTAGATTAAAACCGCCAGCTGATGGACCAACTCCCCTTATAAAAAAGAAGGGTCTTTTGCTCCCTCGGGCAACTCCAAAATGCGCCCGCAGTGAGTCAAGACCGCTTTCCAACCATGCACCGGAAACTCTCACTCCCATCGTCCTTTCTCGATTGGACAAAGTGAGAACTCAATTTTCCGGCCTTCTGAGTTGGGAAGGATGATTTGTTCCCCTGCTGTGGGGGAGAACAAAAGAGTAGCCTCCCAATTGATCAAGAAGGGTTGGCCCAAGATAAAAGGACTGTCTGCTTGAGTTATCCAAAAATGACAGGTGCCCACAATGCTGCGCCCCACACGAATCGGGACGTCTTCAGCCACGCCAATGAGCTCAAAGGCCTGGTTGTTGATACCGTATAATGCTGAACTGAAGTTTACTCTTGGCGTCAGGTTGAAACGGTTCGCCATTGCGTCGGATATGATGTTCAACTGTGATCCTGAATTGATCAACGGCGAGGCTGCATTCTCTCCCGTCCCCACGAGACACGCCAGGTAGCCCAGGGGACAGGAATATAGGCAGGGGTCTGGAGCGGACTCCCTGAACTCAAGCCCCTCCGCTAAGGTTCCAGAGTGAACCTTTAAATCCTTGGGGCCCACTTCCACGCGACGACGAGAAACCCATTTCTTCACCCCATCAGAAACAGCTGGGGACACCAAGCAAATTTCAGCGACCGTTGTTGAAACTGGGAGGTCGAAGATCTTCTTAATGAGGCCCTCCACCGCGTCGGGATGGTCTCGACTGACCTCGCGCTCAAACCGCACTTTGGGTTGCGAACACGCAGTCTTTGGTGGGGTTACAGATCTAGCTGGGAGATCCTTCTGCCGAGAGGGTTGGGGATCCGGGTCGTTCATAATACGATCGAAGACCTCTTGCTCGTCAGTCGGCTCCGACTTGGGGGGGGCCTTAGAGACAGCCGCTGGCTTCCGGATCGGGCGCTTCAGTTGGGGTTGAGGGGCCACGGGGGCCTTGTAAGGCCTGGCCTCCTCATGCCGCTTCCTTCCCGCCGGATCAGACTCGTAGGCACCCGAAAACGACTGCGATGAGACCGCCGGGGGGTACCACTGCTCCAAAGATCCGCAGCTAGCCTTGAACTCCACGGAGGCTGAGTGCAATGACGGTTGAGGTCCAGGAGATTGAGATCAAGGGTTCGACGACTGATTGGGTTGAAATGAAGCCACTACATGGCGAATCGGACGGCTCCGGTCAAACGGAATGAGGGTGCCGTTAGGCAAAAAGTATTTATTACCCCTCTGTTCCACCAGGCCAGCTTCCTTGTCCTTCTGAAGCTTGGCGCAGCGTAACGTCCCGTGGTCCTCCCGGTGACAGTAATAACAAATCATAGGACCCCTTTCCGTCAATGGCCCGGTCTTTCCGCCTCCTTGCTTCATGAACTGCTTGAATGCCTTGAACATTTTGGTGAGTTCATCCATTGAAGGATCCGCTTTGGGGGCCGAGGACGATACTGCGGGTCGCTGATTGGCTAGCATCTTCTTCATGGTGTCATTTGCCTCTTGGAAGGGTGACACTACTGGGGCTGCGGATCGGGTGTCTTCAAAAGAAAGGGAGATATGCCCTTTCATGACAGTATCGACCGCACTACGGAGGATCCTGAAAGCCGGAAAACGTGCCCAATTGTCCGCCGTCGTGACTAGGGTGTTGTCCTTAATCATCTGGTCCCGAATGCGCCCTTGAAACCCAACAGAAAAAGCCTGATAAAACTGTTTCTTCAACTCTTCGTCGGACTCAATGTGCCCTTTGGAGACAAGATAGGCCTGGATCGGGTCCCAGGCCTTGCGAAACTCGTGATAATCCGAGACCGACGACACCCCGCCCTTTACTACCCACTTGGCCACCAAACTAGTGATGTCCCTCTCGGTAAAAAGCGCCGTGTCAAAGTCCGCCCAGTAGCTGAGCATAGCGGCTTTCAGCTTTGACCAATTCGGCGGAGCGTTGCCTTCAAGCGTCTCCAAAACGGCGCGCGTCTCGCCATTCTCGACGAAGCGCACGACCTGTCGAGCCTTATCATAGTCTGTAGCCTTGTCCAGCTCGGCCGCTAGCTCGTAGTCGGCCAAGAAACGCTCTATGTTTGAGACGTCAAATTTCAAGCCCTCTTGCGGCTTGATCTTCTTCATTTTAGCGGGTCGCGGGTCGCCTCCCACTTCGGCCATGACGAATGAAACTTCGGAACAAACAAACGAAACGACGGAGGCGGCTCACAGAGTGGCGATGATGTTTTGACAAGAGACGAGTAGACTTCGGAGGTGCAACTTATAATGTGGTGGGGACTTACTTCTACAACCTAAGTGCCCCGCCGCTGAACCCTAAGAAGAGACAAGAGAAAGAAAAAAAAGAAAGCTCCAAGGAAGAAAGGCTCCTGAAACGTCTTGATCCAATTAAACGACGACTAGCACGAGCGTCCGAATGAAGATGGCACGGAGAACGCAATGGCCGGTTGTCCTTGTTGAAGAAAATAAGATCAGGGAATTTCAGTAATCCTTTGATTGCGCAGATGATTCGATGAGAATCCAGAAGAGAAGCAAAGAAAAAAAAGAAAATTTGAAACCACTCAGAGCGCCTCAAAACCACAGCCGAGACTGTAAATCTTGAGGTCGCTGGTTTGATCCCGGCTCGGGGGACCAAATGAGGGACTCCTGTCCATGCTAAGCGGCGGGAGTTGTGTGAGGGGATTGTTGCTGTTAAGGATGCCCTTGTGGCGGTGGTCCGTAGAGATGAGCGCAGAAAAAGATCAAGGATAGCTTTGGTTGGTGGTGGTTTTGAGATGTTTGCCGGGGTGTGGATCCTCGGCGGCGGTTGTTGTTTTGAGAAGTTGGGGAATGTTATCTTAGAGAAAAGGCAAGAAAGGATCTGGGAATTCTGGATGAAGGTGATTGGCGGGCGGAGCCCAAAAGTTTGAACTCTGAAAATATGATTAATAAACTCTTGATGGACCGTATTCTCGGGATCAGAATGCCATGGCCACCCATCATCCAAGTTCGAGCTGAACTTGGACTCCGGGTGACATGTCACATATATTTCATCACATCCTCCGCGCGCTACGCGCGCACACACACACAACAAAACAAGAGAAACAGGAAAAGAGAAAACACAGCACAAAGAAATCAAGGAAGCAGAGTGAGATGAGACAGAGAGAAGAAAGAAAGAAAAGGGAAGGGAAGGCAGAACACACTCAAGGCAGACAAAAAACAAAAAGAAGAGAAAGAAACCAAAAAGAAACCAGGGAATAAACCCACAGCAGGTGCTGTGTTAGGACCAAGAAAAATGAAGGAAGCTAGGAAATGAGAAAGAAAGGAAATGGGAAAAGTGTTTGGAAGGGGAAGTGGAAAGAGAGAAGAGGGGGGGAAAGTTGGGGGATTGAGCAGGGATGGGGAAAGGGACTCTGAACTATGAACCTTGAGGATTTTGAAGTCTTGGGAGTGGTTCTTGAGTCTTGAAGAGTGAGGAAGAGTGAGAGGGAAGTTGAGCCTTGATGATCTTGCTGGCGGCAGTGATACTCCTGACTAGCTGGCCACAAGAGGGGCCACCACATCGGGTTTTGACACCATAATTAATTCATTTAAAAATCCTAAACTTCACAATTTTGAGTCCAAACTTATTTCAAAACACAATACATTGGCAAATCCAGAACAAATTTCCAGCGGAAATTCCTTCCAAAGAAGCCAAGCTTTTTTGGAATGGCTGTATTTCAGTGCCAAACAGGGCCTGAGCATGCTGAGCCAAAAAAATAAAATGTCCCAAAATGAGCAAAAATCATTGGACAATGTTTTGGGATGGTTTTTTTCACGGTGTGAGAATGAAAGCTGGTTGGCTGGTGAAGAATGTCCGCTAACCGCCTCCTTCAAGAATATTGATGTCCGGGCTGTGTGATTGTCGGTAACTCGGCTCCGCACTGCTACTTTCCGCTAGCCTTCAGCGCTCCTCTACTGAGCCTGATCTATAGCGTAATAATCCGTGAGTGAATAAAGCTCCGCACGTCGTAAGCACAAAAATCCGCAAGTAACTCTTGAATAAGGATAAGAACACAGATAATCTCTCAATAACTCTTGTACGTCCGTAGTTGTAAGTACAATGATGATGAGTCAAAAATCCCCCCTTCGATAGGATAAAGATAATAGGATACAAGAGTCCCCCCTTCCGTCCTCCCCTCCGCGCACATCGCCCTTCCCACCCGATCCCACACGTCTGACACTTTCCCGCACTAGTCCGCCTACTCCGCCCGCTATCCCGCTGGTCACTTTCCCAGACTCCGCTCCTCTCCGACGCTTGCCCTCCCACCGTCCTCTGTCTAGCCCCTGTCAGTCGTTCTCTCGCCACCGCCTTCACCCTGGTTCCACCCGCTGATGGAACCCGCTCGGGCTGTCATGGCTCACCCGCTGACGCGCCGCTGCTACCAGTCCACGTGTGTAGTCCTGCCGCAATCCAGCCCTGTCTTTTTCCGCTCCGATCCGAATACCCAATCCAAAATCCACAATCCGCAATCCACAATCCGTGCATTCCAATCCGCGCGTGACTTTCCGTAAGCTTTCCTAGCGTGCTTTCCTGACCTCATCCTCAGTGCTTATGTCACCGGAATGCACCCTGCCTGAGCGGCTTTGTGCATTCCCTACCCGCGCTATCCCCGCGTGGACATTCTACCGCGCTCGCCTATATAAATCACCACATCCGCCCCAGTTTTGAAGTCCTGCCCCCAGGATCTTCCCACACATTTGCCCGCTCCCACACTCGTCACACATCCCCATACACATCATCCTCCTTTCCCACCCATCTCTTCCCGTTCAACATGGTAGCTTGCGTTCGCTGTACTCAACTTGGATTAACCTGCGTCTACTCCCGCGCTGGTCGTGCGTGTAACAACTGTAGGGATTCAAAACGCCGCTGCTCCGCCTTCACTCCCAAATCCAACAGCTCCTGCAGAAACCGCGAATCTCAAAACCGTCCACCGCTGTCTGGATCCCAAAGCTCTCGTGCGGAACGTTCCCCGTCTGTTATCTCGGTCAGTTCCCGCACCAAGTCGCCCTCCGCACACGGTGAAGACCTTATGACGCCGCCACCCAATCGTGCCGACTGCTCGAGCGCCAAAGAATACGTCCAACGAGCCCAGGCGTGGGCCCGTAAACACGGCGTCAACAGACCTTTAGTCGACGAGCGTCTCAAACGTCCTCAAGAACCCGCATCGACACCTACTGCTGGACCTTCATCGGCTGCCGCGCCTTCTCCCACTGCTGGTTCGAAGCGCCCCTCGGCGGATTTTACGGATCGATCCTCAAAGCGTCCATGCCCAGCCGGTTCTCAGACTCTGGGTCTTGCAGCCCGTTTTTCCGCTCATCCGCGTGACCCAACGCCAATCGTTCTCTCTCCAGAGCCCACGTTTCCCCAGGCTCCCGGTAAGTAACTTTCCGCTTCTACTTGTCGAGCCGTCGCTAACAATTGACCGCTTTTCCCGCTCCAGCCACCCCAGCAAGGGACACCGAGATGGCACCTGAAGACTCGTCCCATACTCCTTCTGGCTTGCCGCCCAGCTCCCCGCAGTCCGTTCCGCAAGCCAGAACCGCCCGCGCCGCCTCGATCCACACGTTGGAGTCCACGGACCTGCCTTCTCCGCCGGCCGATACCACTCAAAAGCGCCTCGACTCCTTGCCCCGTCAGCCGCTACTGTTCGAGCCGCATCTCCTGACTCTCCGACTCCACGCCCTCGAGCCTTGTTGGTATATATCCACCTACCGCCGCCTGCCGAGCCTGCCGCGGACACCAAAGCCGCATTGCTAAATCGCCAACTCGCGGAAATCTCCCGCGACCCACGCGACACCTTCCCCGACAACCCCCTCTGGGAACAAGCCGTGTTCCCCGCCGCCGCCGTACTCGACTTCGTATGCGCCTTCCGCGATATGTACCGCGCTCTGCTCCACATCTCCGCGATAACGCCCGCACAACGCCGCCGTAGGTACGCATTCTTCCTTGTCGGCATCAACCAGCTCGTCGAACGACTCGAGCTAGCCATTGTTGTTCCCGCCGACAAACGTACTCTACGAGCTCGACAGAACATGGAGGAAGCGCTACGGAATAAGCCGCACCCCGCACAACCCACCGCCGCGGACTATGACGCTCCTATCCCTGCGGAGCGTACCCGCCGCTCCTCTGACTCCAGACTTCCCTAGCTTCCCTTTTCCCGCTTTTTCTTCTCTTTCTTTTGTCGTCTCCCCCCTTGTATATAGCCCTATCCTGCGGAAACAATGCTCGTAATACACGCGCAGTCTGTGTTCCGCACCCGGATATTTTCCGCCTAGAGAGAGCTACTGAGAATCCAAAGCAAAGTGAGCAAAAACAAAGGTCCGCCATCCCAAAAAAATTTTTTATAAGTGCCTGGACCGCCCCAGAATGAGAACCACTTTAGTCCCTGCACTTCCTTTTTCCATTTTTATCCTTTTTTTTTTTTTTACCACCTTTTACCATACACCATTCAGAAAGAAACCGCAATCCATGAGAGAGAGAAACCAGAGAAAACGTAATCCACAAAAGAAAAACCAGAAAAGCCGCAATCCACAAGAGAGAAATTCCGCAAGGTACCTGGTCCGCCCCAGAAGGATTTTCCGCACAAAATCCCCATACCCCGCACCTAGAAATACAGATAGACAACAAGCCAGTGAAACGCATAACAAAAATGAAACCGAACTCTATAAGATAACAAATATTCTGGGGTGGCTATGTAACCTGGCTGTAGACCAGATAGCGCACCCCCTCACCAATAATCACTTGTGGCTTTTGGCCACGGCTTTCCCTGCCCCAGCCTTTTTAGCGCTGTCCCCAGCGGTCCGCAAACGCCGACTCCGTCGCAACGGCGGAGGTGCCTGATCCGCACTGTCCTCCTCCGACGCAGCTTCCGAACCAGAATCTTCGTCGCTAGCCGCCGCGCCCGTGCCCTCCGCACCCTCTGAGCTTGCTGAAGAAAAGGCGTCCTCAGGGACCCGAACCTCCTCCTCAGAGTCATCCGATTCCGCGGTCTGATCGAAACCCGTAGAACCCCGTGCGTAAAACCGCTTGACATGCGTCGCCGCCGCCCGCCGCTTCAGAAGCGTCCCGTCCAGTTCCTCCAGCTGATAACTTCCACCAGGGAATTGCAACACAACGCGATAAGGACCATTCCATCGGTTAGCAAACAACTTGCCCCACTGAGACTCGAGGCTACGATTGTAAAGAAGAACCAATTCCCCCTTGCGGAGAGAATCCTGCAAGCAATGCAAACACCAAAGGTCCCAGTATCGGACCGCCTTAGCACGACTCTCCTTAAGGCGCGCCGCCGCCTTTGCGATCACTGAATCCCGCCGCAACAACTGCCCCGCTTGCACCAAAAGCAGGTCCTCCGCCGATTTAACTTTCCACCAATCCACCGCCAGATACGTGAACATCTCTATATCTACCGGCAAGACCGGCTGGCACCTGAACAACATCTCGTACGGCGAATACCCCGTCGTCCGCTTAGTGGAAATCCGATCTGCAAACAAAACAGCGGGCAGATACTGCTGCCACTTCTTACTGTCCTCGCCACACAATTTCACCAGAGCGCTCTTGATCGGCTGATGGCCATGCTCAACCATTCCCGCACCTTCAAGGTAGTACTCTGTTACTTTGCCAAACTTAGCACCGCACGACTCCACCAATTTCTGCAAGCCGCCGCGAAATTCCGCACCGCCGTCCACCGTGATGAGTCGCACACTCCCAAACCGCGCAAACCAGTCCTCTTCCAAAAACTGTTTGACTTTCGCCGCCGTAAGATTCACCAGAGGCCGCGCCTCCACCCAACCGGAAAGATCATCTCGCGCCACGATCAGGTACTTGAACTTCCCTGCCTTGATGTGCACCGCATCCATTGATATCCTACTGAAAAGCGTGTCTGTTTCCGTAGGTTTCCCAACTTCTTTAGGCAGTCGCTGACTACGCCTCTGGAATTGCTCGCAACTCCGCACCCATTGCCGCACACTTCTCGTAACACCCGGCCACCAAAACCGCGACTGAACTCTCCCTCTAGTTTCTGCTTTGCCTCGATGACCCAGCTCCTCGTGTAAACTCCGCAGGACAGCTTCCTGATCAATGCGCCGAGTCACTACCACCAAGTGTACCGGTGCGCTCCGACACCATAGTTGACCCTCATGCACGAAGAAATTCGCCGCTTTACGTTTGATCCAGCAATGAACTGTTGGACCAATTCCCGCAGGATAACAAAGAGTCGTCAGGAACACCACCAAGTACTCATACCTCGGCGTCTGAGTCACTGGCAAGCCTCCACCCTCCTCCGCGACCGCGTCCTTCGCCATTCGCACATCAAGAATCCGCCGCTCCACATCCAGCTGTTCCGCCAGCGCAAATTGATCCTCATCGTCACCCAGGGGAATGCGGGAAAGCTTGTCTGGCATCGTGAACGCCTTGCCCGGCACGTGCACCACTTCGAAAGAAAACAACTGCAAGAATGCCACCCACCTTGTCATTGGGGCATTAGGCAGCAACGGACAATTGATCATCCGCATCGACCAGTAATTTGAAATAGACGCCCCACAGTATGTGTTGCAATCTCTGCACGATTTTTGCCACTCCGCACAGCTCCAACTTTGGCTGGGAATATCGCGATTCCACATCTGTAAACGTCACCGATTCATACAGCACGGGCTGATCCTTCCCATCCTCTTCCTGGGTGAGTACTCCGCCCGCACCAAACTCACTTGAGTCCACTGCCAAACAAATCCCGCCGTTATCATAATTGAGTTCTTTTAACAAGATCTTTCGGCCTACTATGTCCTTCAGCATTGCGAACGCCTCATCACACTCTTGGGTCCAGTTCCACTCCGCATTCTTGCGTGTCAATCTCCGCATCAGACTCGCAATTTCCGCAAACCTTTCGATAAACATGCGCACAAAACTACATAACCCAAGGAACTGCAGGATATGAGACGCCGTGCGTGGTTTCGGCCAATCCAGTATCTTGTTTTGCTTAGGTTCCGCGACCCACCGTCCGTCTTTAGACACCTTGTTCCCTAGGACCTCCAGCGCCGGTACACAAACCGCAAACTTCTTTCCTGACACCGTAAGGCCCGCTTCCTTGATCCAAAACAAAACCCGCTCCAGCGCCACTGCATACTCCCAGATAAACCGACGAATATTAGGATTTTTCGCCAACGCCGCTCCGCCGTAGTCACTCCTTGGTCCCTTCACGGCCGCATCTTCAATAAATATTTGCGCCGTGTGAGGTAACTCGTCCTGAAGGATCCAGGACATCTGCGCCTGATACACCGCCACCGAATTGGTAGCCCCCTGCGGAAGCCGAGTAAGCTGCAAGCGCCCCAATTGCGTCTCGAACGCCGTCAGCGGCCTTGACTCCGCGTGCAATTCCCGCTGGTTGTATCCGCCCATTACATCCACCAGACCATAGCAAACCCGCCCCGCCATAGTGTCAATGAATTCCTCTATGCGTGGCGGTAATCCAGCGTCCCGTATAGTGACCGAATTAAGCTGTTGCAAGTCGTGCACGATCCGCAGACTCTTCTTGTCCTGCTTAATTACCGCAAAGATCGGACTAGAGTAACTGGAGCATGATTGCTCATACAACCCTGTCCGCAACCGTTCCTGCACCAGTTCTGTCATCTCCCCACAAATCGCCGCCGGTATAGGGATGGGCCGTATCTGCCATGGATCATGCGGAACCGTGGGGATTCAATAAGGATCCCCAATGCACCGCTTGAGTAAGCCCCGATCTTCCAGTCCGAATGACAACGCCTTCTCCCGCAACGTAATAGCTTTGGCCAATAAGTGAAACTCCTCCTCGTGGAGCCATTCCGGTGGCCCAAAGTTGAGACTGGCCATCCGTTCCGTCGTAATCCGCTTCGTCGGCTCGAACCTTGGCGGAACCCAATGCAGAGGAGTCTTGAACGGATCCCGGCTCCACTTGATCTCCCTCAATGGCGGGTTGAGCTCCTGCGGCATTGCCAGGTTCCGCGGCCGCACCTTCCTCGCCACTGGTTTATACCTCCCACCGTTGACCCGGCCCATTCTTGCTTCACCGTCGTCGCCGATCGTCCTAGCCACAATCAAACCCCTGCGCGGACGTCTCATTTCGCTCACGACCATGGCACAATGGTAGGGTTTTGTAGAAAGCCGACTCGGAAGTGCATACTTGGGAGGACTTACTTGTACACTACTCGCCTCCGCCGCGCAGTTCCTGGTTTCCGCACCAATTTTTCCGCCCTCGTCCATTCCCGCTTTCCGCTTGTCACTCGTCCCTGTCGCAGAGTAACAGCTCACCACAGTGGCGCTGTGGTAGTGCTTTGATCCTTCCACACTCAGAGATGCACACAATGGAAAGCTCACTTTGGTATTGGACTGCCTCGCCGTACCTTCGCCAATACCCTCCTGCTTCTTTAATGTCGACCGTCCAGGCTGAGTCAAAGCTTCCTCCGCCCGGATAGCTCGGCCAACAACTAAAAATCCTCCGCGGGAGGCTCCGCACAGTGATGCAGTGCCCCTTTGCCCACCTCCGTCACCCAATCTCCGCTTTGAGGCTGGCAGATGATTGTCTTGTACTGCTTCCCGTGAGTCCCTTCCACCCGCATCACTTCCTCTTGCCTTGCGGGACAGAAACACAGTTGCGCTCGGAAAGCAAACAGTGCTGGTTGACCAAGGATGATCTCGTGAGACCTAGTTACCAAGAGCGATAACTTCTTGACCACTTTCGCCACCTCCACGGTCTCCGCCTCCGCTATCCCGTCCACTTCACAAGTAAACCCGCCCATCGTGCGGATTTTTATGTGAGTCTTCCGCAGCACCAAGTTAGCCTCCGATGCCAAATCCGCTGGGAGAATGTTGATCATGGACCCTGTGTCGATCATAGCCCATTTCGTGATGTTTCCTACCCTCATACTCACGTATCCCAGTGGACAGCACACGGCCGTAGATGGTAGAACGGGAATTTAATCCAGCGAGTGTCCAAACTCCGCACACTTAACCTCCGCAGTTTCTGCGTTAGTGGTGAAAGCCGTCGCCGCTGGCTTCCTTTCACCTGAAGCCTCTTTCAACACGCTGATCATCTTGTCCGCCATCACCGGGGAAATTGCCGCCAGCTCCTTCAAGGTAAGGGCTACCGTGGTTTCCGCGCCCATTGCTCGCCGTGCAACTTCTTCTGCCTTTTTCCTATTGCCCCCCGCCATCGGAGCTACCGGAAGCTGCTTGACCGGCTCTGGTCTGGCTCTAGGAGCGGGAACGGGATCCAAATCCATCTTCTCCAAACGCTCCCCTAAGAAGACTTCCCCCGTTTGCACGCACTTCACACTGCTGGCCACTGCCGGCGGCTTCCACACCATGCCCTTGACCATCCCAATATTCACTTTCCCTTCCACCTCTTTTCCTTTCACCAAAGGTTGTCCGGCCTGCACCACGTCCCTTGGAATCGGTCCATCCACTGGTGTACGATCCGGCCAGAAGAAAGCGCGCCCCCACGAGGAGACTTTTCCCGCAGCCTGATCCGTTTCAAAGTACTCGCACTGATTCCGCATATGGCCAGTTTCCTTGCAGTAGTCACACACCGGAGGTCCTTGCCTCCACGGCGGCATCCCGCCCGCCTGCGGAGCACCATCTGCCTGAGGAGCCGCTGGAACGGCTGCTGGTGCCACGGCCGCCTGTTGTTCCTTCGGTTGCTTGTGCGCCGCTTTCTGCATGAACAGCTTCAGTTCTTTCAGCGTATCCGCCAGGTCACTCACCTCTTTGACCGTCACCGGCGCCTGCGAAGCCGGTTCGGCCCTCACGACCGCATCTCCTTGGCTGTCGTTCATGAGTTCCAACACTTCGAGTTCCGCCTTGACAGCAGACCGCAGCTCCTTCATGCTGGGCAACAGTTTTGGCCCACCAAGCCGTGGTTTGACCATCAGTCCCCGCTTGTTAAGTCCCCGAAGCACCTTCTCGGTGAAGGTCCGGTTGAATCCCTTCAAGAAAATCCGCTTCGTTGTACCCATATCGGCCGTCACAATCTCATTCCGCTCCAGATACCGCAGAACCTGGTCAAAACTGGTAATGTAGGACACGTACTCCGCTCTTGTCCGCACACTCCAAAGCCACTTTCTCCAAGTCACTCTCCCGATACCTGGGTCCACGATCTTCCCACCTCTCAAGTATCTCCTCCTTGAGCTTGGTCCAATCCTTACTCTTGAACCCCTTCATGTCCTCCACTTCCCGCAAGTCCTTGCCTTCCGGGAAAAAGTTGACCACCTGGTACGCTTTATCCGCATCCGTCAGACCTTCTTGCAGAGCCGCTCTTTTGAACCGGTGGATAAAACGCTCCACCTCCGCCTCTGAAAACTTAAGGTGCGGACAATCCCTGGGCCGTATCTTCGCTCCACTCGGCGCAGGAGCCGCAGGTTGTTGTCCACCTAGCGCTTCTTCCATGGTCTCGTCTTCTGTCTCTTCTGGTTGAACTCCGTAAGTTCCCCTCGTCGTTCCTCCCGCTGACACTGCTGGTCAATCGTTCAGGGTGCTCCGCTGGTACAACTGTCGCCTCCTCGCTGCGATTGACTGATTAGGTGAGAACTGACTCCGCGCTGACGAAAAAGATATCTGTCCTAGTCTTGGTCCTCCCGCTGATCCCAACCACAATTGTCTTTTGGCTGGTCTTGAAGAAGAACCTTCTCCGTTTTCCGCAATTACTGTGTCTCCGCTGTCCGAGCCGCCTGATCCGATCTGAGACTCTTCGTCACCTGGGGTAAAGAATTTGCCTTCCGAAGGGTTCATTCAACGTTTCCGCGCAATTCTAGTTCCCGAGTATCCGATAACGACACAAAGTTGGGTTCCCGGCCAGAACCCCACTTGTGAGAATGAAAGCTGGTTGGCTGGTGAAGAATGTCCGCTAACCGCCTCCTTCAAGAATATTGATGTCCGGGCTGTGTGATTGTCGGTAACTCGGCTCCGCACTGCTACTTTCCGCTAGCCTTCAGCGCTCCTCTACTGAGCCTGATCTATAGCGTAATAATCCGCGAGTGAATAAAGCTCCGCACGTCGTAAGCACAAAAATCCGCAAGTAACTCTCGAATAAGGATAAGAACACAGATAATCTCTCAATAACTCTTGTACGTCCGTAGTTGTAAGTACAATGATGATGAGTCAAAAATCCCCCCTTCAATAGGATAAAGATAATAGGATACGAGAGTCCCCCCTTCCGTCCTCCCCTCCGCGCACATCACCGTTCCCACCCGATCCCACACGTCTGACACTTTCCCGTACTAGTCCGCCTACTCCGCCCGCTATCCCGCTTGTCACTTTCCCAGACTCCGCTCCTCTCCGACGCTTGCCCTCCCACCGTCCTCTGTCTAGCCCCTGTCAGTTGTTCTCTCGCCACCGCCTTCACCCCGGTTCCACCCGCTGATGGAACCCGCTCGGGCTGTCATGGCTCACCCGCTGACGCGCCGCTGCTACCAGTCCATGTGTGTAGTCCCGCCGCAGTCCAGCCCTGTCTTTTTCCGCTCCGATCCGAATACCCGATCCGAAATCCGCAATCCGTGCATTCCAATCCGCGCGTGACTTTCCGTAAGCTTTCCTGACCTCATCCTCAGTGCTTATGTCACCGGAATGCACCCTGCCTGAGCGGCTTTGTGCATTCCCCGCCCGCGCTATCCCCGCGTGGACATTCTACCGCGCTTGCCTATATAAATCACCACAACGGGCCTGTAGCGGGCTTGAGAGGGCCTTGAGTGGGCCTGAGACGGGCCTGCCCCAAAAGCACATTGGTTCAGTATTAAAGGAATTTTGCCTTGCCCTCGGAGCTGCTGGGGCTTTTGATAGGCCCAAAATTCAACCCGGGCCACTGAATAGCCAATGGGCCCTTGAATTCCCAGAAATCCCACCATGAGCCCCCACATACTCTTGGTAGCCCATGAAGATCTCCATGGGCCAACAGATATCCTCATGGGCTTTTGGTGGCCCATGAAGATCTCCATGGGCCAACAGATATCCTCATGGGCTTTTGGTGGTCCAAAAAGCCTCCCATGGGCTTTTTGTGGCCCAGAAAGGAAGCGAACAGCCCATGGGATCACATGATGGATGTATCTGTTGGCCCGTGGGGATCTTTATGGGCCACCAAGAGCCCATTAGCTATGTGGGGGCCCATGGTGGGCTTTCTGGGAATTCAAAGGCCCATGGGCTATTCAGTGGCCCAGGTTGATACTTTTAGGCCACCAAAAGCCCATGTTGAGATTTTGGGCCCATCAAAAGCCCCAGAAGCTCCCAGGGCAAGGCAAAACTCCTTTGATACTGACCCAATGTGCTTTTGGGGCAGGCCCGTCTCAGGCCCACTCAAGGCCCGCTCAAGCCCGCTCCAGGCCCGCCAGGCCTGGGAAACAAAACAATCCCAAAACATTGTCCAATGATTTTTGCTCAGTTTGGGAGATTTTATTTTTTTGGCTCAGCATGCTCAGTTTGTTCCCCTGAGTGAAATTTTGGTTTTATTTTTTTCATGTTGACTTTTATTTTTTTTGGGCAAAATAATAAATGTTTGTAGTGACAGGTACCGGGTGCGGGTGTCCAGAATTCTGGTAGGGAGTAAGGCAGGTACTTGGACTGGTACCCGCCGGTCAGCCAGTCATTGAAGAGGCTGCAACCTCTCAATGACCGGTCAGCCGGTCATCAAAGAGGCTACACTCTTGATGACCGGTCAGCCGTTCATCAAAGGCACTAAAACCTCTCAATGACAGGTCAGCCGGCCATCAAAGGTGACACCCGTGTAACTTTGCCTGGCACCCAGGTACCTCCCCCTCTGCACCCAGGTACCTACCATGGCGGGTGCCGGGTGCGGGTGCGGGCAGACCATAGCACATTGAATCGAATTGATTAGAGTATTTGTATTCAAATTCAATTTGAGTCCAATAATGTCTGGGCAAATTTAAGCTCAAATATTCAAATAAATTCAAATAATGGCTCAAAGGGGCGCGTAGAGGGCCAATGCAAGGTTTCCTGGGGCCCAAAGGCCCCAGATGAGTTTGAAATGGCCCAACAGTGGGTCAGCTACGCTAACCATAGCTGTTAGCGTAGCGTAGCGCAAATGCACTATTTTTTAGCGTGGCGTTGGCGCAATTGCGCGCATCTGCGCTGATGCTACGCGCACAGGGTGCAAAGCTGTTTTAGCTTTTAGCATAGCGTTAGCACAGATACGCGCAATTGCGCTAACGCTAAGCACGCAGGGCGCAAAAGAGCGCGCGCTAAGCTGCGTCCGCCACTATCAAAAGTGTGTCTGCCACTATGAAAAGTGCGTCCGCCACTATCAAAAGTGCGTCCACCACTATCAAAATTGTGTCCGGCACTCTGAATAGTGCGTCCGCCATTATGAGATATGCCTCCGGTAATATTGTAAGTGTCTTTGGCACCATGATATTTTTGAAGGATGACCTCCTCAAAAATATATGGGCCAGAAATGAGCCAAAAGAAGTCAAAGACACAAAAAATGTAATCTTTTGGTGTTTTTAATGTATTTTGGAGGTTTTTCCGTCGAATGTCTCCGAATACTCGAATATTCCACGAATCAGTATTTGACGGGCCCAAAAAACGTGTCGAATACCACCGTGCTATGGTCTGGATGCAGGTGCGGGTGTGGGAAATTTGTGAAAAAACAGGGGGGTACCCAGTGCCATATGCCATCTCTATTCTTTGGTCCAGTCTAGCTACTACTGAGTTACAGATGATTTCCAGCTTAGTTATGGATACTTCATATATAGTTGTATATCATTTCATGTTTGATTATACATATGATGTAGTAGACATTGCACTGAGTTGTGAAAAAAATCAAGGTAAGGCACTCCCTGGGGAGTGCCCCCCAAGCTTCCCTGGTGTTTGCTAATACTAGGCTAACACTACACTACATTATGCCGCTTTTAGGGGAAACCCCCTCTAAAAAGCGGCATAACACAGCATAGCGGGATTTGCTTTTGTTTGTTGGTGGTTAGCGCCAGCTTAACTCCGCTAACAGCTAACGGGGAACCACATTAATTTTAGCATAATTAAGCTACGCTAGGATGTGCTATTGATAATGATAGCGTAGCTGACCCAGTGTTGGCAATTTGCACGGGAAGTCCTCCAGGAAGGTTTAGCCCGCTCCTCCAAATCAAGCATTTTGCTATTAGCTGATGGGAAGTACTCTATCATTTACCAAAATTCAGTCGACGTGAAGAGAACCACTATTTTCCAATAATGTTATGCGCTTACACTGTTACCATAAGCATGAAACAGGTGCATTACTGTGTATATGGCCCTCCCAAGCTATACGAATTTTAGCAGTTTTGGGTTTCCAAATTTATCCAGAGCTGAGAGCCTCCTGGGCCCATCCCTGTGCTTCAGAAAACCGGCGAATCCTTCTAGTTGTTCGAGATGGTGCAGACAAGTGACTGTGCATACTTTCTGAGTTGGAAAGTGGATTTGGAAGTTGTTGCGCCTGGTGAATTAAAGACACTTGACCATTGGGTTTTGCCTATGGATTGCCCGGGTGAACTTGCAAATTTCCCTCTGCCCGTTGCCTTGACATACATATTCAAGCTTCTTTTTAGACGGTCATGTTCGTGCAGATGTCAACGGCGGATGTGAGCGGATGTGTCCGATTTGTAAGTGCCCTTTCATCATTGTTCTGTGTATACCTTCCCAATAACCTCAGTTCTGCTTAGGTTTAACTTTCAGGAGGCTAACGATAGAGCGGATTGGCTTGCTTTTCTTTTCTTTTGAAAGGGACGGGGTAAAGAAGGAAGGATATTGTCAGTTGTATCTGATTCTACACTCTTGCTCAGTCCTGTGAAGGAAGAAACTGCTGCGTCACATACAAACAGTATCCCGCGGTGCATGGATACATTACCTGCCAGCGAGGTGCTGGGGATTCTGAGCAGGGTAACCGGCTGGTATTCCCCTTCAGTTTATGTATCCACATCCTCCTTGACTCCAGCTTTCGCTCGAACTCCTTGGTGCTTATACATCGCTCAATAATTGTCTCATGAGAGGAGGTGTGAAATTGAAGGTCCCAGTCGCCGTTGTCGGTTGTTTCTGACCCTCAGGCTCAGGCTCTTGCGCCAACTGAACTTAAAGGTGAGGTCCGCAACCTTTATCGGTTCATCAGATAGCTCAAGTTGGCTTTGGTCCCGTGCCTTCTTTCATCTGGCATTCCTCGCCTGGCTTTGTCGTGTCTCATTCCTTTAAATGATCGGACAAGAGCACTCAACGTCCCAGGTTTTCTGGACTTGGGATTGAGCGCAAATTCCAGTTTCTCGATTTAACACCCTGACAAACATCGACAGCCTATCACGCACTTTTCTGCTTACTCCTGCATCTCCAAAGCTTCATCCTCTCACCTGATCTAGAAACTAGCTGCTAAACATTTAAAAAAACATTGGCTTTCTCGATATCCACCCCACCCAATAATCCCGCCTGCACAGCGTATTCTGTTTTATTGACCACTTGGTAAACAATTCAAGCTCCCTTGCCGGACACACAACTCACTCGTCAAGTCCCTTCCAACTTGACGGGCACTAAACATATATCGGAGCTGCAAGATGATACCGGAGGTCGATGGAAAAAAGATACTACTTGTCTTCGCGTTTCTGGGACAGGTCCTGATCACTTCAGGAGTGCTTAGTTCCGCCATTACTTCGCTCTGCACACCGGAGGCTTGCCTCAATGGTTCCGTGAGCCAGCTATCCACTGGTGCGGTCTGGGAAGAGCCTCTCACTGGCACGCTACTCACACCCGGAAGTTATTCACGTTTTCGCGATGCCGCTCGCGTCCGCGCCAATCCGGGCTTTACAATCGATCAACAAGCCGCCCTAGTCGTTACTCAACTATCGCCTATGATTGCTTACCCTCTTCCTCTTTATCAGGACCAGCCACAGCTTATCGGAGAAGAAGTAGGCAACTCCAACGCGCCTCTGACTTCCTTTTTACTAGCAAAGGGTTATCATGCTGCTTTCGGGATCAATGGAGATGTTCGGATTGTCGTGCACGATAGCTGCCCTAACGTAAAGCAGTGGAGCCTTAAGGGTCTTGAGTTGATGTCAATCGAGTCCAACAATTGCCCTGGCGGTTGTGGTTCCGGCGGAAAATGCCGTCGGCCGACATCTTCATGCGAGTGCAACACGGGGTATAAAGGCCCACGCTGCGGTGAGAACTCCGTGGTGACCTTCTGATCTCCATTTCACTTGAATATTTACGTGCTTTTCTTGTTGGCTTCACTTCTGAGTATTTCAGATTCGTGTGCGAATGGATACTTCGGCCCCGACTGTCAACGATGTCCTAACTGTGATACTTTATCAACCAGTACCTGTGATGATGGGGTAACTGGTACCGGCCGCTGCATCTCGCTCAATTTTCTGAACAGGACACAGAATCCATTGTCTATTTCCCAAAGCAGTGCGTCAATGTCCTATGGATTTATTCGAAAATTACTTGAGCTCTTTGCTGATGGAGTTTGATATCTCCCATACATTTCCGCTCTACTCACAGGATGCAACTGCGTGAACGGTGTTTGTGCGGGTGACACAAGCTGTCTTTGCTCTGCTGGATGGACTACATCATCAAACGGAACACTGTGTGCCAGCTGCCAGTCTGGTTTTTTTCTTGACTCTCGTGGGGAATGCGTCGGTGAGTTCCTGGGATCTTTCTGGTCGATTCTCTTTGGCTTGGGGTATGTCTAAATGCTAACTTTCCGCTCTTGACAGCGTGTGGTCCTGCTTGCGCATCTTGCGAAGGTCCTTCTGCCGTCTGCCAGTCCTGCATTCAGGGCTTCCAGCTCTCGAAGAACGATTCGAAAACTTGCGTTCCTTCAACGCTTAACTTGAATGGCGCTGCGCCTACTTCTTGCAGCGATGGTTTCTTCAACTCTCAGAATTCCACATGTGCCCACTGTGATTCTAGCTGCAAAAACTGTTTTGGAGCTTCAGCAAATTCATGCACTCAATGCCCTTCACCCAAGGCACTTCTTTCCATCGGTCAAATCGAAAATAACACCTTAGGAGCCTCTTGCGTTGATGTCGATTCTAATACGGGTGTCTGTTCCTCCCCATCCGGTAGTCTATTCCTCTTCAATCAAAGCAAAGGAATCTGCGATCCTGCTCCACGTCTTTGCGCGGCCGCTGCCATTCCTGGATTCTCTTTACTCCATCCCGCATCGACTAGCAGTAACGGTGCAGTCTGCTCGGCATGCGTCGAAGGTGCTCTACTTCTACCAGATCGGCCTGGGGGATCGGTGGGTCAATGTGTTGGCATTTGTCCGAACGGTACTTACGATGATCTCCATGGCCACTGCTCTCCCTGCCCCAACGGGTGTTCATCTTGTAGTATATCACAAGACGGGACCCATCCCCAATGTATCACGTGCGCATATCCTAATATATTGCTCGTCTCCGGAACGTGTACGGATGCATGCCCGGCCGGCACCTTCGCCAGTATGACGACCAACGATACGCCACTGGCACCTAAAGGAATCAACGTCTGCTTACCTTGCTCGACATCCTGCGGAAATTGCACTCAGTCCCCAACAGCTTGCCAAAGCTGCCCGAAAACTAGACCAGCATTCGATCCCGGGACTCAAACATGCGCCATGGCCTGCCCGAAAGGAAAATTCGCCGATCTCAATGCGGGAGGTCGCTGCTCCCCTTGTGAAGCTTCTTGTGAGACGTGCAGCGGACTCGGACCTGGTGATTGCCTGAGCTGCAAAGCGGGAGACATACTCCAGGAGGGCAGGTGTCGTGCTAGCTCGTGTGCGGGCAACAGGACACAAATTGTTACCGATTGGGGAGTCTGTTTGCAAGATCTGCTTGCCGCCAGCTCAGAAAATGGATCTGCACCTAAGGGCATTCCTGCTTGGTTAATCATACTAGTTACTATATTGCTATCGGTTACGCTCGGTGCCTTCTTCCTTCTGAGCTGGAGACTTTGGCAACGGAACAAGCGGAAGCAAAAGACAAAACAATTTGGAGATGAGCTGGCGACATCCGACATCAAGCTGCATCAGCTGGATGGAGCGGTGATGCAAGAAAGCTATCGACCAGATTGGAGCGACGAAACGATGTCTGCGCCACTCACCTCGAGGCTTTCGCCACAGACACCAACTCCAAGCGAATTCAAGATTAAGCGAAAGGTCGTTCCCACAGACGCTCGAGTGGAAGATTGGGAACGCGAAAGTATGTCGATATACAGCCACAGTGAACATCAGACTCGCACCAACCAGCCTGCTAGCATCATTGATCTCCCTCTTGGTAGTCAAGTAGCAAATGATTCCGAGAGTACAAATAGTTTCAGGGAACAATGCAGAACTGTCCAGGGAAGTGTTTGGTTCGAAGGCGGAATGGGAAGGCAACCAAACCATCCCTTCCGCCCACAGCTTGGTTCCCATCCATCGATAGGTTCTTTCAAATCAACTAAGCTACTCTCTAGTCAGCCAAAATAAAACAATATCAGCAATGCAGGGTTTTCTATTCCTCTTGTCTTGAATTTTATCATTCCTCAGTTATCAAAGAAATCATGTACTTCTCGGTCATAGAATAGTGCGGATGATTCGTCCATGAACCCCCCTTCATACATAAAGCCAATTATATAAATGCTAAATCAATATATATCAGCAGATGCCAGACTTCATCAAACCAACGATCATTAGTTCCAAAATAAAACTCGATTCTATAAGCAGCTCTGTCTTTTCTTCACCTGTACATATTTATCCCTTCACACGCGTAGAATCCCTTAAAACAGACAATATCTATGACTTGAACAATACCTAGTGGATGCCAAGATCAATGCCCAATTGTTGGGATCATGTATTTAATATTTAGGCCCCGTTTGGAGCCGATATAATTGCGCGATATAATCTGGAAACTTGTGACATCTGATCAAGTTTTGGCGCACCTGATCAGATGTCACATAGGATGTCGTGCAAAAAAAATCATATATCGCCTGGATTATATCGGCTCCAAACGGGGCCTTAATCATGACAAGACAAGGCTGTGAAACAAACCTGAGGCTTCTGATCTGTCAGGCTTCGTAAGAGGTTGATTTGGTAAGATGGTGGCAGTAAAAGACTTGCACATTCATCCATCCAAATTTGGTATGCGGTCTTAAATGAAGCCAAATCATTCATTGAACTGATTACACATAAGAAACTAAATGGAATTGGTTACAAGAGACAACAACAAGAAATACAAAAAAAGGTCTACTTCCACGTATGATCAGTACCACAAAAATTGTAAAAGAAATATTTAAGCAAGGCGCACTGCACTGAATTCTACCAAGTATTACAGAGAAAGAACGGCTAAGATTTTCATTTGATACGCGATAAATCAGAAATGATTGCAGCAAGTGCGACGAGCATAGACTTCTACCAGGATGGAATTGAAAATCGACAATTCCATCTTCACCGAAAACGACAACAGTATTTCACGCAGTAGCTCAAAGCTATCATTGACACTGAAAAAAGTCGGGAACCTAGAACGCTGCTGAGGAACTGATGCAGGAATTGGAAATCTACAGTGCCCTTGGAAGTTGCAATGAAGGTAAAGAATGATCGCTTTGCATGGGGCGCGAGGGGTTTCCTGAGCGATTGGTGGTTGCGAGGCTGGAGGAAAGTGAGCGAGCTCCAGCTCTCGGGTAGTGAGATTGAATCGAACTGTTTTCAAGCTTCGACGAAACCTGGCGAAGCCCAGGTCGTTGCGGGAGTAATGATATAGGCTGTTTGGGACATTATAAAAAGGGTGTTGTTAGGATTCCTACAATTTAACTTATAGTACGCAGAGGAATCTATTTACTTGTGGTGGTAGCTTATAGGATATGTTCAAGCTATTCATGATCCGCTTCATTTCCTGTGTAAGATGAATCAAGAAACTGTCAACTTCCTCCCATTCATTCGGCGATGGAATAGTGATTACAATGAGGTTTACCTTCATGATAAAGGTACGACGATTCCATCGAGCACCCCAATCCTGCCAATTCGTTTTATGCTCCATCGCAACAATGAGTCTGGAAATTTTGGGCCGGAAATTTCAACATCACCAGCTTTCGGTAAAAAAATGACCCAAGTGACTTACTGAATCAGATTTTGATTATTGATAAAATCAATGTTGACATCCAGCCTATTTGGTGAAGATGAGGAGGAGGTTTGTTACATTTAATGGGTATTTTGTTTTTGATTTCTGGGTTGCACCCGTTGACTGGTGCAAAGGTAAGACAATGCTTACCCTCCCTTCCACTCTCGAGGGTTATCGATTACATATTGCCTCAACTTTGCCCGAAATTCGTGCAGCACCTCTAAAGGAGTGTCAAAGCCGACCATGACTTCGGTCTGTAATGAATTCAAATTGTCAACTATTTTGATTTGCATGATTTATTTTATTTTCGACTGCCTGACCGTTTCCCACATCGGGCCACTTCGACGAATATTGATGATGTGCTTTTTTCCAATGAGAAGCGAGTTAGGAGCCACAACGACCTGTCCGTCCACTCTCTGAAAAGTTGTTGAAAAAAGCCCGAACTCCATCACATACATATGAGTATTATCTACGGAAAGTAAAATGCGCTCAGTTGGAAGTGTTGGCGACGTGATTCACTTTTTTCAGCTCAATTCCATCACAAACCTATGAAAACAAGGTCCCCAACGTCATATGGATGTATGCTGAAAATAAAAAGCATACTCTGTCCAAGAATTTGTGAGTTTTTTGTTTTTTGGCATCAGTTTGTTAACGGTGTGCGTATTTTTATGTTTGAAGCTGAAATCGTGATTACCTCGAAAAGATTCTTTGCCGCGTTACCAAATACTGTGTCGCAGAGTTGAGATCAGTTAACGATCTAAACGTTTGCTTTTGGAGCATAGCTTACTGAAGGAGAATCCTAGAATAATTGTGGCCATCGGTACCAACTGAGCAGATGTTCCTTGGGGGTTGAAGATGAAGAACCATATGAAAATCGTGAGAAGACAGGCCAATGAAATCAAAACCCTTATGAAAAACATAAATCCAAATTTTATGTCAGTACACAGTCGCAGAAGCACAAGAGAAATTCACTCACACATCCAATTTAGAAACTGCGGAAGACATATCCTGTCGTGTTGCAATATTTTTGATTAAATTTCCAAACAGATTTGACGTTCCGATTGTCTGTCTACATACCTTCAATCCAATCGCCAAAGCCCTTCTCTCCTTGTAGATTCTGACAACGGCGTTGCGCATCTCCTTGCGATCGATGTCACCATTGCCATCTTTATCAAATAGTTTGAATGCCCTTGTAGCATCACTGGCGGTTTTGAAGAATGGCTCGAATTCGTTCCGCGTGATCACCTAATTTTAGCAAAAAAAAAAAACACAATAAATCTCAATCCAAATCACTACCGGTTTGTCTTGTACTTCTTACTCACACCTCCCCTGTCCTCGTCTAGACCTTCAAACAGTTTTTTGGCTAGCTTTTTGGCGGAGTGGGTTGACACCGTGCCACCTGTGGGTCCGTTTCCATTTTTGAGAGCTGAATTGAGCGCTGTGGTAACGTGGTCGGCGAACATCAGAAGATTGGAAGATCTGCGTCTCTTCTGTTGCGGTCTTATCAATCCAAGTTCATTGCCCGGTTCGAGGCATGTCATACCACCTGGGTTTCTCTTCTCAGGAGTCCCTAGGCACATTTATAGAGAATAAGAATGTGCCAACTAGTTAAAAATGCAAGCAAATACTTACGCTTTTCTCCCGAAAAAACCGTTCTAGATCCTATCGGCGTACTCGGAACATCAACTATTGTGGAACCTTTGGTCGGAGAAGACCACCTTCCACTCTTCATGCGATCATAAGACCAATTACTTAGAAACTTCGAGTTTCGCTTCTTGGGAGAATGTGAGATCCCTTTTGCAGCCGCCAATTGGTCCAAAGCCCACTGGCTCGACGGTCGGGGCAGAACGTTTGCCAGAACAGGGTCAGTTCTTTTTTCTTGTCTCCCTCGTTCATGAATGGATGTTGCATATAAGAAATTTTAAGGATACTTACAAGGGCTTGTTCATTTTCCTCGAGCCTAGCTTTCAAGCTAGTTCGATGAAAATTCAATTGGATCACTTGTAGTAAAACCTTTTTCGAGAATTTCAAAGACAAGGGTCAACTTAACTTATGTTCGGACTGCAATCGTGATGAATGGCTTACTTTTTCACAGAGCAACACTACTCCTGCTGTAAACAACCCCGCGGTAGCCTAGTTGTATTCAATGGTCGGAACTTACATACTTAGCTTGGACTCTCGGGATAGTAATAGAGCGTAGTTTTTAGAAAAGTAAGAAATCCAGCGAACCTTCTTCACCCAACCGAAATAATGTAAATGCGAGTCTTCACGAAGGTGGAAGACGTGAGAAAACATTACGGACAAAGTCACCCAATACCTATACGAAAGTGCGCGGAGACTTAGAGCTTCCACGGAGGTTGATTGATAGAGTGATGAGAAGAGTTGGATGACTTACGACGCCAGGCCCAAAGCCAACTTGGTATAAAACCTGACATTGATCCACAATTCAGCTTGAGTCTTTAACGATTCGGGCTTTGAGCCATAAAGCAGGTCAAAAAGTTTCATCGCAATCGAAGGCAGGACATCGACAATTATCGATGTTGCACATGAGGCAGCAAAGCTAATACTAAGCCATATGGACCATGCTAGAACATGGTTTCTAGCAGATAGATCAGTAAACCTTAACCACACAAGGATCGCTGGCCTGTAAATACCCGAAATGCTCGATGAGAGACAAAATTTTGTGGGGATCAGGTAGATATTTAATAGAGCTTTTTACTCAACGTCATGGCAGTGCTAGCCCCCAAGAAACCTATAATCGTAGTCCTGACTGGCGCTGAAAGTTTCATCAAGAAGAGATAAAATCTCCTAAGGCGCTTGGCATGACGGATGGTATGTTCATGCTCTTCTTGCCCTTGTACCTCGCGCCGCTTTCGCTCGTCTCGCTCCTGCCGTTCGGATTCGTCAAGTTCTGATTCGTCGGTTTGATTCCAGTCGAAATGCGACTCATCGCCTGAGGATGAGGATCCCGTATCCACGGCGTTCAAGGGTTCTTGTTCTTCGGCGGCCCCCGTAACATTCAATGTTTCCGGAACACTGTCATTTACCGCACGGCGGTATCGAGAAGCCAGGGAGTCTTTGGAAACTTCATTCGGATGCTCACATGGTGCATTTTGCTGAAATCTTTTTCCAGACTCATGGCCGTGGTAAGAAGAATCATCCCGGGTGCCAAGCGGGGGCTCTCGAGTCGACGCGCCATCGGGTATCACTGCTCCCGGCTGTTGATTATCCCCTTGACGCGAGTGGCCAGATTTAGCAGATGTGATGGAATGCTGACTTTTCTTAGACTTGAGGCTGAAGGCAGTTGAAAGCTTCTTCTCTAGGGGTCGGAGTTTGCGAAGCATCTTGCACCAGGATTGGAACCGGGAGATGTAGGGCTAACGACACAGTGTTCTTATTCCTCAAAAGCTTGGCTGGGCGAAATGGTAAATGGTAGGGCGGACGGGGTATATGGTAGGGCGGACGTGGTATATTCCGGTGTGATGCTTTGGAAAGAGGCATCGATTAATAAAACTTCTCTAATGCTGTTACGTTGCGGGGATCAGACCAAAAAGAATGTATCGCGAGGATACGGATGAGCCTTGAGGGAACTCCGGATGAGGCGTGGTGGAATCCCAGATCCCACGTTGGCTCATAGGAGCTCTCGGTGCACAGGAGAAATGCGCATACATCCAATTTTCCTCAAGTTACACTACACTATGAGGACGCTCGATCTTTTAAATCCATTCAGACCTAGACGCCGCAAGGGAGTCCAACTTAACTAAGTCCCTCCTCGGGGGAGCGAAGCGACCTCCGACGGAGGGATTTATACACTGCCAGCATATTTGACTGGGATGAAGACATCCCAGTTTAACTGGGATGCACTCAACCAATTTAAAATGGGTTGATCTCATCCAATGAAATATGAAACCCAGGGGGGTACCTTGGATTTATATTTCATCAGTTGAGATCAACCAAGTTTAAATTGGTTGAGGTCATCCCAGTTTAACTGGGATAACCTCAACCTAGCCAATTATGTTGGCAGTGTTATGACTTATGTCACACTTCTTGCCTGAGAGATTGGGGCTTTTGTGGCTTTTTATGCCATTTTTTCCTTTCTCCCTTCACACAGAGAAAATTAGGCAGCCTCTGCTGGAGCCCTGAAGGGTCAAGACAGCTGAACATCTTGGCTTCATGTCCCTGTCCTCACAAAATTGCCTGCAAAAACATTTGGAAGATTGGAATCTCTCATGCCAAAATGTGGACATTAGTCCCAAGTCCCTCCTTTGGAGGTTGTGCTTTGCGCCAGCCCAGGCTGTACCAGGGCCCTCCAAAGTGGGGGTCTTGTGTTAAGTTAGCAAGGGAGGATTGCGGCATGCGTGCTCCACAGCTGTGCCTCAGACGTCTGAGGGGTGGCACACCCACTCTGACTTACGTGAGGCAAGGGCACTGGAGGTGCCCTGGTACTTTTGGTCTGTGCTGCCTTCTGGTCTCTCTCAGCCTATGAGGCTATTTTTTTAAAGTGCTATTGATTTCACATTCCGCTATATCTGTCTAGCTATTGTTTTATATGTACTGTTATGGCCTGGTTTTATACCTCTCTGGGGGAGAGTTGATGCCCGCTACAATTGTGTCACCAGGGGAGAAAGTGTGGCACTCTCTAGAGAGTGCCAGACCGTAACTTTATCTTTGACTTGGTCAGAATTCAGTTCAATGTGGGTGGGTAACTTGTGTTCAACTTTGTTGGCAAAATTATTAGCAACTATTGTATAAGAGTATGATGAGTTCAGTGCAACTCATCTGTAACTCCTGATAGTATCATTTTGAATTTTATATTATCCTTCAGGCATCTGTATTTGAAGATAAGTGACTGTCAGATACATACCCAAACTTGTCTGATGCTGTCCTCATTACAGGCCTTTTGTGTGATTTGTGAAGATGTTGTTTTGGCTTCCTCATGGACCATATTCTGCCACCTTATTCACATGAGCTATCACCAGGGGAGAATTTGACGCACTCTCCAGAGAGTGCCTGACTGTAATTTTATGTTGTTCTGGGTCTGATTAGGGTGTTCAAAGTTGACTTGCATAAAATCATAACACCATTAAATCATAAAATTTAAGCTGAAAAAAATATGTTGCACCCAAGCACTCAAATTAGAGCAGCATTTCTAGAATGATACATATGAAATCATCACTTGAAAGTTTTATGATTTTATGATTTTATGTATTGAAAACTTCATGATTTCAACTTTGAACACCTTAGATTTCAGTCAGATGTGTATTAGGAAATGATTGATAAATTATTCAGAAGTCAATTGGAAGTCTGTCATAATTTATGAGGAAGTATCACAGGACCTCATGCAATGTTTTATAGAACTGTATCATTTTTTAAGGATAACTCAATTACAACCTATAATTATGGTGTTCAAAGTTGGTTTGCATAACTTTATGCATGCATAAATCATAAAATCATAAAAAGATTTTGGTGAGGAAATTTTTTATTACATAATCAGCCCAACGCTGGGCCGCTACGCTACACTACGCTACAGGGCCACTTAGCGTTAGTGTAGCGGCGCTAACAGGAGGCCAGTTTTGCTGTAGTGTTAGCGGGAAAATCCGGCCACTAACACTAGCACCACCGTAGCATAGCTTAAAAAAGCTAACACTACGCTACGCTAGCGCTAATGTTAGCATAGCTGGCCCACCTCTGATCAGACAGTCATATCCCCTGCAAAAAAGATTTCATGATTTTGTGATTTATGCAAACCAACTTTGAACACCATGAATGAAATGATATTTACTCAATTCCTAATTATCAATCATTGCTGGTGAATTCATGTTGATTGATTTCTCTATGTGCAAGGGGTTTCACACAACAGTGACTAGCTGGGGCTTTAATGGCTTTCTGACCAGTTTTTACTTGTCATGGAGCTGTGAAAGTCCACTCTGGTGATCTGTCACCCCAATGTACGCGCGTAAACAAAGGTGACATTGTCAAAATGGAAACAGCTCACATGCATGTGCATGGAGACATTGGAAAACAAAAAACCATAAAAACAACTCACAAGCATATGTGTCAAGAAGCCAAGTTGTTTAGCTGAAATCTGGTACCAAAAACCTCCAAGCTTGACTTGAAACGTACTTTCACCCTATTTTCAACCTTTTTTGAATATGACAATTCAGGCGGGCCTTTCACATCATTCTTAACAGTGTGTACGGGTTGTTGATCTGAAAGAGGCCCAGCCTGCAATTTGTAAGAACCTTTTATGCACGCATATGAGGGAAAAATTAGCAAAGTGAAAACAATGAACACATTCACAAGCATGTGAATAATATGAATTGAACCCCAAAAAATCATCCCAATCAACAAACAGGTCAAATTGAGTTATGATGCAATTGTAGCCATTGTGTCTTAGTGGTTTCAACTAACGGTGGGCCAATGCGTTACGTTACAATATTTAGGCCTAAACGTGTAACACATTGACTGTTATTTTTAAGAAAAAGGTGTTAATTTTATCAACAAAATGTTGAATTTTCAAAACTTTACAATAAATTATGATACATTTTTGGCTGTATCTGTGAAAAATGGCCAATATTTGCTGTTATGTGGGGTATTTTTGCGTATTTTTGCACCCGTGGGTGTTATAGTTAACTTACTAGAGGCCAAAGCGGCTACGCCGCTGCAGGATCTAAGATCCCCACCCCCCTATCCCCCTTTTTCTGCAGAATGGCCCCGCCTGCACCCTGTTGAACCATGCTTGCCATCCAGTGATTGTAAGGCCTCCATTATGATCTACCGCACTGCAAAATCATAAAACTATGGCCAAGCCTACCCCCCTCATCCTCAATACCTGGTGCTCCCAACTTCAGGGTTATCTGTGGTTACTCCCAAAGTGCCACCTCCTCCGCCCCCCCACCCCCCCCCCCCCCTCCCCCTCCCCCCCAATGGACCCAGTTGCAAGGGATGAGGTTTGACCCCAGCAAGGCAAGGAGAGTGGGTGTTGCAGTTGGGGTGAGGTTCAGTTGCAACCAGAAAATGAAATAGCCAAAGTGTTTTTTTATTGCTAATTAGGTTTTGATTTTGTGCACTCTATGAAATATGGCTACAGTGATTGTTGAGAGCTACTTGTTTTGTTAAGCAATTATGTACCAGTGTATTCCTGGATAAATTATTTACATGTCCCATGTACAACCTCCCAGAAAGCCCCCTCAACACACCTCCTTAATCCACAGTGGGAGAATAGGAGACCCTGAATTCAATCATTCCTGAGCTAGTCTATACAGTGAGAATGCATATTGCATAAGTGGATTTTGCATATTCCAAAGTAGGGTTATACCCCAAAGCTGCATATGGCAGAAGTGGATTTTGAATATTCCAAAGTAGGGTTATACCCCAAAGCTGCATATTGCATAAGTACAATATTGCATAATCTCATGTAAATGCATGTCATGCGCATAGCACATTTCAACTGTTAATCGTGTTAAACCCCCCCCCAAAGAAAAAAAAAGAAAAAAACAATCAATAACTACTTGGTTTGTTGTGTGTCAGTGTCTTCCTGATTAAATTATTATACTTGTCCCATGTCACTGTGTCCAAAAACAGTTCATTTGCAACAGGTTGTGTGGTCATGTTGCAAATCATGTCAGATATGGGCATGTCATGAACTGTCAGGATTGCATGACAGGTTTTTGCATAGCTATCATGAGAGTTAAAGCTCTGTGAACCCCTCTGCACAGTCACTGCATAAGTGACATATACCCCATTGTGCTTACATGTTGTCTGCATGACAAGGAGACCTGTGAAATTAAAGGTCCTCTATGTTATTACAGGCAGGTGTAACCTGTCCTACATACATGAATTCTTTTTGCATGCAGTGTGTGCAGCCTACCTAAACCCCCCCCCCCCCCCCAAAAAAAAAAAAAAACTTACTTGACAGGGTGGTACAGTCCTTAGATGACTGCAGATTGATGAATGACAGCACCAGATCACAAGCAACAGTGAACACCAACCTCAATAAAAGTCCCAGATGAAATTGCAGATTAAGAAAAGATGGAAGATATGTGGATATGAAAAAAAGAGTGAGTCATGATAAGATCAATAGAGAACTGATCATATTGGTAGCTCCAAATGTGAAACCTCCATGATGGGCAGCATTCCTTTTGGGGTGAGTGCAACCAGAACCTCATAGACTGTTAGCCACAGCTCAAAGATAGTGATTTGGATAAAGTTGGTCTTGGACTGCTTGATCTTTCTGGTCAGCTCATTTTGTTGAACCAGTGATGAGGATGAGGATGTCAAGGGTACTGATGATTATTTGAGTAAGGTTTGTAATTCCAATAGGGGCTCTAAGTGGCAGATGCACATTACAATGGTCAACAAGGCCAGCAAACTATCCAGCAGGTTTGGAATAATTGAGTTGGGTTCATATTCTGAACCAGTGATCAACCTGAAGCAATGTACGCTAGTGCATCAGCTTCAAGAGTTCTCTTCTTGCAGAACTGATTAGCCTTAACATGATATCTCACCCTTCAAATTTACTCTTGAACAACTCTTGGCAAACCCTCAAGAGATCTTGAGCGCACTGGAACATTTCCTTGGATTTGGAGTGGTTGTTTGGTTCCTTTTGTCGCTCGTTTAGCTGGATTATTGACTTGAGGTTTTGAAGGAGGAGGATCAAGAGATGCAGACTGAGGAGGATTTTGATGAAGTCATAAGATCTCATTCGTCGTCTCATTGGGTTTTCTATGGGCCCAGTTCATCTCGAGAGGGAGCGCGGGGCTCTTGCGAGTACGAAGTTGCTGGTGAACGGTGAGCTTGCTGCCCGACTTGCGCGGGACGGAGGGGGTCTCCCCTGCGGCTCTCGGCCTGGTTGATGACGTCGACCCAGAGCAGGGAGATCGGGATGAGCTCGGCGATCTGGGCGAGCCGGCGTTGGGTGGGTAGTATCGGCCAGCTCTGGGAAGCGATGACGATAATGATGGTTGTGGCTGTGTGGGTCTGGTGTTGTTGAGGACGTGGCTAGGAGAGATTGGCTTGTTAAGGCTGACTGGCGGCGACGGGAGACGGGCGGCAGCGGCTGGCAGAGGGGGCGGACGCCTGGGCGATGGAGAGGACGACGAGGGGCCGGAGATGCTTGCCCTGCTGAAGCGAGGCGAGGAAGTCGGTCGCGATTGAGTTGAGCTGTTGGAGGTCCGAGCCGACGAGTGACCATATCTCCTGCCTTAGCTGGCCGAGCCCGGTCTGCAAGAGTGCGAGAGTTTGCATTGTTTGTTACAAAGACGGGGTCAAAGAAAGCAGCTGAGGCCCTGCAGATGGGATGTGTTTCGGACTTGCACGTAGTTGAGGTCCTGCACCAGGAGAGCAGCCTCCATCGCAGTCACAGGTGTGCCATCACGGCCAATCAAACTGTTGATGTCAAAAACTGCAGTCATCGAGGCTTGCGGGGATACGGATTGGACAATCATGAAATTAGCTGACTGGAACAAAACTGTGCTAGACTAAGCTCCTGACCTTGACGACATCAGCCAGGTTTTAAGAGTTACATCCAATTCCTTCGCTAAAACTTGAGCAAATCCGATACAAGGAGCATCTGTTGAGGTCATGTAAGAGGTTGCTACTTCGAGCTGGTCCAACCAACAGGACTGACGAGAGCATTGAACCAAATCAACAAATATCAATCGGAGGTCAGTTTGGGCAGTGAATTGCTTTGGAATTGAATTGAAACAGTAAACCTTGTTGTACATGGGGTGGCAGTTCATATGGTGATACAGCTAGTTCCTGACAGCCAGTAGCGCGGCCTGGAAGGGTAGTTGTTGACGCCGCGTGGCTTGGCTGAGGATGAGTGAGCGTGGCGGTGGTGCGGAGGCAGTGAGCGGGCGAATGAGGGGGGATGATGGTTACTTAAGGAGGGCTTCTTCAAAGTGGATGTCCCCCCAGGGGATCCGGTTTCGTCCGCCCCCTCCCTGGAAGCCCCCTAGTTGCTTGATTAGGCCCCTCCTTGACAGCTCTTTCACAGAGTCTTTCACAACCGGCCCTTTTTTGCTTGTTGCTCTGGCACAGCTGGAGGGTCATCCATAGGGCCTTTGGGTCTTTGGGGATACTTTCAACTGCTGTGTGTATTGTCCAAATTGTGTGCTCTTCTGTTGTGTTCTTTTTAAATTACAAATACGCCAAAACTTAGATCTAGGTTTCCACGTTTGTGTGGATTTAAGAAACTTGGATTTTATACACTCAATAATTTTAATTTTCTGTATTGTAACTTGTTTTTTGATACTTTATGATACTTTACAGTTAAGGCTAACTGTAACGGCCCACTGTTGTTTCAACTGTGTTCTGATTGAGTTCTGCATGACTTCTTGATGATTTATGGATGAATCCACAATCATTTTCAGAACAGTTGTGGATGAGTTCAAGCATGTTGAAATTTCATCTCTTACTCATCCCAAATTCCCAGTTCCCTCTTTACCTTACCTTTTCTCCCTCTTGTTGAACTTGTCATTATAGCCTGTTTGCATCTCAGATATGTATGTCTGACCGACGTCTTGTTGTCATGAACCCTGACATTATTGGCTTATCAACTCTCCGAGTGTAACCTGTCTTCTTGTGTGATGTTTATTCATTATGGTGATGTTCTTTATTCATAACCTCATTTTTCTCTAAACCACAGATTGACCACATGTACATAGTCTACTTATACCGTGCTAGTTACATGTGAATCAAATTATTGAACCAACGTGAGCAACAAGCTGACGTGGTCTCCACGCGTGCCAGGAAGGCACATCGTGGAACCGACAGGGAAAAGTGTGAAGCCCATTGGTTCCACGTGGAAAAAACCTGTTTCGTGGAACCGACAAGCTTACCAAGGGGTTACCGAGCCAATCCTTGTCGGTTCCACGGATTACCCTCCTCTCGTTGGTTCCACAAACGGGCGGGGCAGGAAGTACCCCCGCCGTGTAGCTATGTTCAAAAACCCGTTCTCAGGCCAAGAGAACGGGTTTGCTATTCTTGAACTAAACAAAACTACCATAGAACGTTCTATTGGAAACGGCCGGAGGAGAGTAGTAAAGAAGTAAACTACTGCTTCTCCCCCGGCCGAAGATGGACAACCAAAAAAAACGACACAAAGAGTAGAACTCTTCCTCGGACCGAGGAAGAGTTCCACTTGTAATTGAACAAAATAAACAGGAGTGATGCGAGTAACAGAACTCTTGATCACTCCTGTCAGAAATAGTCTTTCCCGCGGCCGAGAAGCCGCGAGGAATTTGCAAAACAAAAAGCAACCCTACCGGTCGCGGCAAGAATATATAAAGGGAGGCTTTTGAGCGAGTAAAAGCCTCCCCAGATTCATACCAACCACTTTGCAGCACAGTCAGCCTTGCCCTTGTCTACCCGACCTGTCCGCCAGCCTGCCCGTTCTTTGACTTTGGTTTCTCTGAGTCATTTGTTGTTTGTTTTGTCGCGGACTCTCTTTACGAGTAAGTCAGCTATTCCTTTTTCATACCAGGATCTTTATCCCAAAACTACTCCTGGGAACGTTCAGTACATTTGAACCACCCCCTTAACTGGGCCCCAGACGTCACAGGTCTTAAAACACCCCTGCGCATCTTGTGCGCAGGCCCTGTAAGATTCTTTGGAGGGAACTTAAACACCCCAGGCGCTCCTGGCCCCTCCGTTAAACCCCCTTTTGGGTTTATTAGAAATAACTGCTATCAGTTATTTCGTATTTTTACCGCGTATTTGCTGCGCGCTCCACCGCACCGTGCACAGTCACCGGTGTAGCTTGAGGAGTACAAGTACTCTTGGCATCACCGTGCCTGACAAGCATCTTGAGCTTGGCTAAACATGCAAAAGTGAGCAGATAAAAATTCTGAAACCTTTCTGGTGGTACTTCCCATTTTCTTAGTTTTTATCTTCCCACTTGTTTGGAAGTCTTGGGTGCTTACAGGAGCGCAGTGGATGGGGGCTGAGTCCATGAGGGGCGCGCCAAACGACTCTCCACCCTGCCCAGCCAGAGCACAGCGCGGGAGTGCAGAGAGATGAGGCAGGTGTAGCAAGGGACACGTATAGTGATGCGGCTACGGCCCCCTCGCCCACAGGGCAGCTAGCGCTAGAGTTCAGTCCCGGCCGGGGAGCTAGACATCCACGGAGTTCATCCGGCAGAAGTCCACCCGGCACACCAACAAACTCACAGCGCAAAGCCCCTGACAACTGGAAATTTTTGCCCCACCTACCTGCCCAGTTGTGGGTCCCGCCCGCCCGGCGTGCTCCAACCTTGAGGATGTTTTCTGCAGAAGCAGAAGACAAGAAACCTCTTTGAGTTAAGCCTACAGGAGAGAGAAACAGAACTAACCTACTCTCCTCTCACTGTTTAAAGGAAAATAAAAAACTGCAGAGTCTTTGGGACAGGGAGAGGAGCAGAAAGGGAAAATAAGCTAACTCCCCTTAGCGCATACCGGGTAAACTTGAGGAACTACCGCAATAGTTCCTGGGTTTACTCAAGGAAACCCTAAGGCTAGATAAACATTTCATGTCCCTTTCAGGACCGTGA
Organism: Puccinia triticina; assembly: GCF_026914185.1. NCBI lineage: Eukaryota > Fungi > Basidiomycota > Pucciniomycetes > Pucciniales > Pucciniaceae > Puccinia > Puccinia triticina. The sequence goes on along the minus strand of NC_070564.1, from coordinate 873,638 downwards.
CAAATCAGATGGCTAAACCGCCTGCTACTTATTATAGGGGTGCCCAGCTAGCAGAATGGATAGCACTTGATTCAGGATCCAAAGCTGGCAAATTTTCCTTTGCGGAAGATTTGTGTTTGCATTTCTTTCTAGATTTTTTCTTCTTCTTTCCTTGGATGGTTGATTCCTCCAAAATTGATGAAGGTGAAGAGTCTAAAACCATTTTGAAATGAGCTGGCCGGGTCAGTGATACATGAGAGTCAGTTGGCGTAGGCACCATGCCTGGTGCAATGACTACTGAGGAAGATTTTTTTGACCAGTGGTCTTGGGTCTGTGATTGGTGGTTAGTTATGTTGCACACATAGGAATCACTGTCCTTTTTGAGGTTGGACTGAGTTGGTTGAGGGGCCATGGGAGCCGAGGATGAGATACAAATTGAAAAGTGGCAACAAGAAAAAGGAGCAAGAGTACATGGCTCCAGACTCATGGAACCCAAGGACAGTATCAGTACAGGACACTCTGTGGAACTTCTACTGTGCCAGGCGGTAGGCAGAGCATTGAGGGGATAGGTGCTGTTGAGCTGCTCTCGTGGGTGGTCCGGGAAATGAGATGAGGATCAAAAAAAGTGATAGCGTTGGGGGGGACTTTTGAGAGACAACGGGGATGGAATACCGTCCGTGGTGGTTGGTTTGAGGAGGATCAGAAAGATGATGATGAGGTATCAGGAATATGTTGGGGATGCTGCCAGCGTATCAGAAAAGTTTGATGGAATTTCTTGTGGATCAGAGCAAGTCCCATGCCATCCCATCCTCCAAGTTCAAGCTCAAACTTGGACTCTGGGGAGTGACATGTCACAGGACATGTCATCACATCCCTAACTACAAACATCAAACAGTAAAAGAGGAAACAGAAGAAAATACCACAACAATCAAAGATAAAGAAAAACCAATAAGAAAAAGAAGAAAGGAAACACACAATCAAATAATAAAGATTCTAAAAAGAAAATAAAACAAAGAAACACAGCAAACCCACATGACTAAGGTGTTAGGACCAAGAAAGGAAAAGAAAGGATCTGGGAGGGATTGAGAATCTTGAGGAAGTGAGAAAGTATGAGAAGGGATCTTGAGGGATCTTGAGGCTGAAGCTGACTTGAAGATTTTGATGATCTTGAGGCCCTGTACCCATCTGGCCACCACAATACGGTGGCTTTTTGTCAGAGCCACCGTGACATAATATCAAAAGCAAACATAAAAAATCATTACCTATGAATGAGACTCTATTAATGTCTCTTACATAAGTAAAAGTCTGAATATTAAGGGGTTTCAAAGTAGACCCGCACATGCAGCTTGCAAGGCAAGGCAAGCCGGCGTTCAACTCAAATGTTGAACGTTGACTTGCAGTCTCCCCGCAAAACTGGGTTCTGCAAAGCAACCTGCATGCACACGCGGGTCTACTTTAAAACCCCCTATTATTTTATATTCTTAATCTACACCTAAATTAACATAGGGTACGTCACTTACATGTACCCTTAATTCTTCCCGCTTCATTGTGTAATCACCCAGTTAGCATTTACAAGGTACCCTCAAATTGAGCAACTTGTATGCTTGTATACATATGTAAATATGTTTATAACACTTCAATGAACATGAAACTGAAGTGTTATGTTTAGTTTAGAAGAGAGCCCAACTTAGGTTGAGTTAACTCTAAACCCGTGTGCTGTGCACTATGCCCAAAGACGGCACAGAGCTCTAAACATGAATGAAACCCCAAAAGGGCTACCTGTACATTACAGCACACCAACCAGGGAAGTAATGGCATCAAGTCTGCCCCTCCAGGTGAAACACTACACACATTACATAAGCTGTGCATATGTAATGATGTCACATGGATGTAAACAGAATATTCCTGACGCATTAAAACAATTCAATACCTAATGCATACACAATACAGACCAATTGGGAAGCACTGTGGCCCATTTGAATAAATATGAGACATGTAACAGCTCATCTGCCTGGATGATGCAATCCTAGCTATTATGGCGCCATCAGCTCCGCCAGAATCCTGAACTGTAGGCACCCACAAATGGCTAGTACATATTCCCAAAGAAGACTAGGTTCTATGGCGCCATCACAAAGTTTTTCATTTTTTATCATTCCTGTTGCATGTCATACTGCTCTCCAATTTTCCCTCCTTGGTTTGAGCAGTAATGAACATTCTGAGAAATTTGCAAGAAATTAAATATTTTTCATTCATTCTTGGGAACTTCTTTTCCACCCCTGCAGCCAATCTCATGACTTGAAGTCTGTGGCCTGAGCTTCTGCATTGAAAATTGTGGAGGTGAAAACTTTGGATAACCCACTGTACAAAGAAAAGGACAAACACAAAGGTGTTGCATTACAAAGAGGGAGAAGGGAGGGTATAAATAGAGGGCCTTTCAAAGCCTCCAGAGAGTTTCCCCATTGCGGTTCCAGTGGGGGCCAAAGCCTTCCCACGCGGTGGTCTTGTGGTTGAGCTTTTTTTGGCTCTTGCAGGAGTTTGTGGGTTCAGATTGAAATAGGAATTGGCAATTAAAACAATAATTAGTGCCAGCAAAAAAAAACCTTGCCCGGGCTTGAAAATGTAGAATACTTTTATTCTCAAGGGAAACTAAAATGGGTTGATCAAGGACTTCTTTCACAAGGAAAAGACAAGATGATTTAAATCTGTGTGTTTTAACGGTTACTAGTGACCCTGAAACATTTATAACAGAATCAGGTAATTTTTTGAGTGGTTCACAAAAAATACAAACTAACACAGTCCTTGATCTTTTAGCAAGGTTTGTTGAAAATTTTTGAAATCTGCCTTACATGGACCCCCTCATAAGCTTATGCACACAGTGTGCATAAGCAACCAAACCATCCTTTTGTTTTGGGTAAAGCTGGCACTTTCCAGCTGGGTACCCGTGGCTCTAGTTTTGGGGCAACATGAACCCCCCATTAAGGGGGTACACTTAAGGCTGCTTTTGAAATCAGTCATCAAAACCATCACCTGCAGCTTTCACTTATCCTGAGAAAGCTACAAGGTTTTGGTGGGCAGCTCCCCTTTGGAAGCAAATCACCATGCATAAACCTTAATGAAAGCTGCATGAGCAGACAAAATCAGCAGTGGATTTTTGCCAACATGAACCCCCCTATTACATAGTTGGTTGACTTCACAATAAAATACACAGCATTGAAGCCTGAGATTATAGATAGAGTAGTATATAGGAATATTGAAGTTTGAAATTGCGGGGCCGATTGACAAGGTCAGAAGCTACAGGGTCGAAGGAAATCTGAATGAGGTGAAATGACGCCCATTTTGGGAAGGGCGCGAGGGTTTAATTGTGCGAGTAGCCGTTGGATTTGTTGAAGAACGCTGTGGGGGAACTCCACCTTTGGGGTGTTGAGAATGAATGGAATTTTCTTCGCGCCTTGAGGAAAGTTCGCGAGGCCCAGGCCGTTGCGGGAGAAGTGATATAGGCTGTTGGGGGCATCGTGAGAAGGGGTCAATTGTATTTCCTGTGAGCAGGCTAATGTGTTACAGAGAAACTTATTTACTTGTGGCGGTAGCTTGTAGGTTATGTTCAAGCTATCCATTATCCGCTTCATTTCCTATGGAACATAAATAAGACACCTTCAGCACCTTTCAGAAGTTTGAATTATATTTAATTTGGTCAAAGGTACCTTCATGAGCAATGTACGACGATCCCATCGAGCGCCCCAATCTTGCCAATTTGATTTATGCTCCATTGCAATGATCAATCTGAAAATGGAAGGAAGAAAATCTTAGCCTTACGACTAGTTATCGAATTAAACAGCATGAAAAGTCACTCACTGGATTAAATTTTGGTTGTTGATAAAATCGATGTTGACATCCAGTCTATTAGTGAAAAATGACAATCAATCCAAATTAAGAAATATTCATTTGACTATCTGGTTGCGCCCGCTGACTGGCGAGTAGGGAGATGACGTCTTACCCTCCCTTCCACTCCCGAGGATTATCAATGACATATTGCCTCAACCTTGCCCGAAATTCATGCAGCACCTCTAAGGGGGTATCAAAGCCTACCATGACTTCGGTCTGAAATTAAAGAAGCGGCGGAGGAGAATCAGAAACACTGAACAGTTAGAGAAAATGACATCAAATAATTATTTCATTGTAACATGACTAACCGTTTCCCACATCGCGCCACTTCGACGAATATTGATGATATGCTTCTTGCTAATCAGAAGCGAATTAGGAGCTACTACAACCTGGCCGTCCACTCGCTGAAAAGTTGTTGAGAAAAGCCCGAACTCAGTAACAAACATATGGACGTCATCTGCGTGCGGTAAAGATATGAAAGGTGTTCAGTTGGTATGCTGCAGCCTTTATGTTCAAAATGCCTCTAAACATCCGTCTACGGGCCCGGCGAACCTATTGAAACCAAATCTCCAACGTCATATGGATGCACGCTGAAGATAAAAAGCATACTCTGGCGAAAATGTTGAGGAGTTTTTTTTTCTTTGATCAGTTCGTGCAAGGCGCCAGGTCCGAAAGTCAGGGCGGAAATCATATGCACCTCAAACAGATTTTTAGCTGCATTCCCAAAAACTACGATGAAATTTAAAATTGGTTAGTTGATGGTTTGTGTGGAAGTTTGCTTGACGAGTACAGCTTACTGAAGGAGAATCCCAGAATGATTGTGGCCATCGGTACCAACTGAGATGATGTCCCTTTGGAATTGAATATAAAGAACCATATGAAAACGGTGAGCATAACGGCTACTGAGATTAAAACCCTGAAATAAACAATGCCAATCCAAGTAGTACGTCAATCGGCGAGTCACATTTTTTGAAGAATAGAGAAGTTCACTGACGCGTCCAATTTGGAAACTGCCGAAGACATATCCTATCAAGTTGGAAATCTTTCAGCTAAATGTTTAAATGCTTAAAAAGGTTACAGATTAAGCTGAGTGTCCATCATACCTTCAAGCCAATGGCCAACGCCATCCTCTCTCTGTAGATTCTGACAACGGCATTGCGCATTTCCTTGCGATCGATGTCACCATTTCCATCTTTATCAAACAGTTTAAACGCCATTGCAGCATCACTGGCGGTTTTGAAGTATGGCTCGAATTCGTTCCGCGTGATCACCTATTTTTATTTTTTAAAAAAAGAAAGAAATCAATGGATTTTAGCTCACACTTATACCTGCTCTTCGGCTACTTCCCCTAACTCACACCTCCCCTGTCTTCGTCTAGACCTTCAAACAGTTTTTTGGCTAGTTTTTTGGCAGAGTGGGTGGATGATACGACACCACCATTGACGTCCTTGATTCCGTGTTTCAAAGCTGAATTAAAGGCTGAAGTTAAGTGGTCGGTGACCATCAAAAGATTTGAGGATCTGTGTCTTGTGTGTTTCTTTTGGTCTATTGATTCTACTTCTTTGGTCAAATGGAGGGATGGAATCCCACCCGAGGTGCTGGTCTCAGCTGTTCCTAAGGAAAAAATGAAGGAGCATGAGAAATTGAAGCTTGAGGATTTCAGGCAATACTCACGCTTCTCTGAAGAATAATTTAGGTTGGGGGTTTTTGGAGCAGACGGCACATCGACTACGGTGGAGTCCTTGACGGGGGTCGTCCGCCGTCCACTTTTCGTACGATTATGAGTTATATTACTTAGAAACTTCGAATTTCGTTTCTTGGGGGAATGTGAAACCCCTTTGGCAGCAGCCAATCGGTCCAGCGCCCACTGTTTCGTCGGTCATAGTGTCTATTGTTAGCAAGATCCGGCCCAGCCCCTCTGAGACGTCTTCTGCTTTATTTTGCATTTATGAAATTAGAAATCTTGAAGAATCTTACGAGTGCTCGTTCGTTTTCTTCTAGCCTGTCTTTCAGACTCGTACGATGGAAGTTCAATTGAATCATCTGCAGCAGAATCTGTTTTTGATTTTCGGATTGCAAAGCGTCAGACTGTGTAGAGCTTAGACCTTTTGATTCGAAGAAATGACTCACTTTTTCGACGAGCAAGACTACCCCTGCTGTGAATAATCCCGCCGTAACCTTTATGGTGTCGTACATATTTAGAATCAGTTTGCTTCATTTGATTGATGGAGATAATCGAGACTTCGCTGATACTGATTCCGATCAGAGGCCGCCTTGAAAAAGATGAAAAACTAGCGAACCTTCATGACCCAGTCGAAATACGCCAAATGTGGTTCTCGGTAGAAGTCGAACATACGGGAGAGCATGATGGATAAAACCACCCAATAACTGTTAAGAGCATGAAGATATGAGTAATCCATAACGGCTGATCGATTAACTGATCAGAACTACCAGATGACACACCATGTCAAACCCAGAGCCACTTTGGTCCAATACCTGACGTTCATCCACAACTCTATTTGAGTCTTTAACTTTTCGGGTTTCGCACCATATAGCAGGTCGAATAACTTGATCGCGATCGAGGGCAGGACATCGACAATTATGGAAGTTGCACAAGAGGCAGCAAAACTCGTACTGAGCCAAATAGACCATGCTAGAACATGGTCTCTAGTTGATAATTGGGTAAATTTTAACCACACGAGAATCGCTGGCCTGCAAACATGCAAAGAGATGATAAGAGACAATATCATTGGTAGATGAGAGTTGAATTGTATGTAGGACAATTCCCACTCAACGTGATGGCAATACCGCTTCCCAAAACACCTATAATCGTGGTCCTGACTGGAGTTGAAAACTTCATGAGAAAGAGATAGAACCGCCGAAGACGCTTGGCATGACGGATGCTTAGCTCAAATTCCTGCGCCTTGCGGAGCTTTCGTTGTTCTCGCGCCTGCCTTTCCGATTCGTCGAGCTCTGATTCATCGGTTTCATTCCAATCGAAATCCGACTCACTACTTGAAGTTGAGGAGCTTGTTTCGGTAGTTTTCAAGGGTGTTTCTTCTTCAATCTTTTTGCCGAGATTGAATGTTGACTGAACATCTTCTTTCATTGCACAGTGATATCGAGATGCCAGAGAATTTGCGGAGGCTTCATTCCTCCGTTCACATGATGTGCTTGGTTGCAATCGTTCTCCTGTTTCATCTTGACTAGGCGGAATGGAATTCACATGCTTGGGGCTAAACAGCTGGTCTTGATGCGTGCCATCAGGAATCATTAGTTGATGTTCTTCTTTCCCCAATTCTCGCGATTGAACGGAGTTGAGTGAGTGGATACTTTTCTTAGGCTTGAGGCCGAAGGCAGATGAGGGTCGAAGCTTGCGGAACATCCCGAAAGAGAATCAAAACTGAAAGATGTGGCGAAATTATTTATTGTTCTGAAACCTCCTACGTGCAGTATGTACCAGGTGGAGGCCTGAAGCTTTACAAAAAACCCTCACAGGGACCGTCTTGGAAGAGAAGGCGTTAATTTCGCGTCCACCGTACCGCTGGTGGGTCGTCAACAGAGGTAGCGATCATGTAGCCGGTTGTGGGGTTGTGCTGATTCTATCCCATGGTAGCCTTGGAGTTGAACCATAAATTTCTTCCAAATCAGTAGCTGTTTCATCTTGTAGTCGCCATTGGCCTACACATCATGAACCAGGCAGGCGCAAGTGGCTTGATGTCCAGAAATTGTAACTCCGGTGATCTGTTTCCTTGAAAGAAGCTTTGGACAATGGACAAGCCTTCACCGGTAAGCGGAAAGTCACACCTTCCACCTTCCCGAACGTGCGTTCGACGGGAAGGTTGGAGAAGCTCGCCAGGGTTCCAAGTTGAACCCAAGTTGGCACAACTCTGTCATGTACCGGACAGTGTTCTGACGGTGTCTTCCGAGCAAGTTATTGTGTGGATTTCCAGTGGCAGGACGACATTGAAGGTTTCTTTAAATTTGAACTACACCCCGCGAGGAGTACTTCGACGAGGGCATCACTTGGAATCAAAAACCCAAAATGGTATGCACAAAAACAGTATGAATGGCCTGTTTCGGCCTCAAAGGTAAGCACTTCAAATTGTATGATTTTTTTCCTGGGCAATGGAGGGCAGTAACCAAACGCAAGAGAGGTTGGTGATGATTTAGGGGGCATTCCCCAGCATTCCCCTATCTTTAGATCACATTCCAGAATCTGCAGGCGACCGATCCGATCCGTCTAATTGACAGGCTTCCGATGTTCCAGATCCACTGCGGAGTTTTGTACCGTGTTCAAATTACTGTGAGAACCCCAAAAACTCCGACTGGAACTTCAGCACTTCCACATTTCGTCATCTCCAACTGTCTGATCTTCCGGTACATAACACGAATAGGAATAAGCGTTTAGTCGCACATCGAGCCGTTCCCGAAAACAAAGTCATTATGGTTACTGTCCCAGTGAGTATTGCCTCATTTCTCGCTAATGACCCGTCTCGAATCCTTATGCCCTCTCGACAAAAGTAACTGATTAACAGCAAAATACGCTCACGCCAGGTTACACAATCTGCAATGTCTACAACAAAGTGCGAGCCGTTCTCGATGGACGAGCTGGTGATGTTTGGTGACAGCATCACTCAATTTGCTTGGCAAGCAGGCGGCACAGGCGCAGAACTAGCCAATTACTATCAGCGCAGATTGTATGTATTGCGAACCATCCTCCTCAAGACTCATTTTGGCTGGATAAAATGACTCTTCTCGTGCTCACTTTGTTCTTCTTTTCTCATTCGAACCCTATCGCAGAGACGTAGTCAACCGGGGATTCTCGGGCTACAACAGTTGAGTTTTAGCTCCCTGGTCAATGTTTGCTTCGCTTCTAATCATTTTTGGAACTTACATGACAACATCCGGACATCTCATTTTTTGATACAATCCGTAATATGGTTGAGCAGCTGCCTGGGCTCTCCATGTTGCCAAAAAGGTAAATTACATCTCTTGAGTTTCTGGCCTTCTTTTTTTCTCGATATCATCAACCATCACACACCCAAACGGGGTACTAATCAGGGTCCGGTTTCGAGCTAATAGGGGCTTTTTGTTCTAAAAAATTATGCAGATATTTCCGGCGCAGTCTGCTGGCAGTAATAGCTTTCCCAGGAAGCGAATCGTGGTAAGTCTGGCTTGACAGATTGGAAGAAGCCAGATCAATTGATCAAGTTGTGGTTTTAGACAATCTGGTTTGGGGCAAACGATGCAGTGATCCCACCGAAGCCACAGACGGTGACGCCGGAGCAGTTTGTGGAAAACATGGTGAAACTGATTGAGATGATCCAAGCGCACGCGTCTCCGACGGGCTCACACCAAGACGGCTCCCAGCTGCTGGTCGTCCTGATCACCCCGCCGCCGATCTCCGTTGCGCTGCGTGCGGCCAACCTAGCGTCCCGGTTCCCGGACTGGCGACCCGAGAACATGGACCGTGACCCAGCCAGGACCCGGCTCTTCGCCGAGCTTGTCTGCCAGGTTGCTCAGCAGAAAGGGCTCCCAGTGATCGACACCTGGACGGCCATCACGAAGGCGGCTGACGAGAGTCAGGGCGGGTTGTCCACATTCCTCGTCGATGGCTTGCATCTCACTCCTGCGGGATACGAGATCGTCACTCAAGGTCCTTCACTTCCTTTCAAATTACTTTACCCTATTCATGATCCTCTGGATGGTGTCAAATTTGGCTAACACTCTCTACTTCATCATTTCTTCCGATAGAATTTAAATCGATCTTGACTCGCCACTACCCAAGCTTCTTGCCCGAAAGCCTCCCACACGATTTTCCATGGTGGAATGATATTGACGCCGAACATCCCGAAAATAGTTTTCCTAGCTGCTGCTAGTCCTTGACTAACTCCTTCGGTACCATCAGGCGACGAATGAGGTAGAGGGCCGCTGGTTTACTTGACCAACATAGACTTACATCATGCTGGGTGTCCATTTTGTATATCTCTATCACGTTCTTGTCTTTTCATTCTCTACATTAGCTTGTATGTTCAGTAGCCTATTCTCTTAGCACAAGGTTTTTTCCCCCCTTGGGCTGGTGTACATGTGAGAGTAAGTAGACAACATCAGGCAAGTGGGATTTGTACGACGTAAAAGAAGAAAAAAAAACCCTCATTGAAGGTAGAAAACAATAGTAAACTTTGACTAGATCGGATAGGTTAGAAAAGGCCATCCAGGACAGATTTTAGCTTGGATCCCTGCTGGTTGGGAGCGGTGGGCAACTCTCTCTGTTTGAAATCCAAGGGTTTACCGGCCTTAGCGGCGGTTGACAACTCGGGATTCCTCTTGAGTTTCTTCGCGAGAATCTTCTGATTGGTTGCATTCTTTTCGACCATACCCAGATACCAATCCTGTGAGATCTTGCTCTCTTCCAGACTGTTTCGAACCAGCTGTTCCTTGATTCTTCGTTCGATAGCTATCTGGTCCGATAGATTGGTCCATTTGAATTTCGGCAAATAAGTTAATGTCCACAAATCGGAGTAGTATCGATCGCTTGGTTTTCCTCCTGCTCAAGTGTCGTCATGAAGCAGTAAAATAATCGATTTATCAGTATTCTCATCTCCTTCACGACCGTTCTTGATGGGTCGTAGATACGCTTGCTGGAAAGTTGTTTACGAACCGATTGGACGAGTGTTCAACATCTCAGCGGCCCTCCTCGCAACTTTTTTATCCATGAATTCAACCCATCCTTCTTTGAACAAGAAACTTTGATGTTTATCTTTTAACTTCTTCCTGATCTTGCCCTTCTTGTTAAACTTTCGTTTCGATTCCTCGGCTTTCTCGTCTCGGGCCAGATAGATTCTTCCGATCGCACCCCACTTGGAGAGCAGATGTTTCAGTTTACTCGGCCCCATGCCGGGTGGGATTCGAGATACGTAGACCAATCCAGTTCGGTCAACCTTTTGTCCGAACTTCTTGATTTCATTCAAGTCGATCACTTTTGATGCCGTTGTTGATTTCGGGAGCGTCTCTGAATTGTCCTCTAACTCGTCATTCTCGTCTCCCTCGACCTCGTTGTGATTATAATCGTCCTCCTCATTCTCCTTTTCAGTACTCTCGTCCGCCTGTTCCTCGTTTTCGTTGTTCCCGTCCATCCCATCCTCGTTTGCATTCAGTTCTTTCTTCTCAGGATTATCTGTAGCCAGGAGATCTGCGTTAAGTGGCTTTTGCGATTTCTCGGAGCTTTTGCGGGGGGGCGAAGAAGGACCAGCGACCTTCGATGGTCGTTTTCGTTTGCCCATGTTCGGTGTAGCGGGTTCTTGAGCGGAGTCCATGCAAGGGCCACGGAACCTTGGATACTGAGCCCGCACTATGTGCGCAGCGGGTAACCATAACTGATCGGGGGTGAAACTGTTTTTACCCGGTGCGGCCCCGTCCAGTGCGCCGCACGACTTCGGTGCTCTGACTTACAGCAATGTCAGAAAAGCTTGCGGGTTCGCGAGGCTGAAAATCCGACACACACACATTTTCATTTCAGCCCCCTGCCCTGTATGCCCTTCCAAATCTTCGATTTCTTCCCAATCCTTCCCTCTCAGCATCACCTCTCTCTCTCTCCCTCCCCCCTCCCCAACCACCATGCCCCCCGGACCTCCTCCCCCCTCCACGAAACCTAACCGAAACCTAACCTCCCCCCAACCGGTACCACCGCCTGTCCCGCCGGCCGCCCGGCGAACCGAATCCCCACCCGCCGACCACCCAGCAATAACCAACGACCGCGCCAGCAATATTGCCTACGCCCCCAGCGATACCCCATACCAGGTTTGTTCCCCATCCCCATCCATTTTTCCCTGTCGCCAAAAGCTGCTAACTCACCCAACTTTTGACCGCCGCTCCTCCCACAGGCCTATCACAAAGACCGTGTCCAATCAAGCCCAATCCATTCATCCAAAAAAATCATTGTGAGTTACTCCCTGTGATTCACCACATTTCTTCGCAGGCAGATGCTGATACATAGTTCTATTGGTCCTGAACACCAATTCAGCCAATGGCCAACAGATCAACGACCAACCACCAAGCAACTGATGATTTCTTCACCCTCACCTGCCGGGTTGGTGCCAAACGTGATCCGCCGGACTACACTCCCAACGGCACCGCAGAGGACGCACCCCAGGAATCTCAACTTGGCCCCTTGCAGGCGCCAGAGGGGCAATCTTGCAGGTTGTTCTATGAAGACTCCGATGGCGAAGATCTGGCAAGCCCCTCGATCGAAGCTTCCCACTCCGCCAATCAAAACCCTCCAGGCCCCCCTGATGGCGGGAATCCAAACGCTACTGCTGCAAATGCCCCGGGCCCGAGGCCCATCCAGATTCTCCACCACGTCTACATGCGGACCGCGGCCGGCCAGCTTGCCCAAGCCGCCAATGCAAGGAATCCTCCGGCAGCAGCAGCGAAGGAATGGGAACGAGTGCTTCCCAGGGGCACCGCGGTGCTCCTGACTGACATTGCAAATTCAAACTGGGCAAGATTCAAACTCGACGCCGTGGATGCCGTCAACAAAACGATTCCTCTCCTGGGGGCGCATCTCAAGAGCCTCGACGCCCAGGGCCTGCTACAATGGCAGGGGATAATAATGAAGCACGCGACATACAGTGCAAAATCGAACGCCATGATCACCACCGACGCCGACTTTGCGCCCTTCGTCTCTGCGGTGTTGGAGAACCCGCTCTCCAAAGTGCAGGTCAAGATAACGATGAATGACCCGCGTAGGGCTGCCCAAGAGCAACAGCAGGTGAGTTTCTTTCCCCTGATCATCCTGCTGGCTGGCCGTGATGGTATGCTGACGTTCAACATTCACAGGAGCGGGCACAACAAGATACCCTTGCCATGAGCTATGGCCCAGAAGACACTCGACTCGCGTTGGAACGAGCGCAGGCCCGCCTTGTGGTGAACGTAAGTACACTCCCCTGATTTCCCTCTCTTGCGTCCGCGGGCCGCCGACTGACGTGTGTTTTTCTCCTCAACCAGCCCAGGGCAGATGTAAATGCCGCAAGGAGGTTGAGCATCCTGACGGATTTGACCCGACACCTGATCGCCAAGTATGGGGGCAATGCGGAATCGCTTCGGATCCAGCACCCTCAGGACCCATCCAGGTCAATAAGGGTGAACCGGGAATGCCTGCACACCTGGAGCCGGGCCCTCCTCCACAATGCCCGCGGGGTAGACTTCGACAACCCACCACCTGGACCAGAATTTGTGGTCGAAAACGTCCGCGTTCACACCCTGGCCGACTTGGCTGCGCAACAATCAGCCCGCCTTGGCCGGCACAGACAAGATGGTCCTACCGGCAACTCTATCAGCCCCGCTCGCCCAGCCAATCCCTCCCCCCGCGGTCGCACCTCCGGCCCCGCTGTCGGCAATGCTCGTCCAAACCCGTCTTGCTCCCCAGATGGCTCCACGGCTTCCCCCCTGGCCAGCCGTGGGCCCATCCCGCACCCCGCTGCCGCCGCCCGCGTATTCCTCCCAGCCCCTGGAGATTGGGTCTTCTCTGCCCCGCGCATTACGTCCACTGGCCGAGTTATCCCTCCACGCCTCGTCTCCAACCCGTCCCCGACGGCGCCCGCCTCTGTCCCTGTGCAAGCCGCGGAGACGGCCACGGCGTTGGGACCCTCTCCGAATCAGTCGGATTCTCCCACCCCTGCAAACGGGGCACGTCACGGTGTGCAGATGGCCCGTGGACACGAATCAGACGAGCTGGAATCCTTACATCCCGAGGATTCCTCCTTCCGCACGGCTCCCAACACCCGTGCCCCCAGCCCCGCGGGGTCCGAAATTGAGGTGTTATCTGGTCCTCCGGCTGGCGAGCTTCGATCCCCGGCCCGCAAGATACTTCGCAGCCCCGCAGGTGATGGGATTGCTCATACAATCAGTCGCTTAAATTTTGGCAGGCCACGATCCCCGCCCTCTTCCTCCCCAACCCGCAAGCTACCGATGTCAAGATCGGACTCTTTGAGCTCGTGGATTAGCAAGAGCAGCCCGGAAGACAGGCTCCGCCTCAACGCCTTAGGGACCGCCCTGACGATTGAGGAGTTCCTCTCTTTGTGCAACTTTGACAAAGACGACCCCGTCCCCAGGGCGCTGATCAACCTGGCGCACATCCGACGATGGGATTACTTCCTTGATACAACCCCAGCGGATTTGCGATCCCTCAACTTCCCCTTGCCAATTGCCTCACAATTGATGAAGGGTGCGCAATGGTTGGTGGCCACTCACACTGAGTCCGCCACCAACCCAACGAATCCGCAAACTCCGGCCCCGTCAAGTTCCAGTGCCGCCCAAAGCAACATTGAATCCGCAACTGGACCGCCAGTGGCCTCTGGCTTGGGCTCCCCACCCAGCCCAAGCGAGGAACTCCCCTCCCCATCGCAGCCCGTCGACCCTGAGGAATCTCCCGCACAACCCATCATGGGCCCCTCCCCGGAAATCTGAGGACCAACCCCAGGACCGCCTAAGTAAATCCGGGTCCTGAACCCGGTGGTAAGTGGCACAGCCAGTGGCGTGTCTTTCTTTTCGTTTTCCCATTATCTGTCATATCCAAATGTCTTCCCCATGCTCCTGTCACATGCGGAGCAAGCACCCCCTCCCCCCCGCATAGCAATGCAATAGTCAGTTCTTCATGATTTGCGTGAGCTGCCCAAAAAAGGCTCTCTGTGAGCTCCCCAAAATGAGTCCCTGTGAGCTTCCACCTTCTTTTTCTTGCTGACAAGTCCTCCATTCTTGCAGCGCCCCGTGAGGACTTAGCGAAAAACCCCAAGAAGGTGCACGCTCACATCGCTAAGTCCTCCATTCTCGCGGCGCCCCGTGAGGACTTAGCAATGTGAGCGTGCACCTTCTTGGGTTTTTCGCGCTCACATTGCTAAGTCCTCTATGCTCGCGGCGCCCCCATGAGGACTTAGCAAAAACCCCCAAGAAGGTGCACGCTCACATCGCTAAGTCCTCAATTTTCGCGGCGCCCCCATGAGGACTTAGCGAAAAACCCCAAGAAGGTGTACGCTCACCTCGCTAAGTCCTGCATTCTCTCGGCGCCCCTGAGGACTTAGGGAAAAACCCCAAGAAGGTGTACGCTCACCTCGCTAAGTCCTCTATTCTCGCGGCGCCCGTGTGAGGACTTAGCCAAAAACACAAAAAAGGTGGATTCTCACCTCGCTAAGTCCTCTATTCTCGCGGCGGCCCCGTGAGGACTTAGCGGAAAAATACAAATCACAATCATTTTTAATCTCACATTGCACGTTCATTGCCAAAGCACTTGTGAGATAGGATTAAGAGGCAAAAGCCTATGAAACAAAAGAAGGAAAAAATGAGGGCCCCAAGCGCCCACAGAACCTCGGGCTCATCAAATTGCGTTGGGGACAGCCCCCGGGGCCCCATTGTCTTCCTCAGGTGCATTGATGATCGCTTCCCCTTGGGCCCCCGCCGAATACCCGCTGCCCAAGAATAGTCCTCTCATCAACGCTGGGGTCACAATTGTCGGCAAGAAGTCCTTGATGATCTCGGCGTCCGCAATAGTACCGGTCAATATCTGATGCCGTTTGATCTGAGACTTGAGGACGGAGAAAACTTTTTCAATCGGATTGAAATCGGGGGAATATGGTGGCAAGTAAATCAAGAGGATGTTGGCCGCTTCGCATATCTCTGCGATTCGACCGCCGTGGTGGATGCGTGCATTATCCATCACGAGAATACTGTTTCGACCGGGGAATGGGTTCATTTCCGGAACCTGCGGGCGCCAGCCGTGTCAGTGCGGGGGCGGGCAACATAAGAGTTACAGGCCGCTTACCAATACCTCCTCAATGAAGTACTCCATATCAATGCGGCGCATCGTTCCTTCTTGAGCAATGGTTGCGAGCAACCCATCCAACGAGACAGCAGGCAGCACTGAGATTCTAGGAGCTCGGAGGGGCCTGGAGAGCCTAGAAGTGCGCCGGCCACGAAGCGCCCATGCACGGTCCCGAGAGTGTGTCCCAAGGGAGACCCCGCACTCATCTGATAACATAGCAAAACAGGGCAAACGGCATCAGCTATTCACCGGTCTGGTGAAACAACAAGCAGCCCCACAGCACTGACCAACAAATACCAGGTATTCCGGGGGGTACATCCCAATGTGGTCGGTATAGGCCGCGCGATGCCCCTCAGACGGATCAGGGTGTACAGTCCTTGCTACCTTCTTCGTCAGAAGAAGGCGCCTGGTTAATTCCTGGTGAATCGTGCTGATGGGGTGGCGAGTGCCGGTCATAGCTTCAATATGCCTCTGGATCTCGTCAAGATACAAAGTGGGCTCCGCGGCGAGGGCGTCCAGCACAAATTCGGCCTCCTCACGGGTGAAGGCCAAAGGACGGCCCCGATCCTCGTAGAGAGCGGGATCTCGGACCACATCACGCGTCTGGCGATACAAATCGTTCCACCGTCGGAGCGAGTCGGGTGAGACCTTCTGAAATAACGTCTTGTTGATCTGGTCGAGTGACAAGCCCCGCGAGGCCATTCGGACCACAATGAATTTGACGTCTCGGGCGTATCTGACATAAACCATGACTGGGGAGGTGATGTCAGCGCTGGGGGCAGTGAGGGGTGCGGGGGAGGTGACTCACTGGCCTTAATCCGCTTGAATGGGTATTCAAAAAGAATGTTGTTGGTCTGCAGTTGTCGGGGTTAGTTAGCAGCTTTTTGGCGACAGGGAAAAATGGATGGGGATGGGGAACAAACCTGGTATGGGGTATCGCTGGGGGCGTAGGCAATATTGCTGGCGCGGTCGTCGGTTATTGCTGGGTGGTCGGCGGGTGGGGATTTGGTTCGCCGGGCGGCCGGCGGGACAGGCGGTGGTACCGGTTGGGGGGAGGTTAGGTTTCGGTTAGGTTTCGTGGAGGGGGGAGGAGGTCCGGGGGGCATGGTGGTTGGGGAGGGGGGAGGGAGAGAGGGAAGGATTGGGAAGAAATCGAAGATTTGGAAGGGCATACAGGGCAGGGGGCTGAAATGAAAATGTGTGTGTGTCGGATTTTCAGCCTCGCGAACCCGCAAGCTTTTCTGACATTGCTGTACAGCAATGCCAGAAAAGCTTGCCAAATTTTGTGGCTGAAATGATTTCTGCATTTCAGCCACAGGCCTGTACAGCTTCACTGTACAGGCAGACAAACCCCGTTCGGGCAGCTGGTTTTGCTTGACATGGGTGCCGGGCCGGGCGAGGAGCGAGGGGGGCAGGGGCAGCGAAGGGCCGGAACAAAGTAAAATCACTCCAGGAATCCAATGGTGGGGCCCTCAAGGCCCCAAAGTGGAAAACAAAGAAACTAGGTTTTTTCTTCTAATGGCATTCCTGACGTACAGGAGCCATACATACAGGCTTTGAGGCTGAAATCAGCGGTCCAAAAGCTGGCCGCAAGCTTTCCTGGCATTGCTGTACACCACGGCTCCACTTGTAAAGTGCGTCGCGCGGCGGGCGGACCCTCCCGTCAGATTTGGATTGGGCCGTCCTGGCAGGACGTCGAGCAGCCCTTCGGGTCGGCCCGACCCTGCCCGACCACCCGTCGGCTGTTCCTCCCGACAGGGAGGGCAGGCCGACCTCGTCCGACCGTGCCGACTCGCGAGGCAGCATGGTCGGCTTGTCTGATAGGTCCGGCCAACCCATCTGCCCAGCGGGTCAGCATGGTCAGCCGGCCCTCGAGGTTGTCAACAGGTCGGCTGCCCCCGGAAATGAGCCGACCTTACCAACAAGTCAGGTCAGAAACTCACTTGAAAAAGTGAGATTCCTGAGACCACCAGTACGATCTGCCAAGCGTGCTCGCAGATCTTAGATAGAAGAGAAAGAAAAAGAAAAAAAAAAAAGTCGGACTTCACACCATTTGCTCTTCATGATAAGTAGAGAATGCGGTATATGTTGGTGACTAAGATGTATGCTGATATGAATATTGTTGTTATTGCAGTGGTTGGAAGCAATTGCACCAGTGAGAAATCAATCTCCAGAGTGTATGGTGCAGTTGCCGGATCAACCCTCCCTTTGGATGATTTTTGCTGCTTGGATCTCATCATGACCCTGGGCCCCACGGCCAACGTCTGGGTAATCCCAGCTTGAAGCCCAACATCCGGGTAGGATTTGTGGCCTAGCCGCCGTCAGGGGCAGCCCAACCTTCCCAATGTCCGCCGTGCAAAGTTTAACTGCAGGGGCGGAGAGGAGGTGGCCGACGTCAGGCCGGACGTCCGCCCACCATCCAACTGCACCCGTGGTGTACACCAGGGTTTGCAGTTGACACAGCAACAACACAAAGAACTGCACCAGCGCAACCTCCCCAACGCCACCAAAGAACTTTGGTGGCTGACCTGATGTCTCTACACGGGAGGCCTTCAGAGCCGCAGTCGGCATATCTTCTGATGCTGGCCTTGTGTCAACGTCTGACATTGGTATTTCTTTTGCGTAAGGCCTGCACAGTGCCAGTGCATTGGCATATCATTTGCGCAGGCCTTGCACAATGGAAGTGCATTGGCACATTCTTGACGCAAGCCCGGTGTGGTAGACGCTCTAGTTCTGGATGGAAAAATTCAAAAATTTCTAGTTTACATATGTAGTGTTACATTACACCATCTAGTGATACACACACTCCCTTCAGCTCACATACACAGTTTTAAAAAACTGCATGTATATAGCTTACATACTACCCTTTTACATATATATGTGTGTATATATGCGGCTACGTAGCAACCAGCCAGCCTCAGATGTGACTGTGTAGCAACCACAAGCCACATTAATAAAGCGGCATAGTAACCATGGGGCTGTGCAAGTCATTTAAGCAGACTACACAGCAGTACAGGAAGCTGTGCAGGTCACTTGAGAAGACTCCATAGCAACCAGAGGGCTGTGTAAGCCACACTTGTAACTAGATCACCAGCTAAATTTGCTCATGTATACACTGCCACACTGTACATAGCTGTATTTGCACAGCATTTGTAAAGGCACACCAGCCAAAACCCCTCATGTACATAGACCACCAGCATAAATGCCTCACATTTTTCTATATAAGGAGGGGCTCTCTCTTCCTTTTCCCCGGCATCCAATGAAGGAGATCATTCCTCCCACAAGATTCAAATAAATTGTCACCCTCACACTCTCCGCCACATAATAAAATACTAGCTTTATATCTTGCAATACACAGTCCATTGTGAGCCACTTGTGAGAAAAGTATTCAACTACACTAGACCACTGTCTTCTTGCTTCCAGCCTAGCTGGGGGTGTTGTCAGTCTTTGTCTTTCAGAGAAGCAGGGGTTTCCCCACACATACTTCTCTAAATTCAGCCATAAGAGGTGCAAACCGTTTTTGGAGTCTCACAACTGGTGTCCCAACAGTGGCATAGTTAGTTGAATATTTTCTTCAAGCATAAATTGGTATTATCAGTTGTGATATTATTGTTACTTTGAAAACCAGACTTCCATTACAAAAAACCTTGTATTTTTTGAAAGATCATTGAATTACAAAAAAGAGTAACTCTAAAAACATATAAAATTAGATAAATTTGGATATACTAAAAGCTTTTGTAGTACTCTCTAGACAAACCATTTGTTTCAGGCTAGCTATTCCTTTGCAGTGAGTACTGGGGAATAAGCTAGATTTTATATTATTTAAGGATAAATCAGATCTGCCCTGGTTAAAGAGGACCAGAGACTATCAGTTTATTATATTTTTTGATCATTAGGATCTTTGATATTGTCTAGCAGTCTACATCAACTTCTATTATAAACCAAATATTTTTTTTATATATATTTTTTACAGGAACCTCTTATTTTAAAGAAAAATGTCTTATACTATACCAGGAGATTTGGATGGAAGTATGGCAGACCAAGGAAACACTAGTATGACAATATAGCAGCCACATTTTATGCAGACTAACAAACATAGAAGTACATCAGTACCTGGAAAGGCAAGAGGAACAGCTTTTGCGTCAGGATCCAGAGCACCTTCAACCTTGGCTGCAGACATGGCAGAAAGATTATTCAAGACAATAACACCCACAAGATATCGCATAAAACCCCAGACACAAACTGAACTCAAAACACCGGAAATAAGTCAACCCAACATTACACATGAAAAGAAGACAAAAGTCGTCAAGATTGAGAATGACACCCTCAAATTTGAAGGAGAAAAGTTAAAAACTTTCTTATCACGTTACAAGAGGACAGCAGAAGCATGTGGTGCCAGCGACTGGGACATGGTGATGCAAATTGACAAGTTTGTGGTGGGCGAGGAACTCAAAGAAGAACTGGAAAACCTGGACGGCTACGTTGAGCGTGATTGGGAACAGCTGAAGGAAGTTTGGGGAGACTTTTACGTCCAAATTAAGTATACCATACATGACCTCCGCACCCTGTCTGAAGAACTTGCCAAGGAAGGAGGATTAAAAGACTCACACGAATACAGGGAATTTGTTTCAAAATTCATGATGATTGTGAAATACCTTGTGACAAATGAACATATTACCTCACAAAAAGATGTAGTCTATTTGTTTCTGGCAGCCTTCTCCACAGAATCACAAACAAACATCAAGCGAGAATTAATCAAGGGAAACAAGATCACATACAGGAAGGACGGTTACTGCAAACCACCAGAGCTTAAGGATCTCATCAACTTCAGTGAAATGGAAATGAAGGCTGGGTCCCAGGACACATTTGGATACGGAGGCACCTTTACTGAAGCTAATCGTGTAATGCAAAAATCACTAGATGCAAAGAAAGGATCTGAGCAAGGCAAAATCCTCCGTCAGAAGATGATTTCAGAGAACCCTGCTGGTGCTCTGGAAGAAAAGGTTGAAGATATTGCCAAGGGTATCCTATCTCTATCCCTGGAACTGGAGAAAATTCCAACAACTGCTGGCAGAGAATTCAATCGCGATGCGGGACCACTGCCAGCATAATTGGGTGGGTTGAGGTTATCCCAGTTAAACTGGGATGAAATCAATCAATTTAAACTTGGTTGATCTCAACTGATGAAATATAAATCCAAGGTACCCCCCTTGGATTTATATTTCATTGGTCAAGATCAACCCATTTTAAATTGGTTGAGTGCATCCCAGTTAAACTGGGATGACTTCATCCCAGCCAAATATGCTGGCAGTGGACCATCCGGAAAAGCCTTATATGAATCTAGGTCTCCCATTTGCTATTACTGTAGCAAAGAAGGGCACACTATGAAAAAAACTCGAGAAACTGCTGCCAGTTGACATGCAGCATACTCGAGTCAAATGCCCATTTATACAAGGCTCATACCAATGAATCCCAGGGTGGTAAACCCTGGAATTCCTGCACATTGCTCAACTGAACTCTGGTGCAGTGCACAATACTGAGGCACACCAAGCTGAGTCTGAGCTATGTATATATATGTATATATATATATATATATATATATATATATATAACACAACCTACTCTGAGCTGAATGCTCAGCTTTATTAAACCTTCCTGGTCAACAAGCCCACAGATTTTATGTAGACTGGGAGGGATCCCTCTCAGTCAACATGATGAAAGGGTACACACCCTGCTCGATGACCGGCACAGTCCGGTCATCAAGCGGGTACACATACTCACTCAATGACCGGCACACGCCAGTCATTGAGCGGGTATGTGTATCCGCTCGATGACCGGCACAGTCCGGTCACCAAGCGGGTAAACATACCCGCTTGATGGCCGGCATATGCCAGTCATTGAGCGGATACACATACCCGCTCGATGACCGGCACACGCCAGTCATCGAGCAAGTACACATACCCGCTGGATGACCGGCACACACCGGTCATCGAGTGGGTCTTATCCCACTCGATGACCAGCAAACACCGGTCATCGAGTGGGTCTGATCCCACTCGATGACCGGCACACACCGACCGTTCTTCGAGATGGTACACTCAATGACCGGCACACATGTTTGCCGGTCATTGAGAGGGATAAGGCCCTCTCAATGACTTGCTTGTGCCAGTCATCAAGCGAGTATGTGCCGCTCGATGACTGGCATGTGCCGTTCATCGAGCGGGTATGTGTACCCGCTCGATGACTCGCGTTTGCCGGTCATCGAGGGGGATAAGACCCTCCCAATGACTGGCGTGTGCCGGTCATCGAGTGGGATCAGACCCACTCAATGAGCGGTGTTTGCTGGTCATCGAGTGGGATAAGACCCACTCAATGACCGGTGTGTGCCGGTCATTGAGTGGGATCAGACCCACTCGATGATTGGTGTGTGCTGGTCATCAAGTGGGATAAGACCCACTCGATGACCGGTGTGTGCCGGTCATCGAGTGGGATCAGACCCACTCATTGACCGGTGTGTGTCGGACATCGAGTGGTATTAGACCCATTTGATGACCTGAACACACCAGTCATTGAATGGGTCTAATTCCACTCGATTCCGGCGACTTTCAATGTATGTAGGGCCCTTGTCCAGGAGGGATTCCTCTTGGACAACCGGTGCATGAAGCAGTTGTCCAGGAGGTATCCCTCCCGGGCGACTGATATATGAAGTAGTCGTCCGGGAGGGATCCTAGTCGTCCGGGAGGGATCCCTCCCGGGCGACTGGTGTATGAAGGAGTCGTCCGGGAGGAATTGCCTCCCGGTGTGGTGCTCCATTCCAAACCATAAGTAGTGTTTCATTGCTTTTCTTTACATACATTCATCATTACATTTCCCATTTCCCCCATAACCCTTCACAAATACTTCATTATTATTGCATATTCAGATTCTACGCCAAATTTCACCTATAGTCACTCATACATAGTACCCCCTTATCTTCAATGGTTCAGTAGTTATATAAGGATATAAGACTTACAGACAACCTACATTCTTCATTAGTTACAATACTCATTTCATTAGTAACCTACTTGAATCATTACAGTAAATTCCTTTTACATATTTATTCTCACATACTAAACCCTTTACATACATTTCTCATTATGTACTATGCCTATTGTACACATTACATCATTGGATCTGTGCTTACCTCTTTCAGTAGTGCTCATCATTACAAGTAGTTACTATGTTCTCATCACTCTTCCCCATTAGTACATTCTTTTATTCCCATAACCAGCATTCCCCTTTCAGCATTGCTCATCATTACATACTGTTACTATGTTCACATCACTCTTCCTCATTTGTACAACCTTCATTCTCATAGCCAGAACTCCTTATTGTCTGTGCTCATCCTTCCTTCATATAAGAACTGTCTTTCCCCCCTCACTTGTACCTTATGTAGAAGTTATAGATAATTTTAGATACAGAAATTATAAAGTGCCCATTCTCATCAACCCCTTGCCATTAAACCTTGCCATTGCATTCCCCTCTCTCATCACTCCTCCAAACTCTCTTACCCTCAGTAGTCAGTAGTTAAAGCTCATAGTACTAGCTCCTAAGATCAAGCAGAAATCAGCCACACCTTTTTCTTCTTTTTCTTAGTGTTACTCTCATCCCCTCAGCATTAGTCAGGAAGGCAGCCTCATCAGCACCCTTGCATAGCTTACATTAGTACTAGTGTTGCTATCCATTTCCCTTCCAAGCTCTATTCTCCCCCTTGAGTAGTTCCACAAGTGGTGTCCCAACAGTGGCCTTTCTATACTTCAGATATCTTCAGCTCTAGTAACACTCTTACCATCAGCTACATACTACTTTTACCTACACATCCTCATACTCCTTTCTTTATAAATCAACCTCCTGCTTTTAGAATCAACTTCAAACAACAATAACACTATCAGCATCTCCATTATCAACCTTCAACACTCTTCAGGTTTAGATTCAACTTACCTGTTTCAATCATGTCTGCCCAAGGATCCCCCAACACCAATGTTGCTCCCAGTCTTTACCCTCCAGTGGATCCATCCAGTAATGCTGCAGTTCAGGACTCCACCACTTCCAATGCTGGTCAGACTCAGGTACCTCCTACTGGTCCAAGTTACCAACCTTCTTCTACTGGTCCAGGTCCACAGGCTTCTTCCAATGCTCCAGATCCTCAGGTTCCTTCTACTCCACAAGTCAACTCCAGTTCTTACAGACCTCCATTTGGACCTCAGACTTCTGGTATTCCTAGATACATAGGATATAGAGATACCAATCAGCCTTCAGAAGATTCAGAAGATTTAGAGGCACCTCCACCCCGCTTTCCCAGGTTCCAGAGCCAAAGGTACGACTCAACACACTCCACCAGGTCCAACACTCACTTTTTAAATAAGGAACCAGCTATGCCTAGGTATCAGGATCCTGTCAGCAGAGGAGTAAAGATCAAACCCATGGACAAGGAGCTCTTCTTTGATGGAACCAACATGCCTGTGGAGAAATTCATTAGAAGGTATGAAAGTGCTGGAAGAGATGATGGTGCTAACTCTAAGGAACTGGCTGGACAAATCATTGCTTTTATCAAAGGGTTGGACCTTAAGGATGAAGTGGAAGACATGTCAGGCCATGAAAACTTGGATTGGGAAACCCTGAAGAAACAGTTACTCACCAGATTTGGAACCTCTCAGCCATTGGTCAGATATACCAGGGAGGATCTCAGGAAACTAGTCTACAAATCAGCTCAGGATGGAGGAATCAGCACCTTGGAAACCTTCAACACATTCAGAAACAAGTTTGAAACCATCACTCACTACTTGGTAAGAATGGGGTACAGTACCAGCCTGGAGGAATTTAGACACCTTCTTTTGGAAACTCTTCACAAGGATCTGGATCAAAGGGTTACTAGGAGCTTGATGAAGGACAATCAAATGCTAGCCTCAAAGGATGGAGGTGATATCTTGCCAGACACTGAAACTCTTCTTACCTACATTCACCAGGAAGTTTACTCAAGATCAGTGGTCAACAGAAGGACTGAATGGAGGGCAGAAGAGAAATTCACTTTGGACAACTCACCTAGGACCTCCAAACCCACACCTGCTACTCAGGGAGCTGCCCCTACTGCTTCTACTTCTCTGGACAAACAAGTGGAACTCCTTACCAAACAACTTGCATCTCTCACTGCTGGCAAAGGACTACCTCCCCACATGGACAAACCTGCTAGGACCTGGCCATTCAAATGTTATTATTGTCACCAGGAAACCCATGGAACCAACAGCTGCTCTCAACTTTCCCAGGACATGTCTAGTGGTGCTGTTATCAAGGATGGAAGAGATTACAAACTTCCAGACAAATCAGTTATTCCATGGATTCCAAGCAGGCCAATCAGAACCCCAGTGGAAGAGTACTCTAAAACTAAGCTCACATCTTCTTTTGGCCAATTAGAGGAGGAACCAGCCTATTATCAAGCCCATAGTTATGAAGCAGACCTTGGAAAGAGGACCAGAAACAATTCTAAGGATCAGGATGAGGAGGAAACAGCCAAGTCAGACAAAAGGATCAGGAAGGAGAAACAGGACCTAATGGACATGGATACAGAGGAATTACTTCACATGGCCCAGCCCCCCACTCTTAGTGCTTCCAAATCCCCTGCTTCTAAAGGCTCCCCTCAAGTCAGATTCCAGGATAAGGACAAGGATTCAACCACTGCACCTAAGGACAAACCAGTTAAGAAGACCTATTTGGAAAAGACCTTGGCCAAGGAATACCCAGGAATTGAAGAAGAAGTGGCTAGTAGGATGTTGACTGCAGGAAAGATAGAGTTGGCCTTTGGAGAAATCTTTGCTATATCACCAGGAGTTACTGACTGTATCAGGAAGAAGATCACCAACAGAAGAGTCCCATTAGATGGTGTCAAATCAGCAAACTTCACAGACATGGAGGATGAAGAAGAACCAGCACAGGAGTCACCCACTACTCACTATTCCTGTCCTTTTGGGTACATCACCATCACTATTGGAGGAGAGAAACATCAAGCACTCTTGGATACTGGCTCTATGGTCAACATTATTCCTGAAACTCTTGCACATAAACTTGGATTAGTACTCACTGCTAAATCTATGAAGCTCAAAGGAATTGGAGGTCACCTTACTGATATACCTGGAATTGCTGAAGATGTGGAGGTAACCATTGGGAAAGTAGTCAGGACAGTTCATTTCTGGGTAGCCAAAGGACCAGTTCAGATGATTATTGGAAAGCCTTTCTTGATGGATGTCTCAGCTAACATCAACTACAATGGAGCCAGAGGAGAAGCACTTTCAATCATGGATTCAGCTGGTCAGACTTTTTTGGTTCCAATCATACTCCCCAGTAATCAGAAGTGGGAAACCAGCATACCTTCCAATTCTGGACTGGTAAATTTTTTAGATTAAGACCAGGTTTTCAGTTCCCCTCTCTTACAACTGCAACCCTGGAAAATAACCAAAAGCAACAAACTGTAGTCACTCATTCAGCAAAGTATAAATCAACTCTAAAAAAAATAAAACCAGTAAACCAACCAATGCCATTATCTCTCAACCCTCCCTTATCAAGGCCACCACTCTCCAGGGATCCTTACCTCACTCCTTTGAACCCTTTTCCCCCACCATTCATTCCTACCTCCAAGATTACCCAAGGAAGGCTGGACCTCATCAACTTTGGACCTCCTGGATGGCTCTCTCCTCAAGAATATCTCCTACTAGTATGGGTAATTGTGATTAGACAAGGTGCTTTGGCTTTTGTAGAAACAGAAAGAGGCCTTCTTAAACACACCTATGGACAACCTTATATCATTCCAGTCATTCCCCATGAACCTTGGCAACAGAAACCAATTCCAATCCCTGCACCCATCAAAGACCAGGTTATAGAATTGGTAAGGGAAAGACTCAGCACTGGCCTCTATGAACAATCCTTTTCCAGTTATTCCAGCCCTATATTTTGTGTAAAGAAGCAGGATGGTAAGCTCAGAATTGTACATGACCTTCAGAAACTCAACAAAGTCACCATTAAGGACGCTGGACTACCACCAAAGACAGAGGAACTCATTGAATCATTCATTGGAAGGGCTTGCTATGGACTAGGTGATATCATGGGAGGATATGATGAAAGAGAATTAGCTCCAGAATCCAGACCTTTAACCACCTTTGAAACACCCCTTGGAAGATTTCAACTTACCAGATTACCCCAAGGAGCCACCAATTCAGTTGCAGTATATCAGGCCCAAATGATGTGGATACTCCAGGATGAATTACCTCAGCATATGGGTATCTTTGTGGATGATGGAGGTATAAAAGGACCAACCTCTGACTACAATGAAGAAACTCTAAAGGAAAACCCCCAGATCAGAAGATTTATGTATGAATATGCCATTACTTTGGAGAGGATACTTTTCAGGATTGAAGAAGCTGGACTCACTATCTCTGGGAAGAAATTTGCTTGCTGTGTACCTGCCCTGGATCTGGTTGGCCATGTGGTTTGTAAGGAAGGAAGAAGGATATCCATCAAGAAGCTCAACAAGATTGAA
Organism: Puccinia triticina; assembly: GCF_026914185.1. Lineage (NCBI taxonomy): Eukaryota > Fungi > Basidiomycota > Pucciniomycetes > Pucciniales > Pucciniaceae > Puccinia > Puccinia triticina. Next base: position 846,396 of record NC_070564.1, on the reverse strand, counting down.
ACCTGGCCAACTCCCACCACTCCTTCAGATGTCAGAGGATTCCTAGGTATCTGTGTATATGTTAGAATGTTCATCAAAAATTACTCAACCATCACTGCTCCACTCAGAAGACTCACCAGAAAAGACTCCTCTTGGGATTGGACTGAAGATTGCCAGGATGCCTTTGAAGACCTCAAGAGGATTGTTGGAACTGACATCACCCTGAAGAAATTGGACTATGGACCTGATGCTGGCTTAATCAAACTCTCAGTGGACTCCAGTGTTATTGCTGCAGGTGCTGTACTTACTCAACAGGATTCTGATGGAATGGATAGGCCTGTGTTATATGAGTCAGTAGTCTTTTCACCCAGGGAATCAAAGTACTCACAATCCAAATTAGAACTCTAGGTGTTGCCAAGATCCTCAAGAAGCTTCAAACCAAACTGTGGGGTCAACATTTTCAACTTAGAGTGGATGCCCAGTGCCTTATTGGAATGATCAACAACCCTTCACTTCCCAATGCCCCTATGAACAGATGGATTGGATTTATTCAGTTATTCTCCTATGACCTTGTTCACACTCCTGGAAAAACTTTCACCTTACCTGATGGACTTTCAAGAAGACCCCCTGATTCTGATGAAGATGATTGTCCTAGCTTTGATGAAGATGAAACCTGGATCAAACCTCACCCTGGATTTGGAACTAAACATTCTTCTTTTGGCCTGCTTCTGGGGACATCAGCTCAGTTGGGGGAGGGGGTAAGTAACTTGCAGCAAGGAATTTGGAAGCATCTCCAGGAATACCTTTCAACCATGAACAAACCTCCAGGATGCAGCAGCCTGGAATTCAAGCAAATTTTGCACAAATCAGCCAACTTTTTCCTTTCCAATGGAGTCTTGCACAGGATCAACAAACCATTCTCCCAGATAGTAGTCACCTCTCCTTCAGCTCAGAAATCCATCCTCAATTCCCTTCATGAATCCTTAGGCCACAGAGGTATTGCTGAAACCTACAGAAGAATTAAACTCAGATTTTGGTGGCCAGGTCTCAAGAGAGGTGTTACCAAGTGGGTTCAGTCTTGTGAAGCTTGCCAGAAGAGGAGTTCAAAATTGCCAATGGAACCCAAGAAACCTACAGGAGCAGCAACCATCTTTGGAAGAGTCAGTTTGGATACAGTTCACATCAAAGCTGGCAAATGGAAGTACCTGGTAATTGCAAGAGATGACCTTTCTGGATGGGTAGAGGCAGTTGGACTAGAAAAGATTCAGGCAAAGAAAATCTCTCAGTGGTTCTTGGACAACTGGATCTACAGATATGGAGCCCCTTGGTCAGTCACAGTGGATGGAGGCTCTGAATTTGGACAACAATTTCAAAAATCCCTTCTGGAATCTGGAATCAAAATCAAAGTCACCACCCCTTATTATCCTGAAGCAAATGGTATGGTAGAAAGAGGACATCAGGCAATTAAGGATACCTTGGTCAAGCTCTGTGGAAAAGAAGGCAAGAAGTGGAGGAATTATTTACCTTTAGTTTTATTTGCAGACAGAATTTCTACCAAGAGATCAACTGGTTACTCACCTTATGAGCTAGTTCTTGGACAGCCCCCCATCTTACCCATTGACCTAGAATTGGAAACCTTCTTTGGAGTGGATTGGTCAGAGGTAGAATCAACTCAGGATCTTTTATTGGCTAGGACTCAGCAGCTTGAAAACAGGGATACCATCTTGCAGCAAGCACACCAGCAGCTTATGGATTCCAGGAAGAACTCTGTGGACTATTGGAACAAGAAGAAAACATCAAGGCAGCCACTAAAGAAAGGTCAATTAGTAGTAGTGTATAATAAATCTTTGGACTCTCAGTTTGGCAAGCTCTTTGAAAATAAATGGAATGGCCCTTACAGAATCAAGGCTCAAAACCCAGGAGGATCTTACATCTTGGAAGAATTGGATGGCACAGAATTAGCCAGAAGGTTTGCTGCAGCTCATGTCAAGGAATACCACTCTAGGTAAAAATAATAAATAAGGAATAATCAATTCATTTATCTTCTCTTTTCTCTTTCTCATCTTCTTACACAAATAACATAAAAACAAAATAAAATCAAATCTATAAACAAATCAGAAATATATAAATCAGTCTCAAAACACTCTCAAATAAAATAACTAAATATAAAAATCAAAAGCTCACCTCTTCTTCTTTTATCACTACATCACCCTCTTCCATTTCACTTTCCTCCTTCTCTTTTCCCTTCTCCTTATCTAAAAATAAAAAAAAATAAAAAAATAAAAAAAATTCAAAAGACATCAAAAGAAAATTAAAGCATAACATTAGTAAAAATCCTCAATAAAGAATAAAAAAATAGAACTTACCCTCAGCTCTTATCCTCTCCATTTCTGCTTCTACCCTCCAACCATCTTCCTCCTCTTCCACTTGGTCCCTCACCCTTAACAACTCCAGGGCATTCCTTTCCTCAGTCTCTGCTACCATGGCATCAATTATAGAATGAGAATCCATCTAACAAATCAGGGATTAAAGTATTAGTATTATATCATCCTTCTTCTAGTCCTTTTTGTTATATACATACAGAATCCACTCGACATACATGTGTAAAGGCGTCGTGAAATCGGCTGTATAACCGGAGACGGGCGTTGCGAGCCGCTACTGGGTCGTCGAGGTCCTCACGAGCGAAGGCGAGGAGTCCTTGCTGGATATAATGGCGAAGAGCATCCACTTCTTCTGGTTTAAAGCTATCTCTTGCAAAAGCATTGTATACGGGGACGTTGTTGACAAACGAATGCGCTCGTCGAATCGAGAACGGGAACTCATGGCTGGGACAAATTACGGCTTCTTCATCAAGCTGCGATGAGGAAATAGAGGTGTTGGACGAGTACTCTAACGATGGTTCAAGGATCTCTTGTGGCGATGAAGGCGTGGACGTAGCGCTGGACGAAATCATTGTGGATAAGGTAAAGCAATAACGGGATTGTCCCGTTGGCTGACAACCAGGGCCTTATAGATACCACTTCTTATTCATATTATGACGTCACGATGGACGCTTCACTGCTCAGAATCGTTTGGCGCGGATTCTCTTTCATTTTTTTAATATTGACTCTGGTGTTCGACCCAGTTTAATTAATTCTTGGATTGCTCTTGGATCGCTTTCACGTCGTTCTTTTCGCCTATAACCTTTTTCAGTCGAATTGCCAGCTTCAGGAGTCCAATCGGACAGCTCCTTGGCGTTACCTCAAGATTATTTCATCATGTATTCATTTTCTTTCAACTTCTATACAATGAAAACCGCGGGAAATCATATTGATACTCTGAACGGCTTCAACAACCCCTCGGCCGGTCACAAAATTAATATTCCCGGTTTCAGAATGGATCTTTCCGATCTTGCCTTTCATTTGAACTCGGTTCCAGCTCATCCTATCGAGTGGTTCAAAAGTTATACGCGCTCAAAGTTCCCCTAGTATTTCCACGGACTCATTTACGGTTTTCATTCAGCATTCACGGCTGCCCATCGGCCGAATTAATCTTTAATATTGATCGGTTGTCTATTCATCCTCTCCTTCTTGCCTTTCTAATGAGCCCGGAATTAGAACTTTTCATCGACGGAAATCCAAGTTATACCCGAAAACATATCGCCTTATATTTACGCGGTGTTACTACTATGCGCGCCCGCGGATTTCGCTTGGATCTTTAACCGGCCCTACACAATCGATACTCAACCCTTAAAAATAATTAGTATATACCATTTTAATCTAGAGAATTGTATCTTTCGAATGGACTCGGTTTCAAGAAATTTCATCGAGCCGTTCCGAAGATACAGGTCGACCATTTCCTACTTTTCTTTTCGTCAGTCCGCATGCGCGCCTCCCGCACGGAGCCCCTGCTCAGACATCAGGACCCCTCTTGCGACAGCACACGCGCATGGACCCAGGTTCCATTCCTCATCTGGACAAAATTCAAGGTTTTTTTTCGTAGAAATGTTGAAATAAAAGACCATTATCAATGATTCCTCCTGGGAGGAGGAGGGATTTATTCCCCGGAGGATTCATCCATCAATAATTCACTCCTCCAAAAATCAATCTAATCATCCATTATCATTCCTTACCATCCCATGGCAATTACTGGACATCCAACCACCTCAATACTGGAATTTCCTCATCATCTTCACCATGTATTCTAAGAATTATTGAACCATCAATTCAAACAGTCATTCATTCACCATTATAATCAATTTCTTCCAACACATGGCAGCTCAGAAACCACTCAATTTGAGCAAGAATATTCTTTGGACAACTTATCAACTTCTCTGGACTTCAACTTCTCTTCACAGAACTCTACAATATATATTCAGATACTCAGAAATTCAGTCATTCAACTTCAAATCATTCACAACCTTCAGAAATTACAATTATCAACCCCATCAATCAATCATCATCAATCATTGCATTCTTCCATTTGCCTCAGTTAGGCAGGAAAATTAGTGTATTCTTCAGAATGGAATCTAGTCTAATATGTGTCTGTCTCAAGGATATTGCCTTCAGCAGAGTTAGATCTTCTTAAACATTCACCCCTCATTGATAATTGGACCTTCTTTTGGATACTGGACTCTTTGGATTGGATACTGGACTATGGATACTTTGGATACATAGGACTATTGGACTTTGGATTGGACTTGGATACCTTGGACTCAGATATACTGGACTTGGATTATACTTGGATTCTATTGGCTTTGGACACTGGACTTTGGATTTTGGATTACTACTCAGGACTTTGGAGTTCACCTTTTGAAGGAAGAACACTGGACTTTGGAACTTTGGACTCTTGGACTCAACGTTCTTCAACTCTTTCTGGATCACTCTTCTCTTTGGTGCATTGCCTGGGGACAGACAATAAGTTGGGGGAGGATGTGGTGCTCCATTCCAAACCATAAGTAGTGTTTTATTGCTTTTCTTTACATACATTCATCATTACATTTCCCATTTCCCCCATAACCCTTCACAAATACTTCATTATTATTGCATATTCAGATTCTACGCCAAATTTCACCTATAGTCACTCATACATAGTACCCCCTTATCTTCAATGTGTCAGGCTCGGTGATGCCAAGACACGAAGTCCTCTAGCTACACGAGTGACTGCGGCGAGTGGGCGCGTCTGTAGACGCGGTAAGATGATGGTTTATAAAGATTTATATCCCTGATGGGATGTAACGGAGGGGCCGCGAGAGCAGCGGAATGGTTAAGGTGCCCTCCGGGGCGGTTCTTACAGGGCCTGACAAGCAGGGGTAGTATGTCCTGTGTTGTCTGGGGTCTGACAAGCGGGGGTTGTTCGACAAGTTCCCAAGTATATAATTGATGGGGATTACTCCCGAGATGATAAAGAGAAAATGAGCTGGACTTACTGTTGGAGCAGGAGTCCAGCGACGAGCAATGAATCTAAAAACAATCTAACACAAGCTGAGAGCGAACTGATCAACGAATATGTTCGGCAAAGTAGTGCGCTGCTGGGCGGTTAAAGTGATTGATGATTCTGGGGAGCCAGAGTCCTCCCAACACCGGCTTTTTATGCTGTTTCTGGGAGGCTCGTCGGCTCGCTATTCTCCTGGCTGGCCTTCCAATACATTTTGTTGGAAGGCACAGCCTCTTTACTGGTCTTGCTACTCTTAAGACCCGTATCTCTTGGATACTGGTCGCAAGGAGGATTCTTCCTTCTCAGAACCTGTTTACTGAGTTCTACTCGGAATGACACGCTAGAGATCTTCTGCTCTCGAGTAGAGGATCACTAGGAGTCATTTCCTATGCGGAGCTCTTCGGCGATTTGTATCCGAGTCTTTCCGCTACTGTTGCTGCGACGGAGCTCGGAAGAAGATTATTACCACGCGACCAGGTACTGTAGTTCTCTGAGTCGCGTGGCTTGGTTGTTTAGCCGCCTACCGGCGACTGTTGTTTCCATGCGACCAGGTATTACAGGCTGAGTGATTTAGCCGCTACCAAGCCCACGTAGTCTTCACACAACCAGTGGCTGTCTGCTGAGTATTACGTGGGTTTTCTGAGGGGGTCTTTTCATACAGGCTCCCTTGGTTTTGTTACTTGTACTTAGTTGGAATATATTGTACAGAAGAGGTTCTGGACCGCGCGGCGGTCCTCTTGGTGTCTAGCTTCTCTAGGAAGCTATTTGCAAGTAATTAAAACAATCAAAACTCATCTATGCTGCGCAGAGGTCCGCGCTGCGGTCTGCTCTGCACCCAGTTTACGGTGCTCTTGGCTGCGCTACCGGAGCTGCAGGCGGGGCTCTATTTTAGAATGGTAGCCCGGCTGACACAATGGTTCAGTAGTTATATAAGGATATAAGACTTACAGACAACCTACATTCTTCATTAGTTACAATACTCATTTCATTAGTAACCTACTTGAATCATTACAGTAAATTCCTTTTACATATTTATTCTCACATACTAAACCCTTTACATACATTTCTCATTATGTACTATGCCTATTGTACACATTACATCATTGGATCTGTGCTTACCTCTTTCAGTAGTGCTCATCATTACAAGTAGTTACTATGTTCTCATCACTCTTCCCCATTAGTACATTCTTTTATTCCCATAACCAGCATTCCCCTTTCAGCATTGCTCATCATTACATACTGTTACTATGTTCACATCACTCTTCCTCATTTGTACAACCTTCATTCTCATAGCCAGAACTCCTTATTGTCTGTGCTCATCCTTCCTTCATATAAGAACTGTCTTTCCCCCCTCACTTGTACCTTATGCAGAAGTTATAGATAATTTTAGATACAGAAATTATAAAGTGCCCATTCTCATCAACCCCTTGCCATTAAACCTTGCCATTGCATTCCCCTCTCTCATCACTCCTCCAAACTCTCTTACCCTCAGTAGTCAGTAGTTAAAGCTCATAGTACTAGCTCCTAAGATCAAGCAGAAATCAGCCACACCTTTTTCTTCTTTTTCTTAGTGTTACTATCATCCCCTCAGCATTAGTCAGGAAGGCAGCCTCATCAGCACCCTTGCATAGCTTACATTAGTACTAGTGTTGCTATCCATTTCCCTTCCAAGCTCTATTCTCCCCCTTGAGTAGTTCCACACCGGACGACTGTTATGTAGGCTGCGACTGTTGTATGTATCTGTTGTCTGGGAGGGATTCCTCCCGGACAACTGGTGTATGAAGCGGTCATCCGGGAGGATCCCTCCCGGGCGACTGTTGTATGGGGCCGTCGTCCGGGAGGCCTCCCTCCCGGACGACTTTTGGTTGACCGGTGTGTTACACATGTTGTTGACTGGGAGGGATTCCTCCTAGTCTGCATGGTTGGGTCTATGCGGCCTTGTCTGTTGGCTGGAGGGATGCCAGCCACTTGACAAGGGTGCTGGTATGTACTTATAAGGTGCTACTGCTGTGCCAGCTGAGCATCTCACAAGTACATAACTGCACAAAAATTTAGTGTGGCTAAGCAGAGTATCAACATACTTGCTTAGCCTGAGCTAATCCATAAAAATACATGGACTAAACCTGGAATAAAGCTGGACAAACTCAGGTATGCAGCAATGTATCAGCCTGGATCTGGCATGTCAACTGACACCAATTTCTCGAGTTTTTTTCACAGTGGCACACACTTCCCAAATGTTTCTTATTAGCAGAGGATGAAAAACAAGGACTGGTATGGTGAATTGGACGTGATTTCCACTTACCAAATGGGGACAAAATTCCATATGACCCAGCTTGCCCCATCCAAACAGTAGTTGCCAGTGCTTCAGTTGACCCAAAAATGAAGCAATTATCTGCCCAGTTAGCCTCCTTTGGACCAGCCACTTTTCCAAATAACATTTCAGTACCCGAAGCTAAAACAATGTTAAAGAAGGAAAAAGAAGCCCAACCTTCTCGAGACGTTGTGTCCTCCGTTGGGATGATTCACTTGAAAGACTGGAAAGCACCAACCACCGGAGCCAAAAACTTCATAAGCCAGCTTCCTTTAAGTTCAAATGGGGTACAAAGCCGAGGTGGAGGGTTCTCTGGACGGAAGGAGCCTGAAACAATCTCCAAATCTGGTGGACCCTTTGAGATTCTGACAAAGCACATGGAAGATAACCAAATGGATGTGGACCGCTGTGGTGCACCAAATGGTACAGGCGGTGATTCAAATCAAATCAGCAGCGCGCGGAGTGTAGCCAGTCCTCAAGATAGTCAGCTTTCATCCCCCAGTCTCAAGAACTCAGTCCTCAAGATCCTCAAGACGTTTCAAGATCTCCTCCCCCCTTTTTCCCTTCTTTTTGTCTGTTTTGTCTCTTCCTTCTCTTTCTTGGCTTGTTTTGGTTTGTCTTTTCTTTTTTTCTTATATGCACTCTTTTGGAAGGAGATATATGTGGTGGGTTGGTGTGTTGTTTTGTGTTTTCTTTGGTTGTGTTCTGTTCTCCTTTCCTTCTTGTTGTTGGGCGCGCAGAGGCGCGCAGGTGTATGATGACCTGTCCACAACATGTCACAGCTCCCAGAGTCTGAGTTCAGTTTGAACTCAGATGATGGGGCGGCATGGACTTCGTCTGAACCCTTTTCTTTTGGTTTTTCAGATCATCCATCCAGAATCTTAATCTTATTGATCCTTCTCTGAGTCCGCGTGTCTTCTGAGTTCAAACTCTCAGCACCTTGAGTCACATTTCCCCGAATCCCTTCTTTAGATCACATCCTCCGGCCCTCTTTGCCAGACTCCTTTCCTCTTCAGATCCTCAACAACAAACTACTGCCAACGGGAATCTACACCTCGTCGTCTCTCAACAAATCCCCCTCCAACTTCCGCTATCCTCGATTCCTCATCTCTTTTCCGGACCACCGCGAAGGCAGCGCACAGCGCAACTTTCCCTTCCAGTAACTGCCGACGGCCCAGCACCGGTCGGAGTTCCACATTTGGTCCCCCGAGCCGGGATCGAACCAGCGACCTCAAGATTTACAGTCTTGCCCTTACAGATTTCGAGACGATCGGCGGTTGAGGCGCTCTCTTTTTGAAATCCTTTCTACTGGATCTCGAGTTCTTCCCTGGATTCCTGCTTCCTTTTTCCTTCTTGGGTTCTCTATCTAGGACGACTCCGCTCGGCGTCGTAGGCGTGGATCTGCTCCGCTTGGAGTCTCCCCTTTTGTTTGTGATTTGTCGGCGGAGTCAAAGCCCCAAGTCAGCTCAACTTTAATCGATCGAATCTCGGATACGGCCCGACGTTAGAGGACGCTTTTGGCATTAAAGTCGTAGAGGACGATTCCAGCTTTCTTTTGAGCCCTTCATTGGTGTTATTGCGCGACTTGATCAAAAGTTATCCCACGTGAAAGCCGACCTATCCGAATCCCTTGATCTTGAACTTCAAGCTGCTTTATCGCCAAAGCCGTTAGCTTTCGTGCAAAGTATCCAACCACGAGGTTCTAGAGGACGACCCGAGCTTCAATCGTACATATTCGGCGTCTCGATTGCTTGACTGGATCAGAAGTTATCCTACTTCAAAGTCGCATCCCCTTCCCACTTTCGCTGATCTCCGCTCGATCGATCGACTAGCGCTTGGCTCTGCCCTTCTCTCTTCCTAGCTGGACCCGAAGGCCCGAAGACGAGTACAGACACGTGATCACCCCATTCCTGGCTCTCTGGAACTCGACTTATCGATTAGAAGAATCGTCGGCCCCTGTTTTTCATTTTTTAGGCTTGACTGGACGTCCGTATTGCCCTACCCTCTCTTTTCCTTCTCCCTCGTCTGAGGAGTCTGCTTTGTTATTTCGCGGAGGCTGGGAGAAACTAGAAACGCTCGGACAAGCTCGCTTTTTTTTGGACGGAGTCGAGTCTCTCTGGGCTGTCAACGACCAAGCCGAGCCCTCTTTTTCTCGTTCGATCAGGATTAAGACAATCTGGTTCTACAGTTTCAAGATGCCGTTATTTGCGTTGTCGTCATCTGGTGGCGTAAGGGTCAGGATCAAGCCTCGGCCAAACTTGTGCTTCGAAGGAAACAACATTGAGAGCTTTCTGGAGAGGTATGAGGCTGCTGCCGAGCAGGACGGAGCATCCCAATTCAACATGGCAGATCAGATTGGTCTTTTCACCCGCAGCGCCGAGATTACGGAGGTTTTGGAGACACTAGACGGTTACGAGTCAAATGATTGGATGAAGCTCAAGGCTTCGATGCTTGCGTATTGGGGACAAGATGTTGTTTCTTCATTCACTCCTCAAGACCTTGAAGACCTACTTATGTCATGGTCAGCAAAGAAGGATATTATCGCGCATCAGGATTATCCAATCTTTTGTCAATCCTTCAATCCGATTGCATCAAAATTACTCCGCAAGGATCATATTCCTGTCAGTGCCGGAGAACTTCAAGAACGCAGTGCTCGAGCCTTTTTGCTGGTTTGTCAACGATCACTGGCCGCCAGCCGAGCATCGTTGCCTGTAGATCTTATTCCTGCTAAAGAGTCCACACTTACGGCCCTCCATTCAGAAGAAGAACGTCGGAGCCCTAATCCTGATCCTTCCGAGCAATCGAAGGAAGTGTCCCGGTCCCCTAGATCACTTAATATCGATTCCAAGGCGGTAGATAGGATGGAAGATTCTAGCCCTGCCTCTCTTTCCAGTATTTCCGGCCGTTTTTCAAGAATGCTATCAGTGTTTGAAGATCATCTAGAAAGGCTTAGACTATTGGAGCGGAGGTTGATGGAAACACTCTCCGCCGCCGCGCTTGGCAAGATCCATTCCCCAGAATCAGTTCCTCCGCCCTTCCAATATTGTGTGTCAGATTCTGCAAAAGAAAGGAGTACCGCGCGGCAGTCACGGAGAGCGCCGCCCGCTTCTCAGCCATACCGTTGTTTTTCTAGTCGTGAAGCCGCCAGTTCCATCAATTTGAACTCTAACGCTCCGCCGTGTGCTGTCCAGTCTGTACAGGCGTCCAGTCTGTACAGGCGGTGGATCGAGTTCTCATGAAGATTTCCAATCTGATGGTCCCGGGTTTTTCCACTTCTGCGCTAGCCAACGTCCGCCTTTCCAAGAGGAGAAAGGCAAGCAAAGTGATTCCGCGGAGGCATGGAGGAGCAAAAGTAAGTTCTCTCCAACGTGCACCTCCGGAGCGTGATGCTACCATCTGTGTCAAAACCCTATCTCGTGCCACACTTGTGAGCAATGGACAACCTTCCACCCTTGTTTCTCCAGGTGGACCAGATCTTATTCTTTCCGACGACCTCCGAGACGAGGTAAAACTAGGTCCCAGCCCTTCCCCGATTCCGACTGCCAATCTCGCTTCTAGTAATCAACTCCGCCAGGCGGCGGAGCATCCTATTCCGCTTCCCAACCTCAGCTCTAGTCTTCAGCCCCGCCAGATGGCGGAGCATGCGATTCCGATCTCCGATCTCTGTTCTAGTAGCCAGCTCCGCCAGGCGGCGGCGCTTCTGATTCCACCATCAAACCTCCGAAACGAGGTAAAACTATGTCCCAGCCCTTCCCCAATTCCAACTGCCAATCTCGCTTCTAGTACTCAACTCCGCCAGGCGGCGGAGTATACGATTCCGCTTCCTCACCTCCGAGACGAGGTTAAACTACGGTCCACTTCCTATTCAACTTCCGCCCCCAATCTCAGCTCTCAGCCCCGCCAGATGGCGGACCCGTTGATCCCATTGTCTCGCCTCCGCAAAGAGGTTAAACTACGGCCCAGTTCTTCTTTGGTTTCGATTCCCGATCTCGATTCTAGTCACCCACCCCGCCAGATGGCGGAGCGCCCGATTCCGCTTCCTAGCCTCCGAGACGAGGTTAAACTAAACCCCCATTTGATTTTGAATCCAACTCCCGATCTCCATTCCGGTCGCCAACTCCCCCAGGCGGCGGAGCCTCTGATTTCGCTTCCCAGCTTCCCAGAAAAGAATCAATTGACATCTTTGCCATCCTACGCTGCGGAGCCACCCCGCGCGCTCAATGATACCGTCCCATCCCTGCCGTTTGATTCTCTTTCCTCGACGACCTCAGACTCTTCTCTGATCTCTCCTTCGCCTCAAACTCCGGCTTCAACACCCAATCTCTTATCACCGCTCATTCCAATGCTCCCCGATCTTCCCATCCAGATCCCGGTTCCACCTGAATCATCCCCCTCAACTCCAATCCACAAGTGGGGCGTATTGGGCTCTTTCCATTTGGTTGGCGGAGAAGTCGTGGTTTGTTGTGGTTATTCCCGCAGGGACATTACTAACCAAAAATGTAGGATGAGCAGTCTAGGGACAGACTGCAAGCGTGGTGGAGATGTGGTGCACCAAATGGTACAGGCGGTGATTCAAATCAAATCAGCAGCGCGCGGAGTGTAGCCAGTCCTCAAGATAGTCAGCTTTCATCCCCCAGTCTCAAGAACTCAGTCCTCAAGATCCTCAAGACGTTTCAGGATCTCCTCCCCCCTTTTTCCCTTCTTTTTGTCTGTTTTGTCTCTTCCTTCTCTTTCTTGGCTTGTTTTGGTTTGTCTTTTCTTTTTTCTTATATGCACTCTTTTGGAAGGAGATGTATGTGGTGGGTTGGTGTGTTGTTTTGTGTTTTCTTTGGTTGTGTTTTGTTCTCCTTTCCTTCTTGTTGTTGGGCGCGCAGAGGCGCGCAGGTGTATGATGACCTGTCCACAACATGTCACAGCTCCCAGAGTCTGAGTTCAGTTTGAACTCAGATGATGGGGCGGCATGGACTTCGTCTGAACCCTTTTCTTTTGGTTTTTCAGATCATCCATCCAGAATCTTAATCTTATTGATCCTTCTCTGAGTCCGCGTGTCTTCTGAGTTCAAACTCTCAGCACCTTGAGTCACATTTCCCCAAATCCCTTCTTTAGATCACATCCTCCGGCCCTCTTTGCCAGACTCCTTTCCTCTTCAGATCCTCAACAACAAACTACCGCCAACGGGAATCTACACCTCGTCGTCTCTCAACAAATCCCCCTCCAACTTCCGCTATCCTCGATTCCTCATCTCTTTTCCGGACCACCGCGAAGGCAGCGCACAGCGCAACTCTCCCTTCCAGTAACTGCCGACGGCCCAGCACCGGTCGGAGTTCCACACCACATAGAAACTCCAGAAGTGGCCACCAAGAAGCCTAAACCAAGAGCAGGAGCATCAAAAACCAAAAATGCTGTTGCAAATGAAATTGATAATGCTCAGTTTTCAGTCATATTTTCTCAGCTCAGTAATATGGCCCCTAGATTTACAGAGGAAATGATCAAACGGCTATCAGAACGGTTACCACAAAAATCTGGTGCTACAACCTATCTATCTTCAGAACCCAAAACAGAAGCAGAAAAAAACCTTTTTTTGGCATCCATGAAGCTAAATGAGGATAAACAGGGATTTGATGGTTCCAGTTTTTACAGTTGCGCCCTGGGCTTTATCAACACCAAATTAGGAAATCAGAATATAAATTTCTTGGTCGATTCGGGGTCTATGGTCAACATGATCCCAGAAGGTTTGGCATTTCATTTAGGTCTAGAAATTACTCACATAGAGATTCCTTTGTCTGGTGTAGGAGGAGAACAGTGCAATATCACTGGAGTTGTGGAATTCTGCCCAATAACCATTGGGAGCTTTTCAGGCCCAATCCACCTCTTTACAGCAATCAAGGCAACCTTGCCTATTCTTGGAAGACCTTTTTTGTTTGACAATAAATGTCAGCTGGAGTATTATTCACAAGGAGAGGTACTCACCTTCCAAGGCCATAAGGAAAGAAGAGTGCAAATCACTTTGGCAAAGGCATTTGAAGGATACGGGTGGGAAAAGAGGAAACAGTGTCTTGACGAACCCCTGACCGCCAGCTGTCTTTTCAAGTTGGAAAATCCTCAAACTACAGGTGAACTTTTGAGCAAATTTAGTGAGACAGCCTGTGACGCTCTTGGAAAACTCACGAATCAGCCTTTTTTATAAATAAGGGTACTCCCTTAAAAGGACTAAACTCAATACCAACCGTTGAGATTAATTCTGGAGTACCTACTTGCAAAGGTTGGACACACAAAATTTCATCTAAATTATCTTCTCTATATAATTCTACAAAACAAAAATTAATAAAAACAGAAAATAAAACTACTAATCACTTGAGTTGTTTCAGAAGCTTTCTTTCCTTTGGAAATGTACTAACACAAGAAATAAAAGAAGATTTTCAATTCTCTGGATTGGACAAGAGTCTCAAAGACTTACTTGGAAGGGGTTTTGGAGCTAATGCACAGGCGGAAATATGCAAAAACTGGCAGGACGGACAAGTATGGTGTATGACTAAATACAAACCAGTTGGAAAAAAAGTCAAGCCTGTAAACTGACCAATGCCTCAAGCAATAAACCCACCTCTCAAACGCCCACCACTCTCAAGAGACCCGTACAAAACACCACTTACTCCATTTCCACCGGAATTCCAGGAAACCACCAAGATAACAGAAGAAAGACTCAAAGTTGTAAACTTTGGACCAGTAGGATGGCTGTATCCAGAAGAGCTAAAGCTTTTTAAAAATGTTATAGTCATCCGTGAAAAAGCTTTAGCATTCAATGAAGCTGAGCGCGGTCTTCTGAAGCACTCATATGGACTACCTTATGTTATCCCAGTAGTAGAACATATTCCTTGGCAGAAAAAACCTATTCCCATTCCTGCAGCAATAAAAGAAGAGTTCACAGAATTAGTTTGTGAAAGAGTTGAGACTGGTCTATATGAGCAGTCCACTTCCAGTTATTCAAGTCCTGTATTTTGTGTTGCCAAACAGGATGGCCGCTTGCGGATTGTCCACGACCTTCAAGAAATGAACCGAGTCACAATACGCGATGCAGGGCTCCCACCAGCTACGGAAGAATTTGTAGAGTCTTTCTCAGGACGTGCATGCTACGGCTTGGGAGACATTATGGGTGGCTATGATGAGAGGGAATTAGCTGAAGAATCTCGACCTCTCACAACTTTTGACACCCCACTAGGACAATTTCAACTTACACGGCTACCTCAAGGAGCTACAAATTCAGTTGCGGTGTACCAAGCTCAGATGATGTGGATCCTCCAAGACAAAATCCCAGAGAGTGTTGGAGTTTTCATTGATGATGGCGGCATCAAAGGCCCACGGACAGACTATGGCGGTGAAGTTCTTAAGGAAAATCCAGGAATACAACGCTTTATTTGGGAATATGCCATTCTTTTAGAACGTGTATTGTTCAGAATTGAAGAAGCTGGCCTCACAATATCAGGAAAGAAATTTGCCTGTTGCGTACCAGCTTTGGATATTGTTGGTCATGTAGTCTGCAAGGAAGGACGTAAAGTATCTGCAAAAAAGAAAAATAAGGTACTAACCTGGCCAACCCCAGCAAATGTAACTGATCTTAGAGGATTTCTGGGGATTGTCACCTACTTCAGAATGTTCATTCAAAACCTATCCGAAATAGCAGCACCCCTCCGAAAGCTTACACACAAGAGCCAAGAATGGGAATGGACTGACCAATGTGAGGAGGCTTTCCAGAAGCTAAAGTGGAAAGTAGGAGAAGATATTGTCCTCAAAAAGCTTGACTACTCAAAAGATGCAGGCATAATCATTTTGGCGGTGGACTCAAGTTTCATTGCTGCAGGAGCAGTACTCAGCCAACAAGAGTTAGATACAGGTCTGAACAGACCAGTATTATATGAATCTATTGTATTTTCTCCTGTAGAATCTAGATACTCCCAGCCCAAGTTAGAGCTCTGTGGAGTTGCTTGAATTCTCAAAAAGCTACAAACGGTTCTCTGGGGTCAACATTTTTAACTGCAAGTAGATGCTAAGTCCTTAATTGAGATGATCAACTCACCATCTTTGCCCAATGCTCCAATGACACGATGGGTAGCTTTCATTCAATCATTTTCCTTTGAGCTGGTACACAAGCCTGGGAAAACCTTCACAATGCCGGATGGACTTTCTCGCCGACCTTTAGGACCGGATGAGGATGAATACTACAAGGACACAGATGACTTTGATGAGGACAAACCCTTAATCAGGGCCTGCTTTCAAACCTTGACAGCACATTTTGCTACAGAAGAGATCAAAGATTGGGAAAGCCCAGGATACTGGTTAGACATGAAGCGTTACTTACAAAGTCTTAGAAAACCAGAATCTATGGAGAAGGACCAGCTTGAAACTCCGGAGGAAGTCAATCAATTACTTTGTAAAGGATTCAAAGCTCATGAAAAGACATTCACCCACAGCTCAAATGGTGATCTTCAACTCTGATTTTCAATCACGCCTTCTGAAGATGGTCCATGAAGATCTAGGTCATAGAGGAGTTGAAGAGACATATCAACAAAAACGTGACCCCACAATACCCCGTGAAGTCAGAAATCCCACTGGAGAAAGTTTCCTTTTTGGAAGAGTTGCCCTGGACGCCTGTCATATCAAAGCCGGAAGATTTAAATACTTAATTGTAGCTCGTGATGATCTTTCTGGTTGGGTAGAGGCAACAGCACTTGTAAACCTTACATCAGCATCTGTTTCCAAGTTCCTCCTGGAGAATTGGGTCTATAAGTTTGGCTCAATAAAGACAGTTACCACTGACAATGGTCCAGAATTCAAAGATGAGTTTATTGAAGCAGTCAAGCAAATTGGGGCAACCCTTTGACCAACTACCCCATATTATCCAGAAGGGAACGGGATGATTGAAAGGGGACACAGACCAATTAAACATGCCCTTGTCAAAATGTGTGGCTAGTCTGGTGGAAAATGGAAAGATCTTTTACCCTTAGTTTTGTTTGCAGACCGTATTTCCACAAAGCGGTCAACCGGATATTCACCCTACGAGATAGTCTTTGGCAAGAAAGCAGTCTTACCTGTGGATATAGAAGCAGAAACTTATCTTGGAGTTGATTGGTCAGAAGTCAACACCACAGAAGAATTACTGGAGGCCAGGACCAGGCAACTAGAACAGCGGGATGAGATGCTTCAAGAAGCCCATCAGAAGTTATTGAAGTCACGTGAAGATTCGGTACGGTACTGGGACAGAAGACTGGCATCAAAATTAAGGGATCCTTTGGAGCCAGGCACATTAGTCCTTATCTATAACAAAAGTCTGGAAGATCAGTGGGGAAAATTATTTTCACACCGTTGGAATGGACCCTATAGAATCATAAGGAAAAAGGTGCTTACGTCTTAGAAGAATTGGATGGTACTGAATTAAAAAGGAAGTATGCGGCATCCCACATCAAAAGATATTTTCCTCGGGGCAGATCGCTACAAGAGCTAGAGGAAGATGCAATGGATGTAGACGAGGAAGAGTCTACAGAAATTTCTGATAATGATGAATAGACCTTTGCTCCTGAGTAGGAGGGTAAACTGCTTACAATTGCGTACATTGCTCAGTTTCCATTGAGCTTAGTCTCTCATTTATACATACCTGGCCAAGACTATAAATGTTCTATATGCATATTGATCCCCATCACAGTTTTTTTAAGTTGGGGGAGGTTCCTAGTTATTTCTGAAACACTGTTTTGAGTCAAGATATTTTTATGACTTACATATGCACTTTTTAAAAGACAAAATTTTGATGCAGAGTAGGCTGCAGTTTCTTTTGTATGCTGAGGGTATGGGTGGGCACATCAAAGTTCAGAATTTTTTATGTTGAAACAGACTTACTTGAAGATATGTTTTTTTTATCTCACTTGAATCTCTCATTTGGTTGGATTGGGAGAAAAATAAAAATTTTAATTGCTTAAACAAAAAGAAAAAAAACTCCTTTTTTTTCACTAGAGCTAACAAATTGGTTGGGGACAACCAATAAGTTGGGGGAGAGAAGAAGGGAATAAATTTTTTTTTGGTTTTTTTCTTTGTGTTTAGATGAAAGCAAGAGAAACAATTTTTTGGATTTTCATTTAGTTAAGAAGATAAATAAAGAATTTTTTGTTTTACAGGTTTGTTTCGCAGGTCGTAACAAAAGAGAAAAATAAGAACTATTTTTAGGAGCAGTTTCAGTACATAGTATCGTAGTGATGTTCATATTGACTAAAGAAAAAGAAGACAAAACCATCATTCAGTCATAGCATAAGGGAGCCACCAAAGAAAACCAAATGAACTTACTGGTGTCCATAGAATACCCAAAACCAGTCCCCTGCGAGCGCAAGAGCGTTATTGATTTCGTTGTTTGCCTCGAAGTCTGGATGACCGACCGGGAATGTCGCAAGTAATCGAGTAAGAACCTGACAGAGACGGTTGAATGCATTCCCAAACGCATAGATTGGGTCAAGCATAGGCATCGGAGGTTCAGGGCAAAATTGCATCCTTGGTGCATCGGGTGCGACCGGAATGTCTTTGACTAGAAATCACAATTTTTTTTAAAAAAAAAGAGAATGTTAATAATTAGAAATCAAGTCAATAAAACTGTCTATATATTATGTTAGTAAAATGAAAACTGTACATACCAGGAGGAGGGCGATGGTTTGCATCGATATCCATCAGGATTGACCCTTGATCTTCCGACATCTCTTCATTGGTATCTTCAACACCCAACTTGTTGCCCAACAAGTAGATCATATGGGAGAGTGGGATCCCCTTGTCGCTTCCTACAGAACCTTCGTTGGTGGCCATCATTGGAAGGTAGACAGGAGAGTTCCCCCCAAAGATCTGGCGCTCCAGAGTGCATTCCAATTGGGGTGATTTGTTATCATTAGCGTCTTGTGCGTCTTCTTCATAATCGGGGAGGGAATACTGAGGCAAAGGACTAGGTTCAGATGGCGAAGAATCGGACGAGGATGAGAGAGGCAAAAGGGGAGATGAAGGAATCTCTACACTATCGTTTGAACTAGCGCTGTCAGAAGATATAGAAACAACGGATTGATGAGCCATGTTGTTCAGCTCGTAGTGAGGAGAGCGAGGTGGTTGGCTGAGGGAATGAGGTGGGAGTTGGGACTGACCTGGTCCTTAAATACCCTCGCCACGGCCGCCGCAATCGAGGCCGAGCTGCGCAGATCAAGATCCAATCGGAGGTCAGCGCTTCCTGGGCAGTCAATACAGATCAAACCTTAGCTTCATACAGGCAACAGAGTACCGCCTGGATCTTCAAATTAAGAAGATTATGGAAGAATTGGAGGCTTACTGGCAACCGATGCGCACAGACTCAATCCTTTAGTATCAAGACTCTACATCCCAGTTTTTCAGCGTTCCGACCTACTAAGCACGCGTTGTGATAAAATAACATGAATTACTTCTTTCCTTTAGCTGGCAAACAAACTTGAAGCTTACTGGACTCACGAGCATGCAGATCAAGTCCCTTTTGTTTCTAATGATACCAGCGCAAACAGTATGCCAAAGGACCTTCGATTGGCACAATGACAGTCAAACGGTACCAGCATGTTGTACGGTCTGCTTACCTGACAATCGAAGCTTCTTCAGCAACCTGTACACCTACAAAAACCATACACTGTTTAAACATAGTACATACATGTAGAAAAAGAGAAAAGGAGCAGTTGATTCAGTCTGGTTGAGCAGCAAAGCACGGAAACTACTTAATGAAACCTTAAAGGAAGTGGCCACTTACGAATAACTAAACCAGATGTATACCGCGAAGCTGATCGTGATCAATGGGGAGGTGTACTCGAGGCTGTATCGTTGTTCGGCAGAAGGGAGGCCGAGCACACTGTACTTCGTGCAGGCTGAGACCCACCAGGGCCAAACAACTCAAGCCCGAACTTGTTCCTAGCCTGCACCCGCACTTGTGATGATGTAACCCTCAACTTTCAATGCACTAGACCCCCCCGCGCGACTTGACCAAGCAAACCGACTCGCGCGAGTCCAAGTGGGAGCACCATGGCGCTGCGCGCTGCGCCCTCCGTGATTTTATCAAGATTAAAGAACATCAAGACATGTACAAGCACATCTGAGCACCTCTCAGAGAAACTGTAGATAACCTCAAGCCCACCTTTCATGTAGAGTATTCACTTCATTTCCATAAAAAAAAAATTAATTACACTGGAACCTGCCACATTGATGATGAGAAGGCAGGGGTTGGTTTCAGCCAATTCACAGGGATTAAATGTTTGAATTAAATACAAGCTCAATTCTTTTGAGGATAAATTGGAAAGCTAGCCACTTTTGGATCAAATATATTGCATTTGGATGTCTTTTTTTTTACATAATTTTATCCCACAGGATATACTTCACATTGCTATATTTTATTAGGAGTTGTGAGGACTGGAACCCTGAAACAAAGATTCCAGACTGGAATATCAGGCTTGAAAGTCCAAGATAAACACCAACATTATTGATATGAATTTTATCAACCAAGTTTTTTTTAGGTTTACTTACCATAACAAAACCTATTTTTTTATGGCATTTGGGTGCAAAATTTTTATGGCAGGAGTTGCACAATCTTTTTATCATCTAGCCCTGGCTATTGAAAGTCAGAGAGCAATAAAGAATATTCACAAGGTAAAAGAATGTGTGAACTAGTCATTTCAGATAGTATATATTTATGAAGAAACTGGCCAAGTTGGAAAAAGCATCATCAATAAAAATTTCTGTTTGGATATACTTCAACATTTTCAACCAAGTAAAGAGGCGGGAAAATCAGCAGCTCTTCAATTCATTACGCACAACTCTGGCACATTGTCTGGGGACAGACAATAAGTTGGGGGAGGATGTGGTAGACGCTCTAGTTCCGGATGGAAAAATTCAAAAATTTCTAGTTTACATATGTAGTGTTACATTACACCATCTAGTGATACACACAATCCCTTCAGCTCACATACACAGTTTTACAAAACTGCATGTATATAGCTTACATACTACCCTTTTACATATATATGTGTGTATATATGCGGCTACGTAGCAACCAGCCAGCCTCAGATGTGACTGTGTAGCAACCACAAGCCACTTATTACAGTAACCTAGCAACCACAAGCCACATTAATAAAGCGGCATAGTAACCATGGGGCTGTGCAAGTCATTTAAGCAGACTACACAGCAGTACAGGAAGCTGTGCAGGTCACTTGAGAAGACTCCATAGCAACCAGAGGGCTGTGTAAGCCACACTTGTAACTAGATCACCAGCTAAATTTGCTCATGTATACACTGCCACACTGTACATAGCTGCACCAGGAAAAAAAAATAGTCACTTGATGGCAAGTGACATGATGCAGCTTTGGTTTCTGCTCCAGAGCTACTCCAGCGCTGCTCCAAGTCTGCTCCACCAGCACTTTTAGAGCTTGCAGGACTGCACCAGAGCACTCAATGTGGCACAGTCAGCTGATCCTAATTTTTTCCCAGGAACAGCTGATGCTCATCATAAGCTGAGCAGTAGGCATTGACTGAGCCTGGGCCAAAGCTGAGCATTGGCTGAGCCTGGGCCAAAGCTGAGCATTGGCTGAGCCTGGGCCACAGCTGAGCATTGGATATTCCAAGCCTGATACAAATCCAAGTGTCAGCTGGACCAAGAATATTCCAAATCTGAGCATCAGCTTAGCCAACAATGGTTCAAAGCTGAGCATCATCTTGGAAAAGGCTTGTGCAGAGCTTAGGATTAGCTGGGACAATACTGTTCCAAAGATTAACACCAGCTAGGCCAAAACGTTTCAAAAGCTGAGCATCAGCTGAGCCAATGCTGGTACAAAGCTGAGCGTTGGCTGAGCCAAGGCTGTTCTAAAGCTGAGTATCAGATGTTTTGAGACTATTCAAAAGATTAATATCACCTGAGCCAAGGCTGTTCCACAGCTGAGCATCAGCTGAGCCAAGGCTGGTCCACAGCTGAGCATCAGCTGAGCCAAGGCTGGTCCACAGCTGAGCATCATCTGAGCCAAGGCTGGTCCGCAGCTGAGCATCAGCTGAGCCAAGCCTGGTCCACAGCTGAGCATCAGCTGAGCCAAGGCTGGTCCACAGATGAGCATAAGCTGTTACAGGAGTGTTCGGACTCAGAATCTGAGCATTGGCTGGGCCAAGATTTATCCAAAGCTGAAAATCAGCTGAGCCAATACTGGTCCAAAGCTGAGCATTGGCTGGGCCAATGATAGTCCTAGTATGAGTCTAAGATGAGCCATGAGTGGAATAAAGCTGAAACGCAGCTGGGCCAGGACTGGTTCTGATCTGGGCAACAAAGCTGAGCATGAGCTGGGCAACAAAGCTGAGCATAAGCTTGGAGCTAAAGCTGAGTATCAGCTGACCAGAAATGGGGATCAGTGGTGCCCAGTGAAAACTGAGGATCTCCTGTGGAAATTCTGAAAGTGGTTAGATGGTGGGTAGATGGTAGGTAGATGATGGGTAGATGGTGGGTAGATGGTGGGTAGCCCGCTGGAGCTGGCATGATGTCACTTGTCATCAAGTGACTATTTTTTTTCCTGGTGCTGTATTTGCACAGCATTTGTAAAGGCACACCAGCCAAAACCCCTCATGTACATAGACCACCAGCATAAATGCCTCACATTTTTCTATATAAGGAGGGGCTCTCTCTTCCTTTTCCCCGGCATCCAATGAAGGAGATCATTCCTCCCACAAGATTCAAATAAATTGTCACCCTCACACTCTCCGCCACATAATAAAATACTAGCTTTATATCTTGCAATACACAGTCCATTGTGAGCCACTTGTGAGAAAAGTATTCAACTACACTAGACCACTGTCTTCTTGCTTCCAGCCTAGCTGGGGGTGTTGTCAGTCTTTGTCTTTCAGAGAAGCAGGGGTTTCCCCACACATACTTCTCCAAATTCAGCCATAAGAGGTGCAAACCGCTTTTGGAGTCTCACACCGGCGCAACACGGAATGCAGTGCACTGGGCTTGCGCAACACAAAATACATTGTGCCAGCCTGACACAACGTATTTTGACCGCAAAGGAAGTGCTTTGGCATGCCTTCTGCGTAGAGCCTGCGTAATGGAGATGACACATGGGGCTTGCAGATATCTGCAAAAGATAGTCCTGGGCTCAAACCCAGGCCCAACTCCGTGTCAGCGCAACGGAGCCTGCCAGGGAGGCCCACCATGACGATTTCATGACTGTACTCTTGTTGACAGCACAGCAGCATGCTTTACATACTCCCTGTTTTATTAAATCATCCAGCATCCTCCGCGACTCCAATCCATTTTTTTTGACATGTGTTGAATGCTCAAGGTTGTATTGCTCCTCCACGCCCATCTCTTGATGCCCTTGTACTCCAAATGTGGAGTTTGCCTACCACGCCGTACAACATGTTCTTTTTTTGATTTTTTTTTGAAAAAAGGAACTCCTACAATGTCTTTCTCAAAATGAAAGAGGCATAGGACACTTGATCAAAAAAAAAAATGCTTGAGCCAACCAATTGCTTGCGCACCCAGCACGGCGGGCCAATAATGGCCAATGCTTGACGCAGGTCCAACCAATTGAGGGTGTCGGCTTGCTTTGTTGGACACACCTTTGTCAGGTGATGAGTCCTGTTGGACTTGGGCTCAACAGCCGGTCAAACCAACAGGTTCTTGCTGGCATGTCCAACTGGCCTGCTTGCCAGGGCCAGAACTGTTTGGCTGGGCAAGCCATGCCGCTGAGTTGACCCAACTGACATGCCAACACAGTGTATCAGTGGTGTTGGCTTGACATGTGGGTTGGATGAGTCGGACCAACGTGTTGAGTTGTCTGTTAGTCTGCTACCATGATGTATCACCACAGTATGGAGGGCTGTCGGATCGACCCATGAGCACTACTAACCAACCACCCAGCTGGCAGCCACAAGCGTCTGTAGCCTAGTTGGTAAAGGCAGCACTCTAGTATGTGTCTCAGCATAGCTGAGGTCGTGAGTTCGACTCTCACCAGACACATCTTCATTTTACAGTCTCTACACAACTTAGGCCTGACCCCCACCGCAAGGACCTGGCAGTCAAGCCGGACTGATCACCAGCATTGGTGATCTTGCCTTGGTGTGACAATGGCTCAACCAGACAACAGCGTTGGCTTAATGCTACTGGCAAGCCTCCGTTGGCTGGTTTGACTTGTTGGATGTTTATTTGACACCCAGTCAAGCCAACAAGGCCATCAGGTTGGCCCAGCCTGGCAATACCGTTGGCCTGCTCAGCAGGGCCAAAAGTGGTAGGCTGGGTCACTGCAAGAAAAACTCTAGAAACTGCTTACAGTTGAGATGCAAGAGCTCAAGGTAAGCTGTGCCTCATGCAAGAATCAAGCACTGGTTGATTACATGAAAATTGCATAATTTATGCAAGAGTGAGTCCAAGCTCCAAAAAACTGAGTACAGGCTCCAAAATACTGAGTTGATACCTGTGCCAACGGTGGGCCGCTACGTTAAACTATCCGTAGCGTGCGCTATCCGCTAGTTTAGAGTTGGGAAGTTCCTGACCAGTGCCATTGGCTGTAGCGCCCGCTACGGGCCTCTACGCTACACTAACGGGCGCTAACAGCGCTATCAGCATTTTTAGCCTTTGAATAGCACTGCTAGCGCTGATAGCGGCGATAGAGGCCCTGTAGTTTCAAGGGGTGCCTGTTAGCGGTAGCGGGAAATCACTGTCCGCTAACAGAAAACCCCATCATTTTTAGTTTAGATCCACTACGCTGCGCTGAACTACAGACTAAATGTAGCGTAGCGGCCCACCGTTGCCTGTGCAAATTCCCCTTTCATGTGCACATACCCCTTTCATGTGCACATATCCCTTTTTATGCATTCACCCCTTTGATAATGTGTCCATACCCCTTTCATGTGCGTGTATCCCTTTCATGTGCATGTATCACTTTGACAATGTGTACATACCCCTTCGATGTTTACACTTCCCTTTCATGTGCAAATACCCCTTACTGCACATACTCCTTTCATGCATACATACTCCTTTCATCCATACAAACCCCTTTCATGCATACGTACCCCTTTCATCATGTGTAAATATCCCTTCGATGTGTTAATACACCTTCTCACATTCCCCTTTCATGCTTACATATTCATTTCTTATGCACATATCCCTTTCATGTGTACACACCCTTTTAATGTTATTCTGGCTGGATTCAATGGCACATGGAGTGTTTAATAAAATTAAATAAAAGGGTGCTCAGTGCAAGATTATGGTCTCAGGTGACTGGCAATCTTCTCATAAATTGATGCAAGCTGAAACAGCTGCGGAAGATGGTAAGCAAAACAAACCCTTCTGCAGTCCAAGCACAGAGCGGCTGATGTTGGAAAAACTCTGATTACACCTCTGGTGCTTATAGGTCCAACAGAAGCAAGCGGCAAGACTTGGCTCAAGGAAAATCCCGACTGAAAGTCACTATCTGAAAGGATCACCACAAGCAGCGGTGCAATCAAAACTGGAAGATAAAAGACTAGGCAGAAGCTAACACACTGCCCATTTTCTGCTAGAAAAAGTCAATGCAAAAGAGACCAAAACCACTGATTCCTCTCAAAGAGAAGGAGAAAAAATTGGTGAGTTACTGTGCTACAAAGCTGAGTAGGGGGAAACAAAAAGACTGATGAGCAAGCACGGCTGCACAAAAGTGCAGATAACATTGCAAGTGTACTACGTCATTTCTGCAAAGCTTAAAAGGCGGGATAGTGCTCAACAGTGGTTCTTTCCGTACCAAATGGTTTTGCAGAGCTTCATCTCTGTTCTTATTTCCTTTCAAGTTTATCTAGTAGAGAGAAGTCAATCTCCTGCTCTTAGGTAAAAAAAATCTCTTACTCTTATTTCTCTAGACAAAACTTGTTGTATATAAATACTAAGTTTAGATCGTCCAACAAGAAATAAATAACATTTACCTCAACAAGGTATACACTCAAGGTGCACCAGCACGGAATTTGGATGCTTGACTGCAGCTTGAGCTGAGGCTTGATTCAAGCTTTATGCATCTCAACTGCAAGCAGTTTCAAGAGTTTTTCTTGCAGTGGGTAAGACATGCCACATAACTGACCGGAATGTCATGCCAGCGCAATGCATTGTTGATGCTGGCTTGACAGCTGGGTTGGATGGGTCAGACCAACGTCAATCTGACCCATCCCCGGTGTTGAACTGCCTCCACAGTTGAATTTGCGGCAGGCAGGTCAAACCTGACACTCCCTTGACCCTGCGGGCATGCCAACGCAACTCAAAGTTGAGAATTGAGCCGTGGTGTAACACTAACTTAGCAAGCCTCTCAAACGAAGTTTTTGGGGCACCCCTTCCCCCCTGGATTGTTGCTGGCAGGAAAGCCGCCTCTCCGGCAGGGAGGGACCAGTGCACATAGTCAAAATTTGGGCTGAGGAAGAAATCACAAATGGCTGGAGGGAAAATATTAAGCCTCAGCCAGCCTCCCCTTCCCCTGCAGACCTGCCGCGGAGCTGAATGATACTTTGGGACCTCAGCTTTCATTTGGTGCTGGTCTCATCTTTTCAATCCTAACTGTTCACCTTGTAATCATCTTTGAAATACAGCCACACTTGAAAAGCTTGCGTTCAGGCAGACTTGATTATTTGACTGCAAATGAGAGATGGCATATGGCACCCGGGTACCCGTGGTGGTTGTGGGTCCTGTTTCTTCACAAATTCATCACACCCACAACCCCACCTGGAACCCGCCATGGAAGGTACCCGGGTGCAGAGGGGGAGGTACCTGGGTGCCAGGCACAGGTACCCGGGTATCAGCTTTGATGGCCAGCTGACCGGTCATTGAGAGGTTTTACCCTCTTTGATGGCAGGTTGACCAGTCATCAGGAGGTTTTATCCTCTTTGATGGCCGGTTGACCGGTCATTGAGAGCCTTTATCCTCTTTGATGACTGGTCAGCTGGTCATCAGAAGGCTGTATCCCTTTTGATGACCGGTCAGCCGGTCATCAAGAGTGTAGCCTCTTCAATGACCGGTCAGCCGGTCATCAAGAGTGTAGCCTCTTCAATGACCGGTCAGCCGGTCATCAACAGTGTAGCCTCTTCAATGACCGGTCAGCCGGTCATCAAGAGTGTAGCCTCTCCAATAACCGGCTGACAGGTCATCAAGAGGTTGTAGGCTCTTCAATGACCGGCTGAACGGTTATCAAGTTTTCAATGACCTGTCAGCCGGTCATTGAGAAGTTGTGTCCCTGTTGATGACCGGTCAGTTGGTCATCAAGAGGTTAGATACTCTTCAATGTCCAGCTTACTGGTCATCAAGAGGTTGTAGGCTCTTCAATGACCGGTGTGGTGGACAGATTGGCACACACGATGTAGCTGCTACATTTGGGGGTTTTGTGGTCATTAAAGGTAGATAATGAATCTTTGGGGGCTTGTAAACATTTTGGCAACCATATGGCACAAGGATTCCCACACTGGGATGAGATATGGTGGCAGAAACACCAAGAAACTACCAAAGTAGTGATATTTGGGAACTGATCAGACTGTAGCTTCTACATTTGGGAGTTTTGTGGTCATTAAAGGTACACAATGAATCTTTGGGGGCCTCTAAACATTTTGGTAACCATATGGCAGAAGGATTCCCACTCTGGGATGAGATATAGTGGCAGAAACACCAAGAATCTACCAAAGTAGTGATATTTGGCAACTGATCAGATTGTAGCTGCTGCATGATGGATGTGACCCCAAAAACAATATTCCTGCGTTTTATATGCAGGAAAATTTTCCGATGAAATTTTATGTGAAAATATTCCTCATTAATCTGTGGTTGACAACAAAAGTAGACTAAAAAAATAACCTGACAAAAATATGCTAAACCATGGTAAACTAATTTCAAAAAGGCATTCTATGCATGTAGCACTTCAAGTATGACATGCAATATCTTCAGGAAGTTCAACCAACCATGTTAACAATGTTTGCAGGATGGTATCATGAGAGAGATCAGGGGTCAATTTTTTTCCATTTTTTGCAAAAAAGTAAATCTGGAGACTCCTGATAACAACAATTGTTGAAGTAGAAAAAAAATATGAAAAAAACTTTGAGACCCCTCAGCCACCCTGGATCAATCCTAAAAATTGCAATGTCTTTTTTTCATGAAGAATTGAATGGTGTATGTAGAAATTTATGAATGTTATCAGGCAAAAAAAAAAAAAATCCTGTGGCTTGAAGCTAACACAGGGGGAAGGAGAGAGATTATAGAAGAGTATTAAGGAGACATGGAACACAGACAAAGGTATCAACAGGAATAAAAAAAATGATCAATATAAATTAATCAATATACGCTGTATTGATCAACTAGAGGCCAAAGCGGCTACGCCGCCGCAGGGCGGAGCCCCCCCCTCCGTCCCCTCACCCGCAATGAAAACCCTCCATCCCAACAGGATTGTGACCTCACAGGCCCGCACAAAAAGAGGTTTGAATTTGCTCAGCGCGGGAACTCTTCACGCATTACTCGCCCCTCCGCCCTAGAAATCATAAACCCGACGGTCCCACTGCTTGCACCGGCCGCCGGCGACATAACCGTCGTCGCCTCACCCCCAACCACTCGCCAACCCTCCCCCCCCATTGCCAGCACCTCCGCCGGCCTCCAGCCCACCCCAAACACGAAAGA
Organism: Puccinia triticina; assembly: GCF_026914185.1. Taxonomy (NCBI): domain Eukaryota; kingdom Fungi; phylum Basidiomycota; class Pucciniomycetes; order Pucciniales; family Pucciniaceae; genus Puccinia; species Puccinia triticina. The sequence continues at coordinate 818,020 of NC_070564.1, read as the reverse complement.
ACTCCCGGACTCACACGAGCGAGCGAACCCATGTATCCACGCCCACCAAAGGAAATATTTCCGCCATCAAAATGAACAACACAAAAGCAAGCAAATGTCAAACAAATCACCCGCCACAACAGCGTAAACACAAAGCTCGTCACAACTCCGCTACCAGGCCTGGAATAATGAAACGTCAACGTCATCCCCAACAATCAACAAAAAAGCCAAACAAACCTCAACCGTTATCCTACCGCCTTCACCCGTTCCGCCAACATGAACACCCGAAAAAACAACCTTTGTCCCGGGAAAAAATGATTCACTCATCTCGCCAGGCATGTCGTGTGGTTTCACAATCACTGTCACATCAACAGGCAAGCACGAATCCTACACAGATATGTTAGTACCCGTTTTCCAGTATCAGCTGACCTCACATACCCCCAAAATGTGCGTAACCACCACCTCATGCTCAACTATAACTCGCCGCTCCGAATCGACGACACTTTCGACCGATTTCAACGCGCCAGATCCGGTAATCATCAATGGCCTTGGCGCGAACGCCAACTCCAACTGCCCACTTCTTGCGGCCATCAGGGGGTTGAACCTCCACTCAGTGGTCCCACCGAAGTTCCTCTCGACAGCCCCCTTAAGTACGTACCATTCACCGGAAGCGAGGTCATGTCCAAAGTCGGCTAAGCTTGGTGCCATTATGGTGATAGGATCCGCCAGAACGTCGTCGCCATTTACCAGAATATTGCCGGGACCTCGATGAGTTTTGCCGTGCTTCAACAAGTAATGATTGCAAATATTTCCGCTCTCGTCTTCGAACTGAAACTGAACACCAAAGTCAGCCATTCCTCTCCCTACACATGAACATCCTCGGGTCGTGTCAAACCAAAAACTAACTTTCTTGCCGAGTTTCAATCCGACTTCAAATTGAAGATAATCTGACCCTGCTTGTCTATCTGTGAGAAAATAAGGTGAATCGAATGATGTTTGTGTTGACATGACCGGAAAGCGTTGCAAGGGATTAAGGAGTGCAGAAAGTTGTTGGCCTCAAACACCTCTCCTTGATGCAGATGATGTAGGAATAAAAGCGCCAACTTTCCACAAACCATGAACTGGACCAGTTATAATTTGATACAACCGGCAATTAGAATGAATCAGTTGTTGATCAATTGGCCTGCTCCAGGCTGGCCCGCGTGTGTGGAGATACTTTGACCGAACCAAAAATGATGATGCTTTAGTTTTTTTGTCACCCCACGTCTACCCTATCATAGAGCCCAGCGCCTCACGGGCCAGGCAAAAATTTGAAATGTTCATAGCTAGTGCGCTCGCATCGACCAGTGACGATATCAAAACAGTAGCGTCCAACATTTGACTGAGAACAAATGAAAATTACGTAGTTTAGTTGAACATAAGGCAGCTCTGTCCAGCTATGACCAAAACATGTTGCCTTGACAAAACTCGTGAAAAACAGCGAGCAGCAAAGGTCCCTGGTCTCATCTTATGATAGGCGTGGTTCTGCTTAACTTCACAAAAAGCCCTTGACTCGGTGAGTCACATTGCGTTATACATGCTGTGAACGAAACCACTGTCAAGTGGACGGTGTAAACAATTCATTGCATGGAAGTTCAATAAGTGCCATATAATTGAGGCTAAGCAAGACACCAGAAAAATCTTTTCAACAATAGTGTTCATTTCGGATAAACTTGCCCTGCGGTGACCTGGTGGTAAAGTTAGCAATGGCCAATATCAGATGAGTAGATATGAGGAACATGCCTTGACAACTATTCGACCTGAGATCAAGTCGACTCCTTGAAGCAGCCCACGGCATAAAAACCAATCACCTTTGCGGAATTTAACTTGAGCATCGACTTTTGTTGCGTCATCGCTTATGAAGTAATCTACAAGAAGTGAAGGTTCGCTGGGTCGCTGGACAAAATGTTTAACCCCAGATTGTCGTAGAATCACGTGAAAAGCTCACCAAACGATGTCTTACTACCGCCTTTGTCAACGTGCGTTCGGTCGAACCGTTGCATTGTATTTTTGAAGACTGATCTATAGTTCCGCCGCCCGTAACCGAAGAAGATGAAGTGAATTGATCGCTGGATTCGCAGATAACCACCCTAGCGTTGTTAGTGTTGAACACCATGTTGATGTTCAACTTGTCATCGATACCCCAAATTTCGCCTCGAATTGAATATACCGAATCGGGTTGGACGACAAAGATTGAAAACGCCAATGGCGACAACCTGACGGGAAAAAGGGATGTCCCGTTGACGAATTCGCCGGATCCCTTCAACAAAGCTCTTCTGAAGGGAGTGGCAGGTCTTCCACGCCTTTCGTCGTGATAACCCTTCTGAGTAAAGTTGATTGTTAGTATTAAACTAATCAACTTGCAGTGAATGCCCTTACAATGCTTATAGGTTTGAACAACCCCTCGAAAGTAATGCATGAGTCGGGACTGTACGGTTCGCCATTTGCCTCAATTGATACGCTTCCTTCTGTAAGGTTTGAAGCCATGGTTAGCCTGTGTTGTTGAAGTGCAATGATGAAAATTTGATATTGTTATGAATGATTGCGGCGAGCAGTAGTGATAAAATGATGAAATAATGATTTGGCAAGCAAATCATTCTAGTTCAACCTATCTCCTCCTTCCACGCAAACTCCGGGCTGGAAGCTCTGTCCCTGAGCCTTGCAGTTATTGATTAAAAAACGGTGAGGAAAATTAATCCAATGCGAGCAACATCTCTTTCTGCGCATGAGCATCATTATTACCCCGTTTCGCGCCTCATCATTTGCCGTTGATCTTCCAATCCAGTCACTCAACTCATGGCTAATCGCGGGTGTGACACATTGACAGCTAATAGTCAGAGTAAATTATAGTCCCATGTCGTGGGCGACCCATGTTGATAATTTGCATAACTTAATTGAAAAACATACATACAGGGTAGTTGATGTATTATTGTGTTAGCGGATATCCCGCTCAACAATGAAAAAGTTCCATTTACCCCGTGATCCTTGAAAAGAGGATAGATCAATCAGAAATTGACGGTAAGGCACTCAACCGGTAATTTAACACTATACTGCTCACTTACTCGTATTTGCTTGAACAACCTGCGATCACTGCTGGTCGCGAACCTACACACTTCATCCATGAGCGGATGTGAGGAAAACGATTAAGGACCCCCTCATCAAACCCGCAGAGGTGGCTAACATTTATCCAACTGAATAGACGCATGTCAAATATGAGGAATTGGAATCAGAAATAGCCAATGGCTCTAGATATCCACGCTTGTACTTACGGCCAAATCGCCATGTCTGCTAAAGAGTACTTTCCACTCCCTAGGCCTGCAATGTAACTTCTTGCAACAATTGAGGCACGCTGGGCGAGATGCTGCTCCAACTCATCGAATGCTTCAAGTATTTGATTTTGGTAATATTCTATGGAATAAGTGTCGCGTGTTGAAGCATAACCTGTGTTACGCGCCCTGACATCGAACATCAGTGAACAGCCACAATTGCAATTAATAATTGAGGATAACTTACGCGCAAAATGAATACATTCTTCAACCAATATTCCCAAGTGGGAAAGGCCCCACGAAATCCATTGTTCCATTTCAGATGATTGAGTGCAATCTGCAAACCTGAAATTGTTGTTCTGATCTATACGGGAACATAAATACTACGGGATTGCGAGTAAATGCCCTGAGCTGGTTATTAGAATCACACAACACAAAGTGGTCAAGAAACTGACTTGACTAATTGCTCCAGACTCCATGACGCAAAACGGCGCCGACTGCGTATTGATGGCTGTTTGATTGTTATCAATCAAAACGGGAATTTTGCCTACAAGTGTAGGGGAGTGGTCAAATAATCTGACTATATAGCCGAACCGGAAAGCCTTACCATTAGGGTTCAATTCAATGAAGTCGTTCAATTTTTGACTACCTTTACGAACGTCGCAAATGTGATGTGCTATGTCAAATTTGTAACAGTCCATCAGCTCTTCCACCAGTATCTGAACTTCTTGGCCTTTTGGGGTGTTCATCGTGATAAGCCTTAACGGGAATGACATCTGCGGGCCCGACATCGCCTGAGCACAAATTTGAGTTTCAAAGAAAAGTGTTAGTGGCACGCAGCAAAGCGTGTATTGCCGGCGAAGCTCAATCGGCTTGCAAGAGTAACCATTACTTAGCCGGCGCAATACCTAATATAACACACGTAAAAGCTGAAAAACTGGGTATTCCCCAATCGGCCCCAACGTGAACTTGAATGGCGTTCATCACGAGACACGTTAAGGTTTAAGATGAAAAAAATCAGCGTCCTGAGCTCGCCGCGTGATTATGCCGAGGAATTGATTACCAGAAACAAAATAACCGTGGGGAAGTTGAATGGTAGATTATGAATCATGTTAATAGTGAGGCAAAACCATAATGGTTTGCACCCCTGTTGAGTCGCAAATTTACCTTTGTTTGGTCCAAGACGAGGTGAGTACCATCCTGAATCGAGAGATTCAACTCTGCCGAATATGACATTATACCCTGACGCGCCGGAAATGCATCATCTGTTGCATATGTATGTAGCATTTATTAAATAGATTACTCAGGTTTCACTCTTCCACGGCGGCCGGTTGAAACCATGCAACATCTGGCTCCAAGAATGCCGCGACGCATACTGGATGTCATCGCTACATGCCGTTCGTACTTGGAATTTTGCTGATTACTTGTGCCATCAGCTTGAACTCCCCGCATCGGGTCGATAGCTGGAATCCCAAAAGTAGAGTTGATTGATTTCACATGGAACTTCTTAATCTCTAAAGGTATATGTGAATGCTTAAAGAATGAGTACTGCGGATCCTGCGTGAAATATCAAAAAAAATGTGAAAAGTCACAACTGAACGTCTTCCGCCATCAGCGACCCTCTGTGTTTAAGATCTCTCCCTGAGTGGCAGCTGCGGGTCCCAAAATTTGGCGATCCCACGCCACTATCGTTGACACGAAGTCAGGGTGAACAGCCAAGATTCGAACAAATAACAGACAAGCGGCCACTAACCAGGCATAGAAGCATGACATGCGTTCCCGCGACAAATAGCGATGTCAAAACAAATAACGATGTGAGATGAAATAACTGCATAATTTTATTGTTTTCCGGATTTTTTGAGTTGTAAGCAAAGGCGAGCATGCCTATTTGATGACGGTCTTGGCCTTTGAAGCCTCCTTGTTGATTGATCTCTGGGTTTTGCTGTTGTCGACGGACAAGTTTCGCGTAACCTGAGTTTAGCGTTGGCTGCAGGACATAATCAAATGTGCATGCCCGATTGAAATTGTAGGTGGAGCATTAATGAATGTCAATGCTCACATGTTTGGGAGGCCGCTGACGCTGTGATATGAGGGTCCTCGTTCATCAACTAATCAGTATCTATCTCGTAGGTTTGACGCTTTCCATTTCCACAAAAGTAGAAAATCGAATCACAGATCTTGCCTTACGACGTTGAATAGATTCTAGCTGCGATGTCTGATACCACTAATCGATGTATTGTCGTGTATAACAAGCCGCCGGCCGTAGATCGCATGGAATTCGACGGCGATTTCCTGCCAATATCAAGCGTAAGTCGTAGTCCCCATTTCCTTGAGATGCTTGTACTGACAATCAAGCACAGTCAGGAGACGACGCGGAGTCGCGGACTATCGAAAACTTCGATTTTGCGAAATGTTCTCAGAGAGTTACTGGCATGTCATCAACGTTAGCTCACTGTTACACGGTTAATCTACGCGCTCTCGACTTCTGCGGCGTACACCTGATGGCGGGCATGACGTATCGTGCGCGGGGAATAGTCGTAGGGGGTGGCAATTTGCCGGTTCTTCACTACGATCGTGCAGTCATCTCGGATACGCCACTTGACGATCCGTTTGCATTTGCCGACCCAGTCAACATCACCGGCGTTGGAACGATATGTGATGTCAAAGCTTACCGGTCCAGATTCACGTGTGAAGGAGTGATAACTGAGGTCACATTGGAACACAAAGCGCAGGTCGGTCTGTGATCCGATTTTCTTGCCTCACCATTTGTCTGATGTAGGATTTCAGGCCCCCCCGTTCAACAAGTTCTTAGCTCGATACTTGGTAGACAAGTCACGTGTAGCCATAACCTCGCGTGATATATTTCAATCATCATGCCGCGCAATGTTTGTTGGTGCCTTGGACGGCGTGAGCCCAGTAACTGGAGAGTTACTTATTAAGGTGCGCTTATGTTTTCAATCTTTGTGTAAGCAATAACTAACATGGTTGACTACTTAGGTGACTTTGGGTGAAATATATGGGGGGAACTCGACTGGCGCTGAGGATGTTGTCTAACTCAAGTAACACAAAATAGCATGCACCGGCAGTTGACAACCAAAGTCGACCACAACATAGAGAAGTTTCCCCCCCTCTTACTTTAAATGGCAACACTGTTAAGTTAAGTTAGTCATGAGAGTTTATTATTTCATGCGCGTGTTGCGGAGTTGCGGCCAGGACTTGTGTACACCGCAACAATTCATATATTGATATTTAGTTAGGAGAGACATGTGGCGGGCTATCAAGCGAACGTGTGTTGCAACATTTAAATCGTGCTACGTATCAAGCCGGAGTAATGAGCAACAATTCTTCAAACGTACGGCCCCGAATGGTGGCATGCAATGGCAACACTGAGCAGAGTGAGGAGGCGGAATTCCCGGACGAGTCGCAAATACATTACTTCAATGTTCAGGAGGAATCATGAAGAAAAGGGTTGTTGTTAGTAGAAACAAGTCGTGGCGTGAATCCTAATCATTCAAATGTAGAGAAACACATGAAATCGTGCGATTGGGACCGCTTAACCAAGACTTGTAATGTCAAGTCGAAATTGTGGAACAGTGGTGAAAAGGCTTGAATTGGCAGGTGTCACTCGCCAATCTTAGAACGCATAAATTAGCTTTATAGAACATCTGTCTGCTGTTTCACAATACGTATTACAACAAATTATGTTTACAGAAGGGTACGTGGAGCTTCACGCGAAGGATCAAAAGCAGTTCGATGGTGTTTAGTGGGCGTCCGCATCCGAATGATCAATTGCCTGCGTGGATAGTCAATGCATAATGAGATGTGAGATCAATTATAAATTACGGACACGTGATCAAATACGCACATGAGATCCGAACATTTGACGATGAACAACATTGACGACACCGGCCCTTTCTTGGGGCTTTCCAACGAGCAAATTTTCGACGTTGGAAACGCGGGACAGTGCAACGTAGAGTTGTCCGTGGGAGAATACGTCCGTGGTCAAATAAACTCCCACTCGGCCAAAAGTCTGGCCTTGTGCTTTGTTGATTGACATAGCGTACGCAGGTGTAATTGGGAACTGGTATCTGAAGAAACTGAGTCCGGAGCGTGGTGATCCTTTATTGTGCAACTTGACTTGGGGAAGCATAATTATTCTCCCTTTGAATGGCCCTGTCATCAACTGTCCCTGAATATAAACATGGGAAAATGCTAAAATTAGCATCCGTGTTCCGTTGCAGATCCCACCGTTGATGTTCATATTGCGAGTGACTACAACGGGCATTCCGATCTTGACGAGGATAAGGTGTTCAGGGAATCCGGATATTGAGATTTTATTGAGACATTCCTTGGGAAGGCTGTCACAACCGTCCGGATCCGGGGTGTCAATTGACTTCAACGGGGATGCGTCGCCAGGGATACTATTCATAATATCTTCGTTGAGTTGTTTTACATCCCGGTTGAGGGGTGCGAGAATACATCTTTCATTTAAATACTCCACTACATCACTTGTGCTGCGGGAGGATATTGAATTCAGTTGGCAGTAAACAAAGTCTGTGAGGCGAATCGACATGTCGCGCGTGTTTGGGAAGGACTCGACGTTCATCCCATCAAGGGGTACAATGCCAAAGTCGGTTGTCTGATCTCTACCTTCGCCAAGGCGGAGAAGAGCCCGTGCAAAAACCTGATTGTTTTCCATTGCCGCGCCGCGCAGAGCCGCGGCAAGCCTCATGTTCTGGTGCAGCTTGAATTCAGAAACGTGATCCCAGACTAATGAAGATTTTATTGTTGCCGCGTATGAGGGTGGAAATTCGTTGTATTTCACAACTGGTAGTGTCTGTCGAAAATCACCCGAGAAAATAACTGTCTTGGCTCCGAATGGTAGCGTCGATGAGGTGAGGCGCTGAAGTGTCCGGTCAACGGCGTCAATGCAATTCTTGTGGATAGTAACAATTTCGTCCCAGATGATGAGTCGTGCGGTGACTAATTTTTGCGCGAATGAAGAATTGGTTTTGACAGGGCACTCGACGTTCCTCATGGCATCAATGGGGATCTTGAATGCGGAATGAGCTGTTTGCCCAAACCTGAGCAGCAAGGCTGCAACACCAGACGATGCGGTCACAATGAATGGAAAACGCTTGGTTTTGGCGAAATCTATGATTGAATTGAGGACAAATGTTTTGCCCGTTCCGCCGGGTCCGTCCAAGTAAAACAGGCGAGGTTGCTTTTTGGTCAACGATTTTTTCACGTTATTGAAGAAATTGAGTTGTGCTGCATTGAAACGTGTTTTATTCGCGCGGAGGCGAGCATAGACATCCGCAAAATCTTCTTTCCCAAGGCGTTCATGTTCGAGACGTCCGAGAGATCGCTTGTGGGCCGGCTGATAGTGATCCCGCATGTTTCTAAATTGCTTCCCATTTCTTGAAGGATTTCCTCCAACCGGAATAAGGCGAGTACACGTCGTTCCTCTGGTCTCAAGGTGCGACTTGAACGGTTCTGCATGTCAAGCCGTGGAGAATCGTCCGTGAACGACTCAAAGTGCCTCTTGAACAACTTTTTGGGGTCTGATGGCGGCGAGTGTATGCACATCATCGCATACATTTCGGCGAGCTTGTAACCAGTTTGAGCTGAGGAAGCTTCGTGGAGAGTCCGGTCATAAAGATAATCGTCTACAAGCAAGCCGAGCCAATTGCATGCGATCTGGTAAGTATTGGCACGACGCCCGTCAAGAGTCCGTAGTTCTTTGTGGGATCTGCATCCTTTACGATGAAGAAGTAGAACTTCTCGCCTGCGAGAAAGGAAACCGAGAACATCCTGCCGACCGCTTCTGATTTTGTTTTGCGGGGAAGCCACGCCTTCTTGCCTTTGTCCCACCAAAAAAAGCAAGGGATCTCCTCGTAGAGCAGGGATCGCGCCGGCCGGCCTTCCGCGCCGATCGAGTTTTTCTGGTTTAGCTTGAAGTATCCGATTAAGCTAGTCTGAGAAGCTTTTCCCGACTTTATCTGCCCTTCAGCGCCCTCATTTGAATCGAAGTAGACCAGTTGTTCACCAGCATCGTGAATTTCCAGCCGTGTTACGGCGGGGGATCGGTCGGATAAAGGAAACTTGAATAACCTCCAACATGCTAGAATCACGTGTCAGAAAAGTGGCTTGGAAAAAATGGATCAAAAAACAAACCTTCAGGAGGGCTGATGTAGCGCGCATCAATGTACGCCTGGACTTCGTTCGCTACGTCGGCTGCCATGTATGATCGATCATGGCCTTTCGTAATGTACTTGTAAATTAGGTATTTGATAGCGGTACTATTAACCGGGATCTCAACATTGATATGGCATTCAAACATTAAAGTCAAGAACTTGTTGAAAGGAACAACATTCCCATTGGTGAATGTGGTGGTGTGTTTCGTGACTGTTGCTCCGTTGTTGCGCCTGAGGTAAGCTGGGTATGCTCCATCAATGATTACGGTGCGAGGAGTGTAAGGTTTTGGGTAACCGGATTTGCAATTCTCGCCAGTCCAGCAAGAGCGTCCAATGCAAGGCCCGTGTAACATGAATTGCGTCACAAGTTGATGAAGGCGAGGTTCGAAGAACTCATCAGGAATTTCGGCTGAAACGATGCGGTCGACTTCTTCAGGGGTGAGAGGTCGATCTTTGGGGTCAAGAGTTACCATCAAATGAAGGTGAGGAAGACCCCTCTTCTGGAATTCTATTACGGACACGTAGGCGAGAACCTTGCCGAGACGGCCCATCTTTAGCAGTTGAAACATGAGGGCCTTCATCTTGATGTGAAATACTCTTGATACGATAGTTGGATGGTCGGCAGGTGATTCTCCAGCTGGAATGATGAGTAAGATTTTGGGCCAATTGGGATTTGCGGTCATTGTGATAAACAATGATGGAGGGCCATACTTTCGAACTATTGCCATCGCGTCGTGGTATAATTCAGACATGCATCGTGGACTGCCAATGAAAGTTGAGGGCAGTATCACCCTCCTACCCACAAGTACGGCGCCGTTTTCGAGCCTTCGCATCAACGCATTGTATTTGTTGGCTTTCAGTTTGCTCTGGTTTGACTCAATAAATGTGGTCCGAGAGCGTTCGACGCAAATATACATATCACAAACAAGTTCTTGGAGTAGTGCGCGCCCAGAAAGTATGGCGGAAAAGTGGTGGGGTCGTTTGAAAAGGAGGAAGGCAAACCACTCCAATGATCCAACAACTCAACCTTTAACTGTGGAGGGGTTAGTATTTGGCGAAATAAGATGATAATGATGGACTCACCACGCGAGGTCACTGCCTGATAGAGATTATCCCACTGCTGCTCGCCAAACGGAAAAAAGAGAGGATAACGGAGTGGAAAATAACCGGAGTGTGTGTCAGATATTGCTTGCAAGGTGCCATCTGCGCGGTGTAGCAGGATCTGTCGCTCTTTGATAATGTCTCCCGCCCCGCGGACAATTACTGCGACCTCATCCGTTGTGGGTTGATTGTAGCGCTTTGGGTCGCATCCAGGCCTGGGGACACCTTGGAGTTTGAAAGTGAGAGCCCCCGTTTGCTGCAAGACTTGGCGGGCGGTTTTGTAGACAATAGCGTACGGGTTGTGCCGATATAGAAAGTCCATTAGCTTTTGTACCGTTGAGAGTCGCATTGCGGAACCGCGGCCGGAATCGCCTGCCCGGCCTTGAGCTTTTTCGACGCGAAGCTGCGCTTCATTGGTTCCCCTGTCGCCAACAACAAAAATTTGTGAAAAACCCAGGTTGTGGTTGTCAACAGGTTCGATACTTGAGATGAGATGGACCAAGCCGCTCGACATGCGGAAGACTGAAACCCCGTATGGACCTTGCACGGAGGAGTCGATGTTGGCGCCGAGTGATGTGAATGATACAGCGTTGTTGTACATGCGTATCAGTTCTACAAAGTTTGCGGAATCTGTTATAAAGTTTCAGTGTTGAGTTGTGCACTTTAGAATTTTACATACCTGGACTTGTGCCGTCGAATAGATCCTTGATTTCGGACGGGAATTGAGGAGCCGACGGGTTGAATGATGGAAGAGTAACTTTATTTTTCTGGCAACAGGTGGAAAAGCTGATTGACTCCTTCGAGGAGTCAGCAACGGCAGCTTCTTCGTGGAAGTGTAAAGCTTGACACTTCGAACATTGAACGGTGCAAGGCCCAAGTCGGTGAGGAATGCTAAATTGAACGGAATCGCAGATGCGGCGCTTGGTATTCGAAGCGAGATTTGTCACCACTTTTCCGGGCGTGTTTATGAGCCGACCCGGCATTGTAGCCAATTGCGGTGAGTTGAAATGTTGTTGGAAAAGAAGCGGAGAGATACAGGAGGGGCGGATTGGGAAGATATGGAGTGACAAATAGTGTTATGCGGGGGGTTGCGTGGGTGTTGAACCCAAAATGCGACTAAAAAGGTGAACGTTGCGAGTAATGTGAGAACGAGCAGAGATCGGCAACGCGTCATCCGTCGAACTGATTGTGAACCCCTTAATTGTAGTTCGGTTGTGTTTTAATTTGGTTTGTGATGAATAAACTGTGCTTGGGTCAAGTGGCGTTTTGTTGAAGCTTTTCACTTCAGTAGCTCGTGGCTAAGATCAATTGCTGCACAGCAGGAAAGATCTGAGCGAGCAAGCTGCGTAGTGCGCCGGAAACCGATAGCAATGAAAATAGGAATACATTTGGATTCCGTTGAAAACAATGTTGCTACAGTCAAGAAGTGAACAGTTTCGACAATTTATGAATATCGAATGGGCAAATGGGCCCCTACAGAATAGAATGAGTGTAGTGTAATATTTAAACGCGGGAATAGATTGTGGGTTGGTCTGGATGAACGATCATGGAGCAGGGTCTAGTTACATGTGGTGAGTGTATGGAATGTTTGCGGCCCCATAGAATGAGGTTTGTGGCATGATAGGCAAAAGGTAAGTATAACGTATTGAAAAACGACGACAAATACTCAAGAGCGCTTCATGCGCTTGGCCGCGTCTTTCAGGATGTCCTTGCGTGGGCGACCACGTTTCTTGGGAGCCGCCTCTTCTTCGCTTTCTTCTTTGAATTCTTCTTCAGAGGCAGTTTCGCCATCTTGAGAGGGCTCACTGGGGGGTTGAGCCTTGCCTTTCCCTTTTGAAAGTGTGGAAGTGGAAGTGACTGCAGCGTGCGTTAAGCAATTTGGGTGGGGGACGGCTTTCGTGTCAGGTTTTTTGGGGGAGAATTTCGTCGTGTACAGGGGTAGTTAGATAGATGATGTTGCGATAGATGTGGATAAAAGGCGTACGGGGTGCGAGTGGGTTTGCCGGTCTGCGATGTGGAACCGGACGAAGCAGGAAGCAGGGCACCTGTGCCGAGCTGGTGGCCAGATGTGACAGCGACGTGCGAGACCTGCGCAAACAATTCAGTTGATGGCGTGAATCATTTGGGTTTCACGAGATTGGAACTCACCACGACGACTGCCATATTGGTGTCCATTTCGAAATCGACCAAACGGCCTGTGATTTTGACCTCACGACCAACAATGAATAAGTTGAATGTTTTGATCTGTAATTTCGACCCTGGCACAATATACTTGATGGAGAAACCCTTGTGTGCGCGTTCCTGAGGAAGGGGTAAGTGATGAGGGAGTGTGCGTCGAAAGGGGGACAAAGCGTACTTGCGGGTCCCAATCGTTATGTGCAACTATTACTTCGAGGTTGGCAGTCCCATCGCCGCTTGCGGTTACAACCTCCTGGCGGGATGTCACCATGCCGAGGGAGTTGACCGCGGCTTTGTTAGCGAGGTTTAGGTTATTATCGGCTATTGGCATGACCGGGGCGGCCATCTCTTGGACATATATGAGTTTTGGAGTAGAGCTGTCGTTGAGAGGAATGAATTTCCCGGTCAAATAGTGAATCGACGAGGAGTCGAGAACGTTGGTAAGGGCGGTGTTGGTGGTGAGTGTGATCTCGAAGTCCTCCATCTTGCTGTGGAGCGCGCCGGCGCACTGCAAAAAGCTGGGGGTGACAACGTTCCCGTACTGGTTAGCCCGAACTGCTTTGGGAACAGACTGCGATTCGATGTCAGCGTGGGTTGGAATGTGCAAATGAGTGGAGACGCACTTCGCCTAAAGGCTCGAATAAGGCGGTCATGCTGGCAGGGTGATTGGGATTTCGGTTAATGGACATGTTACCTTGCGAGGGCTGTTTGTAAGTATTGGGTGGGGGGGAGGCAATGGAAGTACGAGTTGTGTGGTAATGTTGTGTGGTGATGAGGGGTGTGGATTGTGTGGATTGTGATGAAGTCGCAGTATTTAACATCTTGATTGGGGTGCGTAGGGAGGTTGAGCGTGGGTGGACGGACGTGCATAACTGAACATACGATAAGTGGTTGTAGCCGGTCCGGTCGTGGTGGGGGGGTATGTACGGTGGTGGCGTGGACTGGTTACTTGCGAGATGGTGGATTTGTGCGTGAAGAGCGTGGATGTGGTGACCGTTGGGGAGGTGCGTGGCGGCGTAGATTGGGCTGTTGCAGGGCGAGCTCGTGCCTGGTGGTGTTGGACCTGCCTAGTCTAACCGCGAGTGCTGCAACGGGAGATTTGTTCAGCAACGAGTACGTGGAGAATTTGTGGAGAGGTAGTGTCAAGGCGCGGACTTTGTGGGACCCTGAACAGACCTGTAGGTGTGTGGATCTGGCCTAGTCGAAGAGGGTCAGCCAGGGCGAGCGATGCTGTTCAGTAAACTGAACCGGGTACGTAGACGTTGTTTTGCGTGGGGTCTGGGAGGGGTAAATTTACGGCCGGTATTGGGGAAAAATAAGGTGAATGGTGGACTGACTGGATGGTCGTGAGATCGGGGAGTGAGCGAGCAGCGGGGCGCTGGCAATGGCGTCGAGGGAAAACAAGAGTAGGCGGAGAACTCTGGTGGAGATATGGTGGGACGGTAAGCTGTAAGAAACAACCGTGGCGAGCTGTAGGAGGCGTTGGGCATGTGGTTAGCAACGGGGGGGGAGAAGGGTTAGATCAACAGGTGTCGACGACGCCGAGGCTTTTGCTGTTTGATGGATGGGTATTTAAGAGGAGTGCTGTCAGTCATTAGGGCCCCCAGGGGATCCGGTTTTGTCCTACCCCCTCCCTGGGAGCCCTCTGACTGCTTGGTTAGGCCCTCCCTGGATAGTTTACCAACCGGCCCTCTTTTGCTCGTTGCTCCGGCACAGCTGGAGGGTCATCCATAGGGCCTTTGGGCCTTTGGGGATATTCAACGTGCCATTTGAGATAAGGGGGGAATTTTTGCCCAATTTTGTAAGAGAAAAACACCCCAAAACTTAGATCTACAGGGCTAGAATTCTGTGGATTTAAGATAGTGGGATATGCAACATTGCAAATTCATCTATCTTGGTAGTGGCTGATTCTCACCCTTGACCGTGGCTCAGCTGATGCTCAGCCTTGGCCGTGGATCAGCTGATTATCAGCCTTGGCCGTTGTGGCGATACAGGACAGAGGGGCTTACTCGGGGTACTGCGGCGAGGCGTGTGAGGACAAGGAACCGGTTAGGTTTAGCTTGTTGTATCTAGTTTAGCTACAGTTGTACCGTTTCTTTCCTCTTTTCTTTTCCTCACTCACTCTTCCTTGTATCAACTCCTCTCGCACCTCCTTAGGTGCATAGTCATTTCTCTCTCTCTTTGTTCTCTTGTTGGCCTCCCAGAATCGGCCTCCTTAGCTCACTGCGCGGTCACTGGTGTTTCTCAGGTATTGATTCTCTTCCCTTTTCACTTTCTCTGTCCTTTCTCTTTTTGTGCTCCCTATGCAATAAAACTCACTCTTCCTCGTATCAACTCCTCTCGCACCTCCTTAGGTGCATAGTCATTTCTCTCTCTCTTTGTTCTCTTGTCGGCCTCCCACAATCGGCCTCCTTAGCTCACTGCGCGGTCACTGGTGTTTCTCAGGTGCATAGTCATTTCTCTCTCTCTTTGTTCTCTTGTCGGCCTCCCACAATCGGCCTCCTTAGCTCACTGCGCGGTCACTGGTGTTTCTCAGGTTATGAGCCCAGCGTAACAAGAGCTATCGAGCCGTAGGACATCCGATTGAGCACTCTCCTTCCTTAAGAACGTCTAGCACCGCGGCGGACTCAACCAGCAAAGAAATTTCCAATCCCGCTGTTTCGAGTTCTTCCTCTACACCTCTAGCGGATCCTTCCCTCGAGCCGGAAGACGACACTCCGCAAGCTTCTAGTGGCATATCCTTCAAATCAGTCGATTCCAAATCTGAATCCGACAATAAACTCGAATCCAATCTCATTCCCTTCAAATCTATCTATCCCTCGCTACCATCAGTTATCATGAGTTCTGTCAACGCTTCCTCTTTCAAGCTAGTCACCGACAAGCTGGACCGGGACAACTTCTCCCGGTGGCGCTGGGATATTGTCACTGCCCTCGGGTACAAAGGACTTGATGATTACATCCTCCTCGATCAGACTGATGATATGAAGAAGAAGCCTGAGTACCAACAACAAAACAAGATGGCCACCAATTTTATCCGGATGCACCTCTCTACGGATAACTTGGAGCGCTTCGTCTCTGATCTGAAGGATTACGATGCCAAGAAGCTCTGGGATGCCATTGAGGCACACTTCGTAGCCAAGACAATGGAGAATGCGGCCAGCGCTATGGACAAATACTTTGATATTCACTTCGACGAGAGCGACATGGAAAAGTCAATCTCCTCCATTCGTCACTCCTATTGCCATCTCTGTGAAGTCGGCGCCGCCAAATTTGGAAAGCCCGGTCTCACCGCCATGGCTATTGTCTTTCACTGTGAAAAAAACTCAAGAAATTGGTGCCAGTTGACATGCGATAACTTTGATATTACTTTGATTTGAACCTGGGTTCTTCCCTGTTCATTCCATGAGTCTTCCAGACTAGATATTTTCCATGTTCATTCCATCATTAACAGATGTAGTGCATGCACCTATGAATGGGTTATGCTTGCATGAAAGGGGTATTTCCACATGAAAGGAATAACATCAAAATTGTATTCACACATGAAAGGGATATGTACGCATGAAAGGGGAATGTGAAAAGGTGTATTTACACATAAAAGGGATATTTTCACATGATGAAAGGGGTATGTGCACATGTAAGGGGTATTCATGAAAGGGATATGTATACATCAACGGGGTATGTGAAAATGAAAGGGTTACATACACATCATGAAAGGGGTTTGTACACATCAAAGGGGCATGTAAAAATGAAAGAGGTATTCATGCATGATGAAAGGGGTGCATGCACAGGAAAGGTGTGAATATGAAAGGGGTGTGCACATGAAAGGGATATATACACATGAAATGTGGATTTGCACACAAAAGGGATATGTGCACATGCATGATGAAAGTGGTATGTGATGAAAGGGGTACGTGCACATGTAAGGGGTATTCATGAAAGGGATATGTATACATCAAAGGGGTATGTGAAACAAAGGGTTACGTACACATGATGAAAGGAGTTTGTACACATCAAAGGGGCATGTGAAAATGAAAGAGTTATGCATGCATGATGAAAGGGGTGCATGCACAGCAAAGGTGTGAATATGAAAGGGGTGTGCACATGAAAGCGGTATGTGATGAAAGGGGTACATGCACATGTAAGGGGTATTCATGAAAGGGATATGTATACATCAAAGGGGTATGTGAAACAAAGGGTTACGGACACATGATGAAAGGAGTTTGTACACATCAAAGGGGCATGTGAAAATGAAAGAGTTATGCATGCATGATGAAAGGGGTGCATGCACAGGAAAGGTGTGAATATGAAAGGGGTGTGCACATGAAAGGGATATATACACATGAAATGGGGATTTGCACACAAAAGGGATATGTGCACTTGAAAGGGGTAGGGGAACATGAAAGGGGGATTGCACAGGTCTCAACTGAGTATCTTGAAACCTGTGCTAAGTTTTTTGAAGTTCAGAATTAGCTTGCATAAATTAGGCAATGTGCAAAGATTGCAGGGTAGAAGAAAATTGGCATTCATGGGTATGATCCTTGTTCTAATTGAGGATTAAATTGAGTATGCTGGATGTCAACTGACAGCAGTTTCTTGAGTTTTTTTCATAGTGTTTGCTCTTCGAAAGCTGCCTTCATCCTACAGCACCTTTTGGACTCTTCAATTCAAAGAGTTCAAGGAAGATAAGGTCGGTGATCTAGTGGATATGGAAGGTTTCCTTGGAGCCCTTGAAGCCGAAGTCCGACGGGAGCGTGAGTCACAACAACAACTGGTTTCCGCCGCCACTTCCCTAGCCGTCTCTCGAAATCAAGATGCCCCGGACTCCTCAAGAAGAAGGGGGCGTAGAGTTCAGTGCACTGGTGGCAAGCATCACCCCAACGCGACTCATCCAGAGTCGGAATGTTTCCATATTCACAAGAACAAGGCGATCGCTCATCACCAAGCAGCCATCGAACGTCTGACCAAGTCTAATCCTCAAGCTAGCCTCAGCTCAAAATCCGACTTTCAGGACGCCATTGTCCTAGACAGCGGGGCTTCTGGTCATTATCTCAAGGATCGGTCGTATTTCTCAAATCTCTCCTCCACGACCTCCTCTGTTTTCGGTGCCAACGGCGCCGCTATACCCATCTTGGGTTTTGGTCCGGCCACCATTCAAACCGCCATTGGGCCGCTGCATCTTAGTCTGGCGTACTTCGCCCCGAAGCTTTCCAATTCCCTATTATCGCTCACTCATTACATCCGACTGGGTTATTCCCTTGTGCCAACCTTGAAGGGGACTCGCTTTGAGTGTCGTCGGGGTCCTGATGTGCTGTTTGTGGGATCAACTAGTGAGAACGTCCTTCTGATTGACATGAACCCACTCAAAGCTCTCTCTGTATCATCACCCACGCCGCTCGATCTTCACCGGGCACTCGGACACCCCAGCCTCCCCTACCTCAACAAAGCCTACCCCGATCTCAACTTGAAGACTCTCGAGTGTGATGTCTGCGACCGAGCCAAGATGCATCGCCAGCCTTTTGGGGGTAACTTTCCGACTTTCTCCGCGCCGTTGGACTGCGTCCACATGGACCTCTGCGGCCCAATCACACCTGCTTCTCGGGGAGGAAATCTCTACTTCTTGAAGATTATCGATGGCTTCACCAAGTATCAATTTATCTACCCGATGAAGCGTAAGTCGGACACGTTTCACTTCTTTCAAATCTTCCTCAATCAAGCCGAGACTTACTCCGGCCAAAAATTAAAATTAGTCGTCTCCGACAACGGGGGCGAGTTCTGCAACCGTCAATTCCAGGCATTGTTCGAAGACCGAGGCATTCAACATCTCACCTCGGCCCCCTATACTCCGCAGCAGAATCCTATGGCGGAGCGGGGCAATAGAACAACAGTTGAAAAGACCCGAGCTCTCCTGATGACTTGCGGTCTGCCGCTTAATTGGTGGGGCGAAGCAGTTAAATTGTCAGTATTTCTCGAGAATAGGTCTCCGGACAGCTCCATCGGATTTGCGTCTCCTTATGAGCTGTGGCATGGCAAGAAGCCCGATCTAACGAAGCTATTCCCATTCGGTTGCAGGGCCGTCCTGCTCGAAGAGAAGAAGTGGAGGGATTCAAAGTTCTCGGCATCCGGGGTGGAAGCCATATTCATAGGCTACGACGGGCACCATCACTCGTTCAAGGTCTGGGTGCCGTCGACCAACAAGCTAGTTGTATCCCATCATGTCAAGATGTTCCCTCGGACCTTCCCGCTTCTAGACTCTGGATCTGGACCAATGGATCCTCCCGCTCTCTTCGATTTCGACGCCATTCTCGTTGGCGAACCTTTGGCCGCTCCTCAGCTTCTGAATCCTCTGCCTGCAGGACTAGAAGAACTGCAGGGTGCCGTGGCAGCACCCGAATCCGGTCGTGTCACTCCAGAGGGTGACATTCCTTGACAGGATCAGTCTACCCCAGCCCCTAACACTTCTCGGGCCATTGAAGGACCCGGTTCAGATTTGTCTATGCCAGCAGTGAAGGGCTACGCCTATGTACCTCACTACGACACAGCACCGAAGGATATCTCTTCGGACATTAATGAAAACAACATCATTGAAGGCTTGCGACGCCACCGGGCTCTGGTCATTGTAGGCGAGCCCTCATCGCACAACGATCCCAAGACCTATGGTGAAATTCTCGGCCGAATTGACGAGAATGAATGGCTGATGGCTGTTGAGGTCGAGCTCAACAACATCAAAAGGCACGAGGTTTGGGTCGTGGCCCCAAAGAGTCCTGGGTGCAAGGAACTGGACACCACCTGGGTCTTCAAGAGGAAATTCGATGCCGATGGTGTTCTCCTCAAGTATAAAGCCCGCCTCTGTGTGCAGGGGTTCAGGCAAGTGGAAGGCGTCAACTACAATCAAACGTTTGCCCCTACAGGTCGAACTTCCACTCTCCGAATCATGCTTGGGATTGCAGCGGAACTGGGCTGGGATATCCAGCAAATGGATGTGAAGTGCGCCTTCCTCAACGGCGTCCCTGAAGAGGGGATCTTCATCAAAGTCCCGGAGGGACTAGGCATCGAGCTGCCGCCTGGCCATGGCCTGAAGCTACAGAAGTCCCTCTATGGACTCAAGCAAAGCCCCAGGTGCTGGTACAAAACCCTCAGCGACTTCTTTGACTCGATCGACTTCTTTCCCGCAGCTGTTGAACCCTGCCTTTTCTGTCATCGCGATTCCTCAAAGCCGTGCTTTGTCTTCGTCCATGTGGACGACCTCATAATTATGGGGCCGGGTGTAAGTTTCCTGAAGGACAAAATCAAGGGGCGTTTTGAGATGGAAGATCTAGGCGACTGTCAGTATGTTCTGGGTATGCGTGTGATCAGAAACAAGGCAAATCGGACAATCACCCTCAGTCAGGATTGCTACGCCCGCGAAATCTTGGAGGAGTTCGGCATGCTAAATTGCAAGCCGGCCTCCACTCCCCTCCCTAAGAATGCTCTTTCCGTCCCGGTCAAAGACGAACCTGTTGAGGTGGACAGTTGTTATCGCCGGGGGGTTGGTCTGTTGCAGTATCTCGTTCAATGTACTCGTCCTGACCTGGCGTTTACCGTCAGCTACCTCTCACAATTCCTCAACGATCCCAAGAAGGTTCATCAAGACCAGCTCAAACATGCCATGCGCTATCTTCAGCACAGCAAGGACTACGGGTTGACCTTGGGCAATGTCGGTGGCCCCTCTCATTGCCTGGTGGGTTACGCGGATGCCAGCTACGCCTCTGGAACTGAGGGTGCATCCTTTGCTGGCAGTCTCATTCAACACAACGGGGTTGTTGGATGGAGGTGTCAAAAGCAAGACGACGATGCCCCATCCTTGTCAACAACCGAGGCCGAATATTGAGCCTGCACCGCGGCCGGCCAAGACCTGAGGTGGGCGGAACAGCTCCTGGATCAGGTCTATCCCATTCTGCAAATCAAGGCCTCTCCGGTTCATCTTTTCTGTGACAATCAGGGCGCTCTGGCCCTGCTTAAAGACAGCATCTACCAGCATTGCACAAGACACGTCAATGTCCGGCACCACTGGCTTCGCTATCACATCAAAGCGGCCAATTTTGAAATACACTACGTCGCCACAAATGATAATCTGGCGGATTTTCTTACAAAACCACTCACTCCAAAGAGGAATCGGGCGGCACTGGCGCAGACCACCCTGGGGAACATTGAGCTCAACGGCGTTTCCTCGGCCTAGTGAGCAGGGGGGGATGTGGCGATACAGGACAGAGGGGCTTACTCGGGGTACTGCGGCGAGGCGTGTGAGGACGAGGAACCGGTTAGGTTTAGCTTGTTGTATCTAGTTTAGCTACAGTTGTACCGTTTCTTTCCTCTTTTCTTTTCCTCACTCACTCTTCCTTGTATCAACTCCTCTCGCACCTCCTTAGGTGCATAGTCATTTCTCTCTCTCTTTGTTCTCTTGTTGGCCTCCCAGAATCGGCCTCCTTAGCTCACTGCGCGGTCACTGGTGTTTCTCAGGTATTGATTCTCTTCCCTTTTCACTTTCTCTGTCCTTTCTCTTTTTGTGCTCCCTATGCAATAAAACTCACTCTTCCTCGTATCAACTCCTCTCGCACCTCCTTAGGTGCATAGTCATTTCTCTCTCTCTTTGTTCTCTTGTCGGCCTCCCACAATCGGCCTCCTTAGCTCACTGCGCGGTCACTGGTGTTTCTCAGGTGCATAGTCATTTCTCTCTCTCTTTGTTCTCGTAGGCCTCCCACAATCGGCCTCCTTAGCTCACTGCGCGGTCACTGGTGTTTCTCAGCCGTGGCTCAGCTGATGCTCAGCCTTGGCCGTGGCTCAGCTTATTCTCAGCCTTGACCGTGGCTCAGGTGATGCTCAGCCTTGGCTGTGGCTCAGCTGATTCTCAGCCTTGGCCGCGGCTCAGCTGATGCTCAGCCTTGGCCGTGGCTCAGCTGATGCTCAGCCTTGGCCGTGGCTCAGCTGATGCTCAGCCTTGGCCGTGGCTCAGCTGATGCTCAGCCTTGGCCGTGGCTCAGCTGATGCTCAGCCTTGGCCGTGGATCAGCTGATTATCAGCCTTGGCCGTGGCTCAGCTGATGCTCAGCCTTGGCCGTGGCTCAGCTGATGCTCAGCCTTGGCCGTGGCTCAGGTGATGCTCAGCCTTGGCCGTGGCTCAGCTGATGCTCAGCCTTGGCTGTGGCTCAGCTGATGCTCAGCCTTGGCCGTGGCTCAGCTGATACTCATCTCTGGTCCTGTAGCTGATTTCCATCTTTTTCCCTGGCCTGGCTCAGCTGATACTCAGAAAGCTGAGCATCCGCTGGACAGCTGGCCCAGGACTGGGTCAAAGCTGAGCATCAGCTGGGACAAGACTAGGAAAAGGCTGAGCAAGGACTGGTACAAAGCTGAGAATCAGCTGCGCCAGGACTAGTACAAAGCTGAGCATCACCTGGGCAAGGACTGGTCAAAAGGCTTTATTCCAATTCTGAGAGTGAGCTGCGTGAAAAAGCTGAGTGTGAGATGAGCAAAAAGCTGAGGTCCCGTTTGGAGCCAATATAATTGTGCAATATAATCTGGAATTTTGTGACATCTGATCAAGTTTTGGCGGACCTGATCAGATGTCACATGGGATGTCAGGCAAAAAAACTCATATATTGCCCAGATTATCTCGGCTCAAAACAAGGCCTGAGTATGAGCTGGGTACCAAAGCTGAGTATGAGCTGGGTACCAAAGCTGAGTATCAGCTGGACAGAACAGAGGATCAGTTGGGCTCATCAAAAACTGAACAGGACCTTGGTAAATTTCAGAAGTTGAGGAGACGGTTGGGAGATTGGGGTAGATGGTGGATAGATATTGGATAGATGGTGGGTAGCTGGCTGGAGCTGGTGTGATGTCACTTTTCATCAACTGAATATTTTATTTTCCTGGTGTAACAACCTGCGGAATTGGTCAATGAGCTCTTTGGAAGAAGACTTCTTTACTCCAGGCAGTGAAGAATCACAAATCAGATCAGGTGGTTTGTTGGACAGCAGAGACAGGGTAACTGTGGAAAACGGCAAGAGATCATCAACTGAGCCTGCTGAAACACAATTGTGGTTAGGAGCGGCCAGGAGACCAAGAGACCTTCTAGGACAACTACTGTTTTCATTGGTTCAGAGTAAATTTTCTCCAACTACATCCATTGCGGGAAAAAGGAAACAACTGTATCAGAGGAACAGTTTTAACAACAGACTAGTGGCGGCGACTGGGAGAACATATCCAGTAGTAGGAACATCCAGCAGAACTTACAGCATCCATCCAGAGAAGGTCAAAGACAAGGCTATGGACAAAGGACTAGGCAGACAACAGCTGGCGGCTTCTGCACCAAGTGGGGCAAAGATACAGTATGAAGCTTCTACCTGTGCGTGGTAGACAGCGGGCTGAGGGGATGGTGCAGAAATGCTGCCCTTGTGAGTGATCTGGTGTAAGGGTCACGTGGACCCTCACTGAGATGTGACTAAGAAGTGGGACACGGGAACGAGGGCGGTACGCCAGGAGAGTTTCTAGGTCCAAACTCTGGGTGTTGAATTGCTCGAGCTAGCCGGGAGAGAGGAAAAGCTCTCTGGTTAGTCTAAATACAATATCAGGAGATAAGGAAGACTAGCGGAAGAATGAAACTGGAATCAGGCTTACCTAGCCGGGAGAGAGGAAAAGCTCTCTGCCGGACTAGGGAAGCGGAGGTTCAGACTATGTATACGGTGCGCGGGGGTTACGTAATCTCGTAACCCTTCGTGTGGAGACCCAATGTCGAGAGGGGCTTCACAGTCTCCCCTCCTATGTGAAAAGGGAAGGAAGGCGGAAAAGAATGTAGATGACAATCTGGGCTGAGTCGGAATGAACAAGGAAAGGGGGACGGATATTGATGGGCGTGAGGAAAAACAGTCGTAAGAGAAGGGGAACGGAAACGGGGGTAGAGAGGGCGGGAGCGGAAGGGGGGGCCTGTCGGGATGGGAAAAACATGGCAATGAAGTCTTGTCTTCTCAATCGGTGGTCCGCATGATTTGACTTGGTAGGATTACGTGTCGTGTATGTCTTTCAATCTTCCTCGGTCTGGGACACATGAGGACTGGGGTTCAGGGATGGAGAGAATTGGGCATAAAATGAAAGCAGGAACCGTTGAGTGTAGTGGAAGGAGAATGGAATTATTGGTCTCGACTATTGATGGAGCCCTTGGTGGCAGTGGTCGATGGATCTTTAGCTGTTGACGTGGGCCTGTGTGGGTAATGACGCGTAAGCGTCGCCCAGCGTGAAACTCATGGAGCTTTCGGGTGGGGAGATGCGCAGCAGGGGCAGTGAAGGGGACAGTGGAAAATGGCACATACTCCGTGGTCCCGTCGCTGTCCACGGGGAACCACTTATCAAGGATCGACTCCACCTTGTTATCGATCGCGTGCACATCCATAAGGTCGGAGGTGTCTGTAGGTTCTTCTGGGAGCAGACAGGCTTCGTCATCTGATTTCGGGGCAAGCTGGTCCTCTATCTCGATTTCATTGAGAGGTTGATCGCCGTACGCCAAGGCCGTCACTTCAAGTTGCCCGTCGATTGCCGAGACAAGAGACACTTGGGAGTGTTCAAAGGGCGGGGCTTCATCCATGCCCGCCACTCCTGCTGGTTTGCCAGTAGGTCTGCCCGCCGCTGTGGGATTCGTTGGCTTTTGATTTGCATTCGACCAGGCCCGTGGGGCCACATAGTTCGGTGGCTTTGGCGGCACTTGAAATGCTGGTGGAATGTAAACTCTAGATCGGTCGGGAGGGCCAGGACAAGCCCCTGCGGGGTTGCCGCAGTGCTTCTTGCAAAAATGGCACTTTCCTACCGAATCAAGATAGGCGTGCATCTTCCAAAGGTATAAATCGGGTTCGAGGCGGTTCGATCCCAGTGGCGTGGCGACGGAACGGTAAGAGGGTTGACGGTTGCGAGGGAGATCGATGTAAAATCCATTGATTCGGTTCTCGAAGGCGCCGTATTTGAACGGCTTTTGGAGGAGAAGTTGGAAGTCACGAACTTTGCTTTGAAGAACGTGGGGCAATCCAAGAACAACGAATTCCGCCAGATCAAGGTCGTCGAAGACATCTTTCTCAAAGTTGACAAGCGATTGAAGGGTGCGGGCCCGGCTGCTATATTGAAGGAATGATTCCGACCCGGACATTTCGAGACGAACGATTGATTGGCGAAGGTCAGCTCGCCAGTCTTCTGGGAGACAGAACTCGAAGAGCCGGTCACGAAATTCTTCCCACGATTTTCCAGCAAACTTCGGGCTTTCGACTCGATAGAAGGCAGTGAGGTTGGTGTCAGAGATCAGGGAACCAAGGATGAGATGTTTGTCGTCGGCGTGAGTGACCGCCTTGGTATCAAATAAGATAGTGACGGCTTGGATCCAGGTAAGAAAAATCTCGGCGTTCTGAAGAGGTCCATTAAATTGTGGCCCGTCGGACGTCCTGAATTTGGGCAAGTCTACTCGGCCCGGGTGCGGAGTTGGGGCCACTTCCTGCTTTATGCCACCAGTCAATGCCGCCTTTTCGAGAGCTTTGATCCGTTCACGATCGATCTTGCGCTGTTTGGCAAAGCGGTCTGCCTCGGCTTTCCTTTGTTCGGCGTCAAGACGTCTTTGTTCCGCATCAATGCGTCGTTGTTCTTCGGCTTGCTTCTGTGCCGCCTGGAACTGAAGTGCCGTGTTCTTCTGGATTGTGAGGATTGCCTTCAGAGAATCAGTGATGGAGAGGTCCTCTTCAACCTCTTCTGGTTGGTTAACGGCCGGGTTAGAACCCGGATTCATCGTACGTTCCGTCGGGGGATCAGGGACAGTTGGGTCGTAGTTTGGATGATCAGACGGTGTTTCTGGTCGGCTGTTTGATGGAGCTTGTTCGATTTCCAATAGCGCTTGGGCAATCGCAGCGTTGTTTGATGCTGCAAGAGCGTCTAAGCGAGCCCGTCGACGAGCGGCACGGAGGATTTCCTCGGGATCAGAGATAGGTAGCAGGGGTCCCGAATTCGAGTTTCTCGTGGTCATCAACCACCGTGGGAAAACAGACCCTGATTTTCGATGACGAAAGGGGAAAGGAGAGGTTCTAGAGGTCACAAAGTCGGCGTTGGAGGAAAACTGAAAAAAAGGGGGGAGTCGAGGGCAGAGAGCGAGGCAGAGGTCAAGGCTCGAAGAGCAAAGCGAAAGCGAGGACAGAGAACGATAGCAAGGGCAAAGGCGAGGTCAGAAGGAGCTGACTGGATACTGAACCAGAGAGCTTGCGAAGTCGATGAGTCTGAGTGAGGTCGATGATGAGACCAAGAAGGTCGGTTTGTTTGGAACAAGAAAAAAAAAGTGTAAGGGTCACGTGGACCCTCACTGAGATGTGACTAAGAAGTGGGACACGGGAACGAGGGCGGTACGCCAGGAGAGTTTCTAGGTCCAAACTCTGGGTGTTGAATTGCTCGAGCTAGCCGGGAGAGAGGAAAAGCTCTCTGGTTAGTCTAAATACAATATCAGGAGATAAGGAAGACTAGCGGAAGAATGAAACTGGAATCAGGCTTACCTAGCCAGGAGAGAGGAAAAGCTCTCTGCCGGACTGGGGAAGCGGAGGTTCAGACTATGTATACAGTGCGCGGGGGTTACGTAATCTCGTAACCCTTCGTGTGGAGACCCGATGTCAAGAGGGGCTTCACATCTGGATGCGAGTCATAGGAGTCAGAAATATAGTGGTGTGGTGTGCTGTGCCTTTTGCAATGCCAAAAGGAAATATGAAAAGGTATTATGATAGTACAGTTACATACAGGTGGAACCTATTACAAGAGGAGGAGATAATCTTACACAACAGTTACAACATTTACATACATACACCCTTTGGCAGCCATGGCGGATTGGACGGAAGAATACACGACGTGGATACAAGGACAAGGGAGGAAGAAGGAAGGAGGACTAGAGAGAGGCTTTGACCCCCAAATCCTGGAAAGGAGGAGTATTCTAGTTGGATGCAGAGTGCATGCACCACCCCAAAAAGGATGGCAATGAGTGCACATTGCCATGCTCTAACACAACTCTTATATGTATCTTAATTACCTCAAAAACACCTCTTACTTTCCTGAAACAACCCTCTTACTTTCCTCAAACACCCAGCACCACCCCAAAAAGAAAGGCAATTTGTGCTTATGGCCATGCGCACTCTAAAGCTTCTCTTACTTTGATAATTCCAGTGTAGAGCCAGGTTGCTCACACTGCAAAAAAAATGATGTCAACTGCGTGCAGTTGACATGCGAGATCTTGAGGCATGCCCATGCTTGATCTTGAGTCAAACAATGTACCCGAGTTGACTTGAAGCCTGAGTTAAACATCATAAATGCATACCTGAGCAGTAGCTCATCACTATAACAGCCTGAGGCCAATGCTCAACCTCCCTCAGCCTTGTGCGAGGGAGTCAAAGCCCCCCCTTTCAAACCCCAGATGTAAAGGGCCAGCACTGGCCATGACCATCACCGTAAGAACCATCAGGGAGTGCAACACTCTTGATGCCAACCATTGGTCACGCGCCCCGCTTCTGCCCCCAGACGCCCTGCACAAGCTCGACCGGCTCTACAGCCTCCTGCCCCGGCTCGACCCCCTGCTCCCGCTCGTCCCCCACCTCCTCAGCAGACTCCGCTCTCTCGCCCACCTCCACGCCAGCGCCGACTCCTTCCGGGCTAGACTCGACGACGCCCTCAATGGCCTCCGCGCTACCTCCGACCGCACTGCCCACCTCTCCAAGCTCCTCAGTACTATCTAAAATAACGCGAATGCTAACCACGCCCTCGTCAACCAACGCATCGACGGCCTCTTGCTGGCCCTCGACCGCCTCAAGCCCTCCTGAAGCCCTGCGCTTGTTTTTTCTACTGCTTACATACTCGCCCGGTTGTGGGTGCTCCATCATGTGCATTCTCAGGTCTTGTTTTCCCCCCAAAAAGAAACAACCCCACCGCCTTGCCCCTGCCTTTTTGTCTGTATATCAAGTCCAGTGCCACCCAAGAGGAAAAGGAGCCACGTGCAGCAGGATTGCGGCCCAGCATCCACGCCATGCCCCATGATGGCCGCGCTCCAGATACGGTATGGTCCTGTCCAATAGGCGCAGAGAGGCAGCCCCATCTGGCGGCGGTCCGCGAGACCCGCGGTTTTGCCTGCTTTTTTACTACACAGCTAAGGCTAGTAAGCTCAAGCAACAAGAAGACAGCTTCCATCAAATCGGCTACAGTAACTGACTTTTCTAATTACAGGTGATTAAATGCAATGTCCAGGCCTCTCGATCATTCCCATTTGTTTCCAAAGTGACTGGAATCGATGCAGTGGCAATGGCCACCAATGCCATGATGAGATTCCTATGTTGGTGTTAAGGCTCCTCAATTCAGTTTTTCGCGTCTGGCCGGTGCTGATCCAGTCTTGGGTGTCGAGATGTTTTCGACGGGCGAGGTTGCTTGCTTTGGAAAGGACAAATACAAAGCTTATCTCAACACTATCTTGGGCACCAATGTCCGACTGCCAAAGAAAAGTGTTCTCTTTTCAATCTGAGCTTATGCTGGCAAGCTGGAAATGCTACCTTTGGTCGAACGTTTGCATCGACTTGGATGACTTCATTTCTGTAAGCTTCCAAGTTATTTTTCTCTTTTCGAGCACGTAGGATAGCGTGACTCAAATGTACTTGCAATTGGACCTAGGAACACAGTATGCCCTCCAAATTTTTAGAAGCATTTTCGTCTCAAGAAGAAGCCAAAGGACAGAAAGCGGAATACTCTTTGATCGATCACTCTGCCATCGTCAATGTCGTTATGAACCATGGGTTTGCGATGCTCGTCAAGACCCCATCATAAATCTGAGTTTGAAGGTTCCAACGTGATAAGAAAAATCCATTTTGGTTAACCTTGAAACTTCTATTATTTTTGTGTTGGGTGGTAAGATGTAAAGAACCAGGTGACAAAGACTTACATCTTGAGGGTATCTTCTGACATCTTTAGCAATCAAGTCATGGTATCTACTGTTAAGAGGATAGAAAGGGATCTTTTCGGGGGCAACTACTTCTAGGCATGATGGGCTCAGTTTTGGGGACTGCCAGCCGGTGCAGACACGGTCAATGATTGATGACAAGATTAGTTGGCCTCAATAATCGGAGATACAAAGCGATAGCGAGTTTGTAAGCCGGTGACGACTGAGAGCTTGTCCAGCTGCTGGCGTAAGTTGTCCAGCTTGACCAAGATCTCTGTGAGCGTGGGTCCGGCCTTCGAATTGAAAAAATTGACACAACTTTGACACAACTAAGAGCGGAGTCACAATCCTTCTCTGGCTAATTTGAGAGATAGAGAAAAGGGACTGCCTTTGAGCAGATAGAGGAAGGATGTAGAAAGGAGTCTGGAAAGAACAGCTGCAAGATGTGTCAGCATCTGGACTCCCATATCAATGAGTTCAACAGAGAAAAAAGGTTTTTCTCTTACGTTGCTCGTAGCTGCTTGTTTCTCAAAGCTGGCTAAGACAAGACCCAGTCAGCTTCTGTTCAATTACACGCCTTACAGCAATTTAGTCACCTCTGTCCGAGGTTTGTGCTGTACTAGGGACTAGGACTGATACGGTCTATGTACAAGGGATTTGATTCTTGACCAGCTACAGGCAAGACTCTTGTGCGGCTCGGAGGACGGCTCGCCGGTCAGGGTCTAAACAGAGAAGTGTGATCAGAAAGGGTGATGTACAGGCTGGGAAGGCGAGATTTAGTCTGGAGAGACTGACGAGATAACAGGCCTGCGCGCCGCTGTCGAACATGAAGTCCCTCGTCGATCACATGGCTGCTGCCCTCGGAGGCAAGGAACAGCACGCAACGGGCCTGCTCCACCGCCTCGCCGAACCGGCCCATTGGCAGATGGACAACCCGGCGATCGCGCTTCTCAGGAAGTCCATCAGCAGCGCTATCCTACGCCGAGCCAAATCGGACCATCAGCTTACGCTTGATCAACACATCATCGGGGCTTGAGCTACTCACGCGTGCGAAGAGGACGCCTGGATGCCTGAAGAAAGGAGACCAGGTCAGCGAGGCGGGGGTTGTCTTCCTCATTGTGCGTGGTTGCAAGCTCTTTGAAGCTCATGAGCAAGCGAGTCGTAGAGAGGGTTGTTTTTGTTAAGAGTAGCAGTTAGTTCCTGCTTGGTGCCTTTCCAGCAAACGGAGAGACAAAGTTGAATGAATCACAGAAGCAGCTTACTTGGGGAGAGCTTGGGTTGGTTTCTGAGAAAATTGGACTTGGAGTAATTTGGACTGGGTGCCTAGACCGCGAAAATTTTCAAAGTGTTGAAGCGCACAGAGGAGCGCGCGCACACATGTCATGTCACGCTCTGGTTGCCAGTGTGCACACTAGCAACTCCAAAGTCCAAGTTGGCTATTCAAAGCACATATCCACCATGAATCCAGTCACTATCATATAGTTGGTCAGTAAGCTCTTAAAAATTACATTTTGTGCCACATCACAGCCATCATTTCTGGCAGTCAGTTTGATGAGAAAAAAACTGCCTCAGCCAACTGTTTGACCAGTTTCATGAGGAGGAAACCTCCCCAAACAACCCTTTGGCCAGTTTCATGAGGAGGAACCCTCCTCTGGCAACTGGCCAATTTCATGAGGGGCAAACCTCCTCAGTAATCCATGAGTTTGATGGGGAGTTAAACTCCTGAGAAAATTGCTTGTCCAGTCTGATGAGGAGGGAAGCTCCAGAGACAACTGCTTGTCCAGTTTGATGAGGAGGAAACCTCCTCAGAAAACTGATTTTCCAGTTTGACAAGGAGGAAAACTCCTCAGAAAACTGCTTGACTAGTTTGGCAAGCACAGCTCAGTTGGAATCTGGACAAAACTGTATTTTGTCTGCTGGGTAATCCTGATGAGGAGTAGAGATGGCACTTTTGCACCCGCTGGCGGGGACCCGCCCCTTTTCAGCAGGTCAATGTGTGTCCTGAAAGGTACCCAGGGCTAGTGGAGCTAGTTCCTTGAATTTTTAAAAAAATGGAACACCCTGCACTTGCTGTGGTTATCTGCAAGGGACACAGTGAACTACTGAAGGTGGGCAGGTAAAGCCAGGGCATAGAACATTGAATCGAATACTAATTTGAATACTTGAATTGATTAAATTTGATTCAAATAATTCCCAGGCTATTTTAGGCTTGAATATTTGAGTAAAGTCAAATAATGGCTCAAAGGGGCCCATAGAGGGCTCATGCAAGCTTCTCTGGGGCCCAAAAGGCCCCAGAGGAGTTTTCATAGGCCCCCTACTGGCCCCTTTGGGGCAACAGAAAAAAGACTCTGCCTCCGAGACGCTGAATTGCGTGTCTGCCACTATGAAAAGTGGCTCTGCCACTCTCAATAGTGCATCCGCCACTATGAAAAGTGGCTCTGCCACTCTCAATAGTGCATCCGCCAATATGAAAAGTGGCTCTGCCACTCTCAATAGTGCATCCGCCACTATGAAAAGTGGCTCTGCCACTCTCAATAGTGCATCCGCCACTATGAAAAGTGGCTCTGCCACTCTCAATAGTGCATCCGCCACTATGAAATGTGGCTCTGCCACTCTCAACAGTGTGTCCACCACTATGAAAAGTGCCTTGAGCACCATGATATTTTTGACCCACAAAAATATTGTCGCCCAGTAACAGGCCGAATTTATTCACAAACAGGATGTTTTGGTGTTTTGAGTGGATTTTGGAAGGTTTTCCTTTGAGTAATTCCAAATACTCAAATATTTGACAAATCAGTATTCGAGGGCCTCAAAAAAACCGTTGTATACCACCGTGCGATGCCCTGGCAGTGATGGGCAGGTACATTACAGTACTTTACAGCAGTGGAATTGGAGAATGTAAACTTCTTTTATTTATTGAAAATGCCCATTCCTGTAACGTAACAAAAAAATGATGTACTGTAATGTAAGGTAACTTTTTTAAAAAATTTCTTTTTGTCCTTTGGATAACATAACTTTTTTTGGGTGAAATTCTTTTTGAAGGGGGGTGGTATGATAAAAGATGTTCGATTGTATACATAATGTCTTGAGCTAATTTGTGGTTAAGCCTGCCCCCCTCTCACACTGTGTGCACATATAGGTGGGGAGAGTGCCTCTGGGACTGTGAATAGTGCCTCTGACACTGTCAATAGTGCCCTGGCACTGTGAATAGTGCCTCTGGCACTGTGAATAGTGCCTCTGGCACTGTCAATAGAGCCTTGGCACTGTGAATAGTGCCTCTGGCACTGTCAATAGGGCCCTGGCACTGTGAATAGTGCCCCGGAACTCTGAATAGTGCCTCTGGCACTATGAATGGTGTTCAGGCACTCTGAATAGTGCCCCGGCACTCTGAATAGTGCCTCTGGCACTATGAATAGTGCCCCGGCACTCTGAATAGTGCCTCTGGCACTATGAATAGTGCCCCGGCACTCTGAATAGTGCCTCTGGCACTATGAATAGTGCCCCGGCACTCTGAATAGTGCCTCTGGCACTATGAATAGTGCCCCGGCACTCTGAATAGTGCCTCTGGCACTATGAATAGTGCCCCGGCACTCTGAATAGTGCCTCTGGCACTATGAATAGTGCCCCGGCACTCTGAATAGTGCCTCTGGCACTATGAATAGTGCCCCGGCACTCTGAATAGTGCCTCTGGCACTATGAATAGTGCCCCGGCACTCTGAATAGTGCCTCTGGCACTATGAATAGTGCCCCGGCACTCTGAATAGTGCCTCTGGCACTATGAATAGTGCCCCGGCACTCTGAATAGTGCCTCTGGCACTATGAATAGTGCCCCGGCACTCTGAATAGTGCCTCTGGCACTATGAATAGTGCCCCGGCACTCTGAATAGTGCCTCTGGCACTATGAATAGTGCCCCGGCACTATGAATAGTGCCCCGGCACTCTGAATAGTGCCTCTGGCACTATGAATAGTGCCCCGGCACTCTGAATAGTGCCTCTGGCACTATGAATAGTGCCCCGGCACTCTGAATAGTGCCTCTGGCACTATGAATAGTGCCCCGGCACTCTGAATAGTGCCTCTGGCACTATGAATAGTGCCCCGGCACTCTGAATAGTGCCTCTGGCACTATGAATAGTGCCCCGGCACTCTGAATAGTGCCTCTGGCACTATGAATAGTGCCCCGGCACTCTGAATAGTGCCTCTGGCACTATGAATAGTGCCCCGGCACTCTGAATAGTGCCTCTGGCACTATGAATAGTGCCCCGGCACTCTGAATAGTGCCTCTGGCACTATGAATAGTGCCCCGGCACTCTGAATAGTGCCTCTGGCACTATGAATAGTGCCCCGGCACTCTGAATAGTGCCTCTGGCACTATGAATAGTGCCCCGGCACTCTGAATAGTGCCTCTGGCACTATGAATAGTGCCCCGGCACTCTGAATAGTGCCTCTGGCACTATGAATAGTGCCCCGGCACTCTGAATAGTGCCTCTGGCACTATGAATAGTGCCCCGGCACTCTGAATAGTGCCTCTGGCACTATGAATAGTGCCTCTGGCACTATGAATAGTGCCCCAGCACTCTGAATAGTGCCTCTGGCACTATGAATAGTGCCCCAGCACTCTGAATAGTGCCTCTGGCACTATGAATAGTGCCCCAGCACTCTGAGTAGTGCCTCTGGCACTATGAATAGTGCCCCAGCACTCTGAGTAGTGCCTCTGGCACTATGAATAGTGCCCCAGCACTCTGAGTAGTGCCTCTGGCACTATGAATAGTGCCCCAGCACTCTGAGTAGTGCCTCTGGCACTATGAATAGTGCCCCAGCACTCTGAGTAGTGCCTCTGGCACTATGAATAGTGCCCCAGCACTCTGAGTAGTGCCTCTGGCACTATGAATAGTGCCCCAGCACTCTGAGTAGTGCCTCTGGCACTATGAATAGTGCCCCAGCACTCTGAATAGTGCCTCTGGCACTATGAATAGTGCCTCTGGCACTATGAATAGTGCCCCGGCACTCTGAATAGTGCCTCTGGCACTATGAATAGTGCCTCTGGCACTATGAATAGTGCCCCGGCACTCTGAATAGTGCCTCTGGCACTATGAATAGTGCCCCGGCACTCTGAATAGTGCCTCTGGCACTATGAATAGTGCCCCGGCACTCTGAATAGTGCCTCTGGCACTATGAATAGTGCCCCGGCACTCTGAATAGTGCCTCTGGCACTATGAATAGTGCCTCTGGCACTATGAATAGTGCCCCGGCACTCTGAATAGTGCCTCTGGCACTATGAATAGTGCCTCTGGCACTATGAATAGTGCCCCGGCACTCTGAATAGTGCCTCTGGCACTATGAATAGTGCCCCGGCACTATGAATAGTGCCCCGGCACTCTGAATAGTGCCTCTGGCACTATGAATAGTGCCCCGGCACTCTGAATAGTGCCTCTGGCACTATGAATAGTGCCCCGGCACTCTGAATAGTGCCTCTGGCACTATGAATAGTGCCCCGGCACTCTGAATAGTGCCTCTGGCACTATGAATAGTGCCCCGGCACTCTGAATAGTGCCTCTGGCACTATGAATAGTGCCCCGGCACTCTGAATAGTGCCTCTGGCACTATGAATAGTGCCCCGGCACTCTGAATAGTGCCTCTGGCACTATGAATAGTGCCCCGGCACTCTGAATAGTGCCTCTGGCACTATGAATAGTGCCCCGGCACTCTGAATAGTGCCTCTGGCACTATGAATAGTGCCCCGGCACTCTGAATAGTGCCTCTGGCACTATGAATAGTGCCCCGGCACTCTGAATAGTGCCTCTGGCACTATGAATAGTGCCCCGGCACTCTGAATAGTGCCTCTGGCACTATGAATAGTGCCCTGGCACTCTGAATAGTGCCTCTGGCACTATGAATAGTGCCCTGGCACTCTGAATAGTGCCTCTGGCACTATGAATAGTGCCCCGGCACTCTGAATAGTGCCTCTGGCACTATGAATAGTGCCCCGGCACTCTGAATAGTGCCCCGGCACTCTGAATAGTGCCTCTGGCACTATGAATAGTGCCCCGGCACTCTGAATAGTGCCTCTGGCACTATGAATAGTGCCCCGGCACTCTGAATAGTGCCTCTGGCACTATGAATAGTGCCCCGGCACTCTGAATAGTGCCTCTGGCACTATGAATAGTGCCCCGGCACTCTGAATAGTGCCTCTGGCACTATGAATAGTGCCCCGGCACTCTGAATAGTGCCTCTGGCACTATGAATAGTGCCCCGGCACTCTGAATAGTGCCTCTGGCACTATGAATAGTGCCCCGGCACTCTGAATAGTGCCTCTGGCACTATGAATAGTGCCCCAGCACTGTGAATCAGCACTCTGAATAGTGCCTCTGGCACTATGAATAGTGCCTCTGGCACTATGAATAGTGCCTCTGGCACTATGAATAGTGCCTCTGGCACTATGAATAGTGCCTATGGCACTATGAATAGTGCCCCAGCACTCTGAATAGTGCCTCTGGCACTATGAATAGTGCCCCAGCACTCTGAATAGTGCCTCTGGCACTATGAATAGTGCCCCAGCACTCTGCATAGTGCCTCTGGCACTATGAATAGTGCCCCAGCACTCTGAATGAATAGTGCCCCGGCACTCTGAATAGTGCCTCTGGCACTATGAATAGTGCCCCAGCACTCTGAATAGTGCCTCTGGCACTATGAATAGTGCCCCGGCACTCTGAATAGTGCCTCTGGCACTATGAATAGTGCCCCGGCACTCTGAATAGTGCCTCTGGCACTATGAATAGTGCCCCGGCACTCTGAATAGTGCCTCTGGCACTATGAATAGTGCCCCGGCACTCTGAATAGTGCCTCTGGCACTATGAATAGTGCCCCGGCACTCTGAATAGTGCCTCTGGCACTATGAATAGTGCCCCGGCACTCTGAATAGTGCCCCGGCACTCTGAATAGTGCCTCTGGCACTATGAATAGTGCCCCGGCACTCTGAATAGTGCCTCTGGCACTATGAATAGTGCCCCGGCACTCTGAATAGTGCCTCTGGCACTATGAATAGTGCCCCGGCACTCTGAATAGTGCCTCTGGCACTATGAATAGTGCCCCGGCACTCTGAATAGTGCCTCTGGCACTATGAATAGTGCCCCGGCACTCTGAATAGTGCCTCTGGCACTATGAATAGTGCCCCGGCACTCTGAATAGTGCCTCTGGCACTATGAATAGTGCCCCGGCACTCTGAATAGTGCCTCTGGCACTATGAATAGTGCCCCGGCACTCTGAATAGTGCCTCTGGCACTGTGAATAGTTCCCCGGCACTCTGAATAGTGCCTCTGGCACTATGAATAGTGCCCCGGCACTCTGAATAGTGCCTCTGGCACTATGAATAGTGCCCCGGCACTCTGAATAGTGCCTCTGGCACTATGAATAGTGCCCCGGCACTCTGAATAGTGCCTCTGGCACTATGAATAGTGCCCCGGCACTCTGAATAGTGCCTCTGGCACTATGAATAGTGCCCCGGCACTCTGAATAGTGCCTCTGGCACTATGAATAGTGCCCCGGCACTCTGAATAGTGCCTCTGGCACTATGAATAGTGCCCCGGCACTCTGAATAGTGCCTCTGGCACTATGAATAGTGCCCCGGCACTCTGAATAGTGCCTCTGGCACTATGAATAGTGCCCCGGCACTCTGAATAGTGCCTCTGGCACTATGAATAGTGCCCCGGCACTCTGAATAGTGCCTCTGGCACTATGAATAGTGCCCCGGCACTCTGAATAGTGCCTCTGGCACTATGAATAGTGCCCCGGCACTCTGAATAGTGCCTCTGGCACTATGAATAGTGCCCCGGCACTCTGAATAGTGCCTCTGGCACTATGAATAGTGCCCCGGCACTCTGAATAGTGCCTCTGGCACTATGAATAGTGCCCCGGCACTCTGAATAGTGCCTCTGGCACTATGAATAGTGCCCCGGCACTCTGAATAGTGCCTCTGGCACTATGAATAGTGCCCCGGCACTCTGAATAGTGCCTCTGGCACTATGAATAGTGCCCCGGCACTCTGAATAGTGCCTCTGGCACTATGAATAGTGCCCCGGCACTCTGAATAGTGCCTCTGGCACTATGAATAGTGCCCCGGCACTCTGAATAGTGCCTCTGGCACTATGAATAGTGCCCCGGCACTCTGAATAGTGCCTCTGGCACTATGAATAGTGCCCCGGCACTCTGAATAGTGCCTCTGGCACTATGAATAGTGCCCCGGCACTCTGAATAGTGCCTCTGGCACTATGAATAGTGCCCCGGCACTCTGAATAGTGCCTCTGGCACTATGAATAGTGCCCCGGCACTCTGAATAGTGCCTCTGGCACTATGAATAGTGCCCCGGCACTCTGAATAGTGCCCCGGCACTCTGAATAGTGCCTCTGGCACTATGAATAGTGCCCCGGCACTCTGAATAGTGCCTCTGGCACTATGAATAGTGCCCCGGCACTCTGAATAGTGCCTCTGGCACTATGAATAGTGCCCCGGCACTCTGAATAGTGCCTCTGGCACTATGAATAGTGCCCCGGCACTCTGAATAGTGCCTCTGGCACTATGAATAGTGCCCCGTCACTCTGAATAGTGCCTCTGGCACTATGAATAGTGCCCCGGCACTCTGAATAGTGCCTCTGGCACTATGAATAGTGCCCCGGCACTCTGAATAGTGCCTCTGGCACTATGAATAGTGCCCCGGCACTCTGAATAGTGCCTCTGGCACTATGAATAGTGCCCCGGCACTCTGAATAGTGCCTCTGGCACTATGAATAGTGCCCCGGCACTCTGAGTAGTGCCTCTGGCACTATGAATAGTGCCCCGGCACTCTGAATAGTGCCTCTGGCACTATGAATAGTGCCCCGGCACTCTGAATAGTGCCTCTGGCACTATGAATAGTGCCCCGGCACTCTGAGTAGTGCAGTGCCGGGGCACTATTCAAAGTGCCAAAGGCACTATTCAGAGTGCCGTGGCACTATTCAAAGTGCCAAAGGCACTATTCAGAGTGCCGTTCATAGTGCCAGAGGCACTAACTATTCAGAGTGCCGGGGCACTATTCATAGTGCCAGAGGCACTATTCAGAGTGCCGGGGCACTATTCATAGTGCCTCATAGTGCCTCTGTGAATAGTGCCCCGGCACTGTGAATAGTGCCCCGGCACTGTGAATAGTGCCCCGGCACTGTGAATAGTGCCCCGGCACTGTGAATAGTGCCCCGGCACTGATAATAGTGCCCCAGCACTGTGAATAGTGCCCCGGCACTGTGAATAGTGCCCCAGCACTGTGAATAGTGCCCCAGCACTTTGAATAGTGCCCCAGCACTGTGAATAGTGCCCAGGCACTGTGAATAGTGCCCCGGCACTGTGAATAGTGCCCCGGCACTGTGAATAGTGCCCCAGCACTGTGAATAGTGCCCCGGCACTGTGAATAGTGCCCCGGCACTGATAATAGTGCCCCAGCACTGTGAATAGTGCCCCGGCACTGTGAATAGTGCCCCAGCACTGTGAATAGTGCCCCAGCACTGTGAATAGTGCCC
The DNA here is from genome assembly GCF_026914185.1 of Puccinia triticina. Taxonomy (NCBI): domain Eukaryota; kingdom Fungi; phylum Basidiomycota; class Pucciniomycetes; order Pucciniales; family Pucciniaceae; genus Puccinia; species Puccinia triticina. The sequence continues at coordinate 779,766 of NC_070564.1, read as the reverse complement.
AGGCACTGTGAATAGTGCCCCAGCACTGTGAATAGTGCCCAGGCACTGTGAATAGTGCCCCAGCACTGTGAATAGTGCCCAGGCACTGTGAATAGTGCCCCAGCACTGTGAATAGTGCCCAGGCACTGTGAATAGTGCCCCAGCACTGTGAATAGTGCCCAGGCACTGTGAATAGTGCCCCAGCACTGTGAATAGTGCCCAGGCACTGTGAATAGTGCCCCAGCACTGTGAATAGTGCCCAGGCACTGTGAATAGTGCCCCAGCACTGTGAATAGTGCCCAGGCACTGTGAATAGTGCCCAGGCACTGTGAATAGTGCCCAGGCACTGTGAATAGTGCCCAGGCACTGTGAATAGTGCCCAGGCACTGTGAATAGTGCCCAGGCACTGTGAATAGTGCCCAGGCACTGTGAATTGATTGGGTAGACACTCATGCTCAGTTTGGGCAACTTTGGCCAGGTAAGGAATTGCCAGATTATATGAAAAGCAGCTTTGGTTCAGTGAGCTGGGGGAAAAGATTTGAACCCTTGAGGGAATGCTGGCATATATATGAGTTATTCCATGTCCTTCAGTGTCACCATTGTATGTCCTTCACCCAGGACCCAATAACAAGCACAAGGCCAACTCAGAGGAGCAAACTTTGTAACCATGGTTTGGGAGCATGGTGACAAGCCCATCCAGAAATAATCTCTGTGCACAACAAACCATGTTTCCATCTGATGTACTTGTATTGGCAACTAGAGAAAATGCAAGTAATACACGGAATTTTGGGACGTGTGTTTGAGGAGGTATAATTATGCAAGCTTGTATCAATACAGATGAGCTTGCCTCCATTCCTAATGAAATAATGGGACTCTATGCATCTATTTAAATTCCGATAAGGGGATAAAAAGGATTTATAGTTAGAAACTATTCTGGAGGCGGCAGAAGACAAGTAAAAAAAAACAGAAAGAGGGCATAAAACGTTTTACATCTATTTACATCAGAGCACATGAATATCTCACATGGCTTTACAGAGGCCAGTCACAGATAGAGTAGTGATTTTTAGTTTGATGCAGAGGCCAGTCACAGATAGAGTATTGATATTTAGTTTGATGGAAAAAAAAGGGATCAGGAATTGAATTGAAAGTGTGTGAAGCTTGTTTTCGATTTATTCAAAAATTCTCATAAATCTGGCCTGGAGATGAGAAAGAAGGTCAAGGAAGAAAAGCAAAACATCAGAAGAGTTCAGTATATTTGTCAAATTACTTGATGAAGATTGGGTCTTGAATTTTGGACCATCTTTTTTGCGCAAAATGATAGATATATTAATGCAGATGCATACACACCAAAGTGATCCGATTCCAAAAATCAGTTCAATTTATCCGCATAGTAGAGCCAACACTTGGCTGGCCCAAATTCCCCGTTTCGGCTGCACTTATACCTTGGCTTGCAGCGATGGATTCGTCTGGATTCTTGTAGCCACGGACCGTTTGCTTACAGAGCGATACAAGAAAGGCTTGATGATTGATTGGGTCTTTCATTTTCAGGTGACGGCGTTCGATGGGCAGAATTCCGCTTAAGTATTCTTCATCATATGAATCACGGGGGAATTTCTGAGGGGCTTCCATCGGTTTTTCAGCGTCGGGCGACTCTAACTTAGCACCCCCTCGACGAAGTTGATTGTACACATTAGATCGACTTCTTGGATTCTTTTGAAGTAGTATTGCTGCCTCGTCTAACTGATGTGAAACTTTGGTAAAAATATCACTGCGCCAGCGGGGAATGATTTGAGTTGGCGGGGAATTTGGGTTGATGTTGTCTTCATAATCGGAAACACATCGACTATCCTTGAAAAGGATGGTGAAGCTATTATTGTTCGGAAAGAGTGTTTTTGCTGCCTGGTATCTTCGTTCGGAAACCTGTTAGACATGCCTATAAGCAAATGGGATCCTGTTGAAATGCAAAAAAAGGAAATCTAACATTTTTCCGGTTCCTCCTATGCTTTGCAGAAACGTGTGCAGGAACTGCAGGCATACCATCCCCACGCTCTCCAGTACTAGTTGATTGCCCACGCTCATCGCTTGAAGGAATGGCATGAGTATCGGGTTTGGCCTTTAATTGCTTGCTATAAATACTTCTATAGGTTCTAAGCCATCATTCAATTATACCTTGGATATCCTCTTTAAGATCATTCGGATTCTCGGTTATCGTTTTGTACCAGTTGCTCCACCTTTCTATCAGAATTAATGCCGTTGCAGTATTCCATTTTGAAGCAGTGAGTGATCGCGCATTCCATTGGAAAGTGATCCGAGAAAATCCTTTGCGTTGAAACGTGTTGTCGCAAAGAATTTTTGTTTGAGAAGAGATCGGAGGGCATCTAGCGTCAGGCAAGACCTCTGGTGCCGCAGTATAAGTAGTAAGAGCCAATCCTTGGCTTCGGATTCGGTTGAGTTTTTCATTTCGCTGAAACTTTGCATTTGCAGAGCTCTTATCGGTCGCTTGATTGGACTGTGCTGTGGGTTGCAAATTCTGCACAACTATTTCTTGGCGCTGCGAGACGTAATTGGTCCACGCCAAAATTTCAGCATCAGAAGGCGGGGCTGGTAAAGGCGATTGTGGATTCGACAAGCCCATCATAAATTTGATGAAACCGGTTACAGAAGTCGACAAAGCGCCAGCAGGATGTGGCAGAGGATGAGACTTCGCAATTCCTAATATCTGTGCCGCTTCCTTCTTGTTTCTCCGTTCAGCCTTTTGTGCCTTTTTTTTAGAATCCAAGTTTGATTCTAGCACATTGGCATCGACATCGCTAGAATCTGTGTGGAAAATGATCAATGCTTACAAATTTCTTAGCGTTTTTAATGAAAAGAAACAAGGAAAGAAGACGCACCTTCACTACCTTGATCCACGTCAGACAAATCAGAAACGTCCATAGCATCATCTCTGGTTTGTGGTTCAATAGTCTTGTGTTGCGCCTCGCCTTGTGTTTCCATCGTGAGATATAAAACAAGCCGGTTGTAAAGCTGTGAATGATCACTCTTGACAAAAAAAACACCGGAGCGGTTAACCTAGGGGAGACCGTTACGCAACCGCAAAGTTCGAATTTCCCTTTGTGCTTTGCATGTCCATATGTATTTATTTACGTACTATGTACATATCTTGTGTAACACCCGGTCAGGGCGCCGATTGGGCATTCTAGCACCTCGGGCGACCCAGGACACAGTTGGGGCCCCCCATATCCAATGGCGCCAGCCGGGCGGCCGGCCTAGACGACCCCATGACAGCCGGGCATGGTGCCTCCCTTACCGGCTTGTCACGCTGGCATCTAACTGGGAAGGCCATCTGGTGCCCAGGTCGGTGGCACCTTGATGGCGCACCATATTAGTCATTCCCTTTTTTTGATTTAAGAAATCATCAAGTTTTGCCGCACAAGAATTAAAGTGGTTTCAGCACCTACTTTGAAGCAATAGTAGCTAGATTTGCCCCTGTGCACTGTGCTTCCACCAACAGCCAGAAGGAAAATGAGGAAACTTTGCTGCAGTAAATGCTCTGGTGGGAATGATTGCTGAAACAGGATTTTATGATGAGAACTGGAGCAGACAGGGTGTTTTGGAATGATGCACCTTAAATTTAATTTACTAGGAAGCTGCGGTTTAGTTGGCTGTATTATCCGATATTTCCTGTGAATCAAAATTTCATCAAATTTAGCGCAGTTTGAATAAAAAGAAACATGGAATGACTTACTACACTGGCTAATCCTACCACCAAACATGTTTCCCTTGCAATGTTGAAGGTGCCTGGAGGATTGGTCAAAAGTGCAGCATGACTTACAATCATGCAATCCTCAATCACAATTGACGAGACAAAATTTGAATAAACTAATTTACAGTTAAGGCGTGGATATGCTTTATATGGGTCGTTAGCTATGTTGTTATGATCAAGTTCCTCAAAGGGGACAACAGAAATAAAAATTCTACTCTGGAGCTGGTTGCTGGTAAATATTTTGGAAATACAGCCAAACTTAATCAATCCCTGAAACGTAAACTGAATAGTTGAGTTACCAAGATGTTTTTCTTGAAGGCTGTAGCGCTTCTTTGAACAAACCAAAAAGTCATGAAATTGAACTTCAGGAAGAATTTCAATACTTGATGGAACTGATTCCGTCCCAATGCAAATTATTGAAATCCATTGGTTGAATTCAAGTGTTTCCAGTTTTTTTAGCGTCGGATTTTCTTTTTCTTTTTTGGGAGAAGCTTGAGAAGACTTCATACATTCGAGAATACTGGATGGGACTTTCCTCGAGAGTTGAATTGATTGCTTCAGCAGTGAGATCAGCTTCGATTTCTCATTCCACTTCTCGGCAATTGTTTTATTCATGTTTTCTGGAGTGCAAACAAGGAGGATCAAATGTCAGAATAGTATTAATTTTGAACAGATAGATACAGATGGATTTGTATACCAATACGATTATTTGTAGAAATTTTCCCTAGCACTCCATTCAATCGTTCGTGAACCCAGGAAGCAGTTGACGCAGGTGGACCAAATCGCATGATATGCTCAGGATAATGTTGTGATATGTGCAAGTTTGGTTTGCTTTTGACTTGACCCTTCCAACCGTTGGAAAGACTTGTACGGTAATCGATCATTGTATTTGAGAACCATTCAAGGTCAGCAGTTTTGACAGTCCGAGATGTGAGGAAGTTTGTGATTGATATCAGCTGGACGGTACTAGTTAGGAGGACCTCTCGGTGTGGATTTTCAGTGGTGAGTTTCCAAATTGGAATCAACGTTAGAGAAAAGTAAACCGAATAAAGCATCAGCCATTCTGCTGCCTTGAGCGAGTTGTTTCCAGGGATCCCAACAGCTGGCTTTACTCGAGTCATCCAAGATGGCACACGTGCTGCCGAAATACACTTGTGCACAGCTTCAAGTTCTTCTGGTAAGAGTTTCGGATCCGCTGCGCTCAGGGCCTTCAGTTCGGCTTTCAGTTCAGCATTCTCTAACTTCTTACTTGTAACAGCTTTTACAGTCTCTGTACTTCCAATGGTGCCGTCCTCTGTTGATTTGGAATTACTTGACTGTTTGCTTTTTTCGGATTTTTTTGAAGTATGCGTACGTAGTACTTGAATAATTAGTAGAACTGATGGAGCTAGTGGGGGACTTCAATTTTGATAAAACATTGTTGGAGCGTGTGATCCTGCCTGGCTGGGGCGTGGTTGAGGTTGATGGTGATTGTAATATCTCCTGCGAGTTCCGTGAAATTTTTGCAGCCTTTCCTGTAAATTTAAATGCGTCAAGCACAAGCTATTTCAGCATCTAGTCAAATGTACCAATTAATTAAGAAGGCATCAAACATACCCATTGAAGATTTCTTTTCTCCCATTGACTTTTGGTTCTTGGAAATTTTACTGGGCCTTGTGTCCGAAGAACATGAGGTGTCAACATCAGGCTCATCCAGCAGCCTTTTTTTCCCTTGAGATTTTGAGCTGAGAGCACCCCTTTCTCGAAGTTCGTAGGAGTGAGAGCTAGGAGTAGATTTTTTCTGTTTCTTATGTTGAGGGGATGTCTCAGGAACCTCGTTTGTCAAGGTTCTGTGTATTTCACCGCTATTTTGGCCGGTAATCTCTGGCATTGTCAGCTGTTTGGGATGGTCACGCCACAAGGGAGAAAATTGGGAAAGGGATTTTAAGTTCTGAAGTTGTGAAGTCGTTTCTTCCGGGCTTTGAGGCGCACGAGAACTAGATTTTTCGGTATTACTAGCACTTTGGTTTTTAACATTTAATTTTTCCTTATGTTTACTAGAACGCAGATTTCTAACGTTTGGAGCAGCTAAAGAGACTTCCACTTCTGGTTGTTTGCGTTTTCCGCTGAGAGTATCACTAGCGTTTGGTTGAGCAAGGATATCAAAAGGATTTCTAGTTCGGCTGACAAGCTGAAGGTTTTTACGTCGTTTGTACGTCTTCTTCATCACATTACCAGCATCAAGCATGCCGAGAAACGTTTGAGCATGATCCTTGAGGTTTCCAAGGATGCAACTATGCATGAGCTCAATACCGCAGTACTTGATCGGCCGCCAGTACGGAAGATCATTCAAGACACTGTATCTCACGCCTTCTTTATTAGAAATTTCTTCTCTGTCAGAATGAGTTTTAGCTTTGTACCATTCCGAAGACTGGGCTAGATGAGACTCGTGATTTATTGGTTTGAACTTCTTGGGGTCAATCTCGTTGATGTCGGCAGAATTCAAAAGGCAATGAGAGCAAAAGTTTGTCGAGTTGTGAGCCATGAAACCTGCAGTCTTGCGCAAGGCAGGCAAATCAGCAATTAAAGGAAATATTACAGCTTTAAAAAGGCGTCCTTCAGGGTTTCTAGAGGAACAATCAAACCAGATGCCTTTCCAGAAGCGTTGCATCTCATCAACGAGTGGCTGAAGAATATTATTCATTTGAAACACCGAAGGCTCCTCTGGGCCAGGAATAATTCCAAAGAGAAACAGATTTTCTTCCCGATATCTTTCTGAGGGCGGGAGGTTCAAGCAAACTAGTACAATAGCTCCAACAGAGACTGGCGCCTGATGCTTGCCACAAAAAGGATTAAACCAATCAACAAATAAACTGAAAACGAGGTTGCCACTAACAGAAGTGTAAAGCCTGGGTGGATCAGTTGAATCCTGGAACGTTTTCCAAACACTTCCGTCCCATACATCGTTCATGGTACTAGAGTTTGATTCGACTGATTGTGAGAGTGACGAATCTAGCAGATCTTCGAATTTGGCATGGCGAATTTTGATTGCAATCCAGTTGGCTAGTGTGTGGTACGAGAATGTCTTGACAGGTGTGTAAGGATAATCGCGAATGGGTGGAGGGCTCTTGAACAACGCTTCACCGCAAGGAGGGCAGTTCCCACCCAAAGAATTCACAAAACGCTTGCTAGTCGAGTAAAATTTTGAGGTGCAATGCGTGATTGATGGTGGGTTGAATGGTTTTTTTTTGCGAAGCGAGTGGGCTGTGGGGCGGACTGGTGCTGGATAGATTGAAAAACAAGACGGGCAACAGGTGGCATGTATAATAATTTGTGATAGGCCAAGACGGTTAAAAACTGTGTCAATTGTTTTTGGTATTTGGTCGGAGGTGATGTGGTAGTTCGGAGTATTGGGATCGTTCAATAGCCATTTTTCGATTTCCATCCTCAAAAAGCGGTTGACAGCATCCTCACTAAGACGTTCCACTAGCGAAAGTTCGGCTGCTTGAATCATCACAACCAGAGCATGAGGTTCGTAGAAATCGAATGATTTAACAGACGCAGCGGGGACGGTATTTGCATGTTTTTTGCTGGAGCTTGATGATTGGAGAAGTGCCAAAGGAATCCTATCATCATTTCTTGGGGGAACCGCAGCCGTGGATGTACCAACCTAAATCAAGCAAAATTAACTTATTACTCAAGTCTTTGGCTCCCAAGTCCCCAAATTGAAAAAATCACCTGGTCTGTTGATCCGGATTCATTTTGAGATACCTATTTTAATTTTGGTACAGATTGATCAGAGGGACAGAAGAAACTTCAATATCATGGCTGGACTGAGTATTAGACTGAAGAAGAAGGAATAAAATGAACTATTTATTGGATTATAAAAATAACTTTCCTGTCTTTCTTTCAATGAGTTGTCAAGGGTGTTTGATGGGCCAGTCTGCTTTAATTTTTCCTTGATTTTATTTTGATGGTTGGTAAATGCCGACTGGGACATTCGAAATCCTGTTTTGACGACTCCAGCGTCTAGATGGTTCAGCTTATTACAGCCAAGTTCAATACAGGTACAGGTCACGTATTTGACACCCATGCTAAATCTGGAAAATTGATCTCTGGATGAGTAGAAGTGCTTCCAAAGGAAAAATAGTTGAAATATTTACTTACTCGTTTCTGTTCTTTACCCAAAGCTGGTACTTATTGGTCTGGTTGGGTTGATTTTAACAGGGTTGTGCTCTGGACTTGTCTGATGTCAAACTTTAATCTGAGTTGGAATGCGGCCCCACTTGGGCAAAGCCTGGCAAGGCGCAAGCCTCCAAAGGAGGCTAACTTAATTGAAAGGTGGCCCCCCCTTGAGCAAAGTGCAAGCCACCAGTGCCCCATGGCTGCTGGGGGAAATGCCACCCTTGCATCACTCTGCCACTACAGTTGCACAAGGCAATAAGCTGTACTGGCGCACCTGAAGGATTTACATTTTGCAAGTGGGCCCTTAAGCTGTCAAGACCATGGGCTCAAACCACAACCTGAACATATTTTTGTGCTTTTCAGATGGAGGGCAGTCCAGAAATATCGTGGCAAAGGTTTCTGCCCAGTGGTTCTTTTTTTTTGAAATGTCACCTGGTCTGATTGGACCCACCTGTTTATACCCATAGTTATAGACTTATTGGTTGGCATGTGGCCTGTATAAATTGCCATCAACCCATAGATGGATGTTCTAAACCCAGACATCAACACACAGGGTCAAACTCATGGCCACTCAAACTTACCAAAGGGAAAACCTAACCACTACACAATAACAGATGCTGTTGGAAAACCCATAATCCAATCAAAAAGTGTTGATTGAGGGGTATCCTCACCCAAAAAAGCCTTCCCATGAAATTTTTGGGAGTTGAAAAATTGAATCCCAAAATGTGTTTACCTCACGCAGACCCGGTCACGACTTCCACCCCCAGTCTGGAGGACCAAAATTTGACCCTCGTGGATTTTGGGAGTCAGAAAATTAATTCCGCCCTTGGGAATGGGAGTGGAAGATTTAATTTCACAAAAAATCCATGAATTTAAAGAAAGAATCATATCTCCTTGCTGGGGCACCCAAACCCCCAAAGGTTTTACAGTGGGGACAAAGACGTCTTTAAAGCACCTTTTGAGCTTCTTGGCAGTAGCACACGCCAGGAAAGTCATGTGCAACTGGGGGTCTAATTTGATGGATTTCCTACTAAGGAAATCCACCAAAGCCCTAGCTACAGTGCCCCAAAGCCCCCAAAAGTTTTACAGTGGGTAGAAAGACTTGTGGAAAGCACCTGGTGAGCTGCTTGGCAGTAGAAAACCCCAGGAAAGAGGTGGGCTACCGTGGGTGCAATTTGGTGAATTTCCTTCTGAGGGAAGCTGCCAAATCCTTAGGCACAGTGCCCCAAAGTGCATCAAAATTTTGTATCATGGATTTAAATACTCTGTAACCAAATGGCTAGCTGCAAGGCAGTAAAACACCAACAGAAAATGATTTTGAGGCATGCCTCTGCCCAAGTTACTAGTGCCTCTGCTACAGTTAATAGTGCCTCCGCCACAGTCATTAGTCCCTCCGCCAAAGTTAATAGTGCCTAAGCTACAGTTTATATGTTGGCAGACTAATAACTGTGGCGGAGGGACCAATAACTGTGGCAGAGGCACTATTAACCGTGGGGGAGGGACTAATAACTGTAGCTGGCACTAATAACTGTAGCTGAGGACTAATAACTGTAGCTGAGGGACTAATAATTTTTTTGTAGGGAATAATAATTGTTGTGGAGGGAATAATAATTTTGGTGGAGGGACTAAGAACTGTGGTGGAGGGACTAATGACTGTGGTGGAGGTACTATTAACTGTGGTGAAGGCATGCCTCAAAATCATTTTCTTTTGATGGGTCACTGCCTTGCAGCTAGCCATTTGTTTACAGAGTATTTAAATTCATGATACAAAATTTTGGTGCACTTTGGGGCACCATGGCTAACAATTTGGTAGCTTTCTTGCTAAGGAAATTCACCAAATTGCACCCACAGTAGCCCACCTCTTTCTTGGGGTTTGCTACGCCAAGCAGCTAACCAGGTGCTTTAAAGATATATTTCTGCCCACTGTAAAATCTTTGGGGGCTGAGGTGCCAAAGTGAGGAGATATGAATTTTTCTTTAAATTCATGGATTTTTTGTGAAATTAAATTTTTGGCTCCCATTCCCAAGGGGGGAGTTGATTTTCTGACTCCCAAAAACCATGTGGGTGCAATTGTGGATTTAGTGACCTGGTCTGTGCAATATAAAAGTCGATTTTTCAACTGCCAAATTTTTTTACCAAAATATTGACCAAAAACTGTCCTGACCCAGAAAAAAAAGGTACAGTGGGATGCCTTGCCACAGTGAATAGTGCCTCAGCGCAAATCATCCCCTCCCCCTGAGGAAAACCCCTCCCCTCTCTAGATGGGGCCTGAACATGTTGCACAAAAAGCCAAAAGAACTTCAGATACACACACAAGACCACCCAAAAAAGGAGAAGAAAAAATACATTGTACATGTATACTATTCATTAGAAGATCATGGAGAACAAGATCGGGTTTCTTTTGTCAAGTGTTTGCAGAAATATAGAAAATTGGGAAGGAGAGTAAATGGAGAATTAACAAGAAGGCACAAGTAATCATGATATTCTTTGACCTGCTATGTTGGACAATAAATGAAGAGAGTGGCAGATCCGGGAGGGGAGGGTGGTTTTTTTTTGGATACATGATTTCAAGATTCGAGTTCAAGCATACAAGCAAAAGTTAGTTATTGAATCACCCGACGCGAGATCTTTTCGAAGACGCGGAGGGCTCGACGCCCTTGCGTGTGTCTCCAGGGGTGGATGATGATCCAGCGGTAGGGGGCAACCCGGCGTCTTTGCAAACCTTGACCATAGCGATGTCGAAGGCCTTCTCGAGGTCCCGTCCGATCACCTTCACCGGGGTAGTCGGCGCATTGAACGTGAAGCAGTTCTTCCGCATTAGCCGCACGTCCGCCTCGAACTCGCCGATGCTGTTGTATCGGTCCGCGACCAGGTTCGCTTTGATCGTCCCCAGATCTTGCGTGCTCTGTTGGCCTCCAATCACCGCGCAGTAAGTCGGGATTTGGTATTTGACCGGGTCAACTGGCTCATTAAACAGCTCAACACTAATAATAACATCAAGCATCATCAGATCCCGGCAGCCACATACGAAGTTCGACACTTAGAGAGTAATAAATGGCACATCTTATTATTGGGAATCGACATGCCACTAGCCTGGAACTTTTCGGGTTTGGGTGGAGGTTTTGGTTTCCTTATCGAGGCCGCGGCTAGCTTCAACGGTACATCTGGTGCCGATGGGGCTGGGGGTGAGGAGGCCCCCGGGTCGGTATCATTTGTCAAATGATGCTGATGATCTTTCAAAATTATCTTTGGCAGGGGAGCTGATAGGCACATAGAAGAGCGCCTTAGTGAAGTCAAAAAGAACGTGGTGGACTTGACAAACCAAGAGACAAAAAAAAAAACCAAACCTGCAGATTGTGCCGGTTCAATAGCGGGAGCTGAGGGAGCATGAATCCAAATTTTTGTAGAAACAGGCATCGGAGCTTCTGATTTGGGTCGCTTTTCTTCGGGAATCCGAACGGGCACAGATTCATCCGAAGGTTTGAAGAGGATCTCTGATATTTTCAACAGACAAGTTTGCACGTCCGTGTCTACGGCGGGGTCTCTAAAATGTGAAGACAACGAATGGGTGAGAACCCGATAACGGACAGAGAGGGAAGGGGTGGAACACTTACAACATAACAGACATGATACATTCTCTCAGAATTAATGCACGACCAACTTCGGCTCTCAGATGCTTTGTGACGGTCTTGTGATTGAACTTTAGGCTATTGAACGGGTGACTTTCGTTGATCACTGAGAAGTTGTGGTCAGAGGGTTACATACCAATTTCTTCCAGCAAAACTAAAATCGGTAAGCACTGGACTAAACCCATTGCCAACCGCCGGCGAAGCAGCAGAGATGGATCATCACGTAAAACTAAGAACATGTATCGAATGATAGCCTCTTGAAATCCTTTCAGCAGGAGAAGACAATCAAATGCTAGTATCCACAGTGGGAGATAATTTTTGGGCCTTGTTTTTTCAAGATGAAGTGTTGCAAGTTGTATTAGCATCATCGAAGGCAACTCTGAAGATCATAAAAAAAAACAAGATTTTCACGCACCTTGCGCACAGCAAAAAGAATATTAGATCAACCGGCAAGAAACCTGCGTACATTAGTTTTAATTTGGCCTATAAGTCAAGAGCCAATTAGCGAAGTTAGCTGCAGATCAAACAGAAAAGGACTAAAGTTGCACTGACTTCGATGACAGCCATTGCAATCAGATTACGATAAGAAGGTACTAGTCGGTCGGCCATGAAGCATCTTTCGAGTTCGTTGATCATCAGTAGTCCTCTTTTGTCGCAAGTCCTCTCCAAATCGAATCGGTCATTGATCCAATTGTAGTCGAGGAGATTGCGGGGACTACTGGACAGCGAGGCAAGGGGGATGGTTTCGGGGCGGAGAGGGCCATGACAAGGAAGATTTCGAGGCAGTGTTCCTGCTCGATGTTCCATTGCTGGACATCAATGTCTGGAGTCCGGGCCAGCTTGGCAAGCAGAGTGGGCGGAAGCGAGATGATGGCGGCGACTTGCTGGTTGACGATAGCCTGAGGATGAGTGAGGATGTGGAAGAAGTTGGTGGCCAAGCGGACATCGGCAGGTAGAAATCTGACGGAGCCGGTATGGTGGGTAGCTGCGGGCTGGATTGCTGCTTCTGATACTTGAAAGAGGATGGGTGGCGGTGCTACTGCTTGGGTGGTGTTGATCCAAGCCACGCTGTTTGAGCACCAATATTGCGAGCAAATCCTGGGTTATTTGGCTGGCTCGGCCGGCTTGTTGTACAAGAGCAAATACGTGAAGCTTAGGCTGATCACCGAATCCAACCCGCCAATATTGATACAAAGGAGAGAACGGAGAGTCTGGAATATCTTGGAAATGCGCCTGACAAGCGGGTGTCAGAAGAGGACCAAAACAAAAAAGACTGAAGTAAGCGAAGCCGTCCGCAGCTTTTGGATGGGGGAAAGTGGGGGAGAGATGGACTTAAGGGAACCAATAGTTGAGCGCATCGCGGTCGGATCGTTTTGTCATCTTCCTAAGGTCCTGTCGGGAGAGATAGATCCTGAATGTTTTGATGACCTGGTCGTCGGACAGATTGGCGCTGAGGTTCTGGACCAACAGCTGGCTGGCTCCCTCCATTGCGCCAGCCGCCCCCGCTGCAGCTGCATGTGGGATCCGAGGGGATAGCGCATCATCCCAGAGCCCGGCCCTCCCATTTGAATCGATTCAACATCAAGGGTGTCCTGCCCACCATCATTGACAGGTGGCAGGATCCCTCCGCCTGCACCTGGGATCCCTCATACTACAGAATCAGAAGCTGTCAAAGAGGAGCCCGGGCGAGAGAGTGCCGGAACTGTAGGTGCCTGAAGTACATGTTTCTATTCTAGCTTTTGCATAAGTGCATGATTCACTCTAACAGAAACTGTGTCCGTCTCTGCAGATCCAGCTATCAAGTCACCCCCAATTGACCAGTGCTGGTCATCAAAAGTGTAGCCGACTCGAAATGACCAGTGGCCGTTGAGGGACTCAATGGGAGCTCCTCAGCTGCCTGATACATCACAAGGCTCAGGGAGGTTGAGGATCCGCCGCTGGTTGAGCATTGGCCTCGAAGCTCAGGGCCATATGTACATATGTATGTGTCTTGGCATCGTGATGCAAGGGGCAGGTTGTACCACTACCCAGAGCCACAACCTGAGTTCGAGTTAGAGTCAGAATTGAACTCCCTGCATGTCAACTGCATGCAGTTGACATAGTTTTTTTTGCAGTGTCAGTAGTGATTTTGGATGATCATCCAAAATCACTTCCAGATTGTATGTTCAATATGAGTAGGGAGGGATGGGATCAGTTAACCAAGTAAAAACAAGTTTAAATCTCAGTTACATGATTGTATCACAAGGTTATACTGGTGGTAAGACTGGGTAAGACCTATTTAATAGCAATGCATTGATCATGGCAATGTGTGCAAATTGCCATCCTTTTTGTGGTGGTGATGGAAGGTGGCTTGGTTATATAGCAACACATTCTGAAGGATATGGAAGGTGGCTTGGGTACATAGCAACGCATGACATCAGGCAGTGCAATATATGCAGGCAGATAAGGTGTACAAATAGTGTCACTGCAGCATAATTCCCTCATTGTTTGTGTGGCTGTGCAGTACAAGTGTACATATGCTGTGCAACTGAGAACCCCTGCAGCTAAATTCCCTCAAACACATTCCCCTGGAGCTAAAATCCCTCACTCTTCAATATAAAAGGAGCACTTCTCCCCCCCATAATTTCTCTTTTGGACCATCAACCTATAGAGGTCTGGTCACATATGGTAGTTTAGCAGTAGTAGTCTTGAGTAGCGTAGAGTCAGTCAGTCAGTAGAGTGTTAGTGCAGCAGTAGAGCCAACAATCAACAACCAACCAACCAACCAACCAACCAACAACCCATTCTCCTTATTAGCATATTAGCAGTAGTAGTAGTACGAATTATAACATTGCCAACATTAGAGGAACTTCACCATAACAAACCACGTTATCCATAGTTATAAATGGTCTAAAAAGAAATTGAATTAGATATTAAGGTCTGATAGAGATTACTATATAAAAGTAAGAGCTATCTTGGAATCTGCCACATTTTCTTAAATATTGATTACAAGACTCTTGGTTATTTGCATAGTACTATTAGAGGGGCAGGTCTTTCAAACCACCCATAGATTGTAATAGCCTTTCAACCTATCATACAATTTATTTCCCCCTCAAAGGAACTTCGATTACCCATCCATCCCTGGAGTCCTACAGCGGTTGGGTAGGGATTTTGAGAGGACAAGGGGAATCTAATACTTCTTCACAGTGTTGAGGTTTTGGGGAAAAAGGGAGAAGGAACTACTTAGAAAAGATGTGTGGAGAGGACTCAGAACTATGTGCAAAGGGTGTTGGGTAAGAGAAGCTCAGACAGGGATCAATAAGCTCAGGAAGGGTTGGGTACTCAGAAACTCAGGTAGGATCAAAAATAGGCTCCAAATCTTCATGATACTTTTCTTGGATCCAAAAGAGGTACCATGCCAACCCCTCCTCCAAGCTTGGCTAAACTTAGACTCAGGGTCAGTGACAGTCTGTGAAACAGGCCCTCTTGCCCACTGCACGCGCTACAACCAAAGAGAACAGAAAGCAGAGACCAACACCACAACAGCACCACTACACAACAAAAAAAAGAGAAACAGAAACAAAAACCAACCCATCTCCTACACTCCCATCCAACGTGTGTCAAAGAGAAGCAAAAGAAACCAACAAAAAACCAAAAAAAGGAAGAAAAATTAAAAAAATGTGCCACCAAAATCAGATCCTCCGTCAGTGGAGTAAGCTTTAGCAATACCATACCACATTTTCCAGTTCTCCTGCAGAAACACTGCCACTGCTTCAGATGTGAGGTTGTTGAGAATCCTAGCCTTTACCCAGCCGGAAAAGCTGTCTTGCACTACAATGAGGTATTTTTCTCCACTAGCTTTGAGGTGGACTGTGTCCAAACACCATAGACTCTCCAGTAGGGTACCATAGCTCTTGAGGCTGCCACAAAACGCGCCTTTGACATGCGTCACAGCTCTGGCACCAGCGTGTGACTGCCTGCTTCAACAAGTGCCACCAGAATCAATCCAAAACGCGCCTATAGGTCTCCACCACACCACTATGGCCTAGATCTTCATGTAGCTGCTGGATGATTGAGTCTTGCTTGCCAGGGAGAGCCATAAAAATACGGAGTAGAGGGCTTCCACGCTTCATAAGCCTTCCCCCTTGTAAGAAGAACTCACTAGATTTGCGCTTTAAGGCATGAAAGCCCTTTGCGTCTGTGAGCCTGAGTCTCTATAGTGACAACAGGACACAAGAAAATGGGGGGCAATATTTGAATTTCTTTGGATAAAGAAAATACAAATATAAGAGAGAGAGAGAAAGAGAGAAAGAAACTGAGCAGATTCAAGATTCAGCAGATGTTCAAGGTTATTCTGGTGGGAATGCACGTCCACTGGCAATGCTACCTCTTCAGAAGAGTGCTGCAAAGCTGTGATAGAGAGTGCTACAGCCTCCTCTCACTAAAGAAACGTGGAGGGCTTCTGGATTAGACAAGTTTAATCCAGCCACAATGTTTTAGCTTCCTTCTGGATAGTCAAGGTTCTTCAAAGGGAAACCTATGTGGTTTGTTTCTTGCAAAAACCACAGGAAAAGAATGATGTTAAGGAGGGGCAGCCCTGTGATCAAGGATAAGGCAAAGGCCAGCAAAGAAGAGCAGATCAAACAGACACAGAGTTGTACCTCTGAGATAAACAAGGTTCAGTGAAAGAGGTTACTTGCTGTCAATATCCTAGGCACCTGTGACGGTAGGCATACTGGGAGCGTGGTAATCTCTTTGGTGGTGATCCTGGGGTTATCTGGGGTGTGGTTCTGGTGTGCTGGAGTCTGTAGATCCGCCTCAGGCAAGGGGGATCCTGTATGTAATTTACATATGTACATGTGGTTTGGCGCGCCTGGTAGCGCTGACACGTCACAACTGCGCATGCGCGCTACAACTCAATAACTCAGGGAAGGAGTAGAGTTAAAAAGAATTGGTAAGCTGTAACTAGGGTCAAAATTGCATGAGAAAACAGAATATGAAGTCAAAACAAGGATATCTCTTAAGATGAAAAATATATGAAGTGATTCATATGTAAAAAGTAGAAAAAGGCAGACTTCAGGTCAGCTGAGTTGACTCTAAGGCTGACATTCCCTACCACCAAAAGGGTTGGATTTATGTAAGAAATTAAACCACAGGGGTAGACCTCTTCTCACTTCTGAACTTCCTGAGAAGGATAGCAGAGTTTGGAATGTCTTTCTCAAGGAGCCATTCATCATGATCAGCACTCATGCCTTTGTATCTAGCCAAGTACATCATAACATCTCTGTTCTCTACTCTCAATCTTTTGTCTCTGAGAATCTTCTGTATGACTTTACTCTGAGGGGTCTTATCCATGGGGGGAATGACAAATTTAACCTTCTGTCCAAGGGGAACTTATCTGGATTGGGATATCTGTATGGTTTCACTAAGCTGACAGGGAATGTAGGATGTTTCCTGCTGAACTCTTCAGTCAGTATTACTTCTACAGCATTCTTCCCATGTAAAGCTTTCACAAGGAATGGTCCAGTGAAGGAGTCTCTCATCTTCTTAGGGCCAGACAGGTTGTTGAAGTTTGCTGTGGATATTAGGACTTTATCACCAACTTTAAAAGATGGTTCTTTGTGACTCTTGTCCCATCTTTCTTTGTTGTAGGATGTAGCTTCTGTTATGCATTGCTCAGCATGTCTTCTGGCTTTCTCAAAGATCTTTCCATAAGCAAGAGCAGTAGGATGAATGTCTACAGAGTCTTGCTTCAAGAAATTTCTGGGAAGGTTTGGGATCCAGCCTTTTTCCAGGATGGCAGGAGGTTTTCCAGTGGTTGAATGTATGCTGGTGCAGTAAGCTAACTCAAGGATTGGTAGAAGTGAAACCCAATCATGAGTGTAACCATCATTGTCTTTGAATTCTAGACCATATGCACAAAACCTCCTGATCATATCTTCAAGTGTTTGAATCATCCTCTTAGCTAATCCATCAGTCTGAGGGTGGTAAGCAGTGGAGAAGGAGAGTTTTGTTCCCAGCATACTATGTAAACCAGTCCAGAATTCAGATGTGAACTTAGGGTCTCTATCAGAGATGATGATTCTGGGGATGCCAGTCCTAGGCATTACTCTGTTCCAAAACAGTATGGCAGTGTCCATAGCAGAGTCATCCTTGAAGCAGGGTACAAATATAGGGGTCTTAGAGTATCTGTCCACTATTACCAGACAAGCATTGAAACTAGCTGCTCCTCCAGGGGACAAAGAAGTTACCCAATCCATGTTAATAACATCCCATGGTTTTGAAGGTTCTTCAATTTTCATGAGCAGTCCAAATCTTTTGCCTGTGGCTTTATTTGCTTTCTGGCATCTATCACAGGAAGAGCAGTATTCACCAGTGTCTTGTTTCCAGTTAGCCCACCAAGCAGTATCAGCTACTTTTTCTAAAGTCCTGTCTTCAGAAAAATGACCTGAGTAGACACTGTCATGGCATTCATGCAAGATGGTGTTGATACTTTCTTTGTCAGCTAGGACTAGGACAGAGTTGTGTTTCTCTCTGAAGTAGATGAGGCCATCAAATATAGAGAACCTTCCTTCATCATATAGCTTTCTCCAAGGATCTTGTAAGGAATTTTTCAGCTGGGCATCTTTAGCATCTTTCAACAAAAGTTCAGATAATATGGTAGTGTTCTTGTCTTGCTTGTAGCCTTCTCTCACTGAGTCAAAGAACTCATTCTTGAAAGTGGAAACATGTATGCCCATGATGGGGAATCTATCATCATCCTTGTCTTCTGGGTCATAAGCAGGGTTACTAGGATCATTTGGCAAAGCCCATCTGCTCAGTCCATCAGCATTCTTGTGAATATTCCCATCTCTGTGGATTATGGTCATATTGCCTCTGTATTCCTGAATAGCAATCTGCCACCTGAGCATATGTCTATTGGGAGTCTTCATGTTCAGCAGTGATCTCAAAGCTGTGCAGTCTGTTACAACATGAAAGACACTGCCATCTAAGTAGTAATGGAGTTTTTCCAGGGCCCAGACCAGACATAAGCATTCAAGTTGACTAGCACCATATCTTGTTTCACTGTCCTTCAGTTGTCTGGATATGAAAACAATGGGTCCTTCTTTTCTCACTCCCTCAATGACTTGGACTTGATGTAAAGCAGCACCTAGACCAGTCATGCTAGCATCTACATATAGTGTGAAGGGATGGGCCCAGTCAGGAAACAGTAGCAATGGAGCTGTGGTCAGTTTCTCTTTTAACAAGTTGTAGGCTACTATTCTATGATGAGTCATCTCATATATGACATCAATCCTTGTCAGTTCAGTCAGAGGTTTTGCTATCTCTGCAAACTTCTCAATGTGTTGTCTGTAGTAGCCAGCAAAACCAAGAAATGATTGCATTTCTTTCCTATTACTAGGCACAGGCTTTTGGAGAACAGCAGCTACTTTATTCTGGTCTATTCCTATGGCAATACCAGACACAAGATGACCTAGAGCTTTGATCTGATCGAATCCAAAGTTACACTTCTTCAAGGAGATTTTCATGTTCATGTTAATAACAACTTTCAGGATCCTGTCTATCCTATTGAGGTGTTCCTCCCAAGTGTTGGACATAATGATGATATCATCAATGTAGATAATGGCCCACTTCTCATCAATTTCCTTTCTGAATTCAATGTCCATCATTCTCTGGAAATGAGAGGGGGCATTCTTGATCCCAAAGGGCTCAGGTACTCATAGATTCCTTTGTGCATAATAATCCTGAGTAGATGTCTGGAATCTTCTGCAATGACATTCTGGTGAAAACCTTTGAGTACATCCATGCTAGTCAGGTACTTAGCTTTAGCCAGATTGTTCAGAGTCTCACTGATCTTAGGAATGGGATACCTGTCTGAAGCAGTGTAGGAATTCAAAGCTCTGAAGTCTCCTACCATTCTGGACTTTCCATTGTGCCAGGCAATGATCACAGGAGTAGTGATCTCAACTACTTCATTATGACCAACTTTCCTTAGAACATTCAGTTTTACTAGCTCTTCAATGTGTTGCTCAAGAGCTTCTCTGCTTTTGGGGCTGGCAGGATAAGGAGGTCTTCTGAGGAGAGGAGGGTAAGGTCTCTCAGTTGTCAACTTGATATGAACTTCATGACCCTTAATGGCACCAAGGGGCTGATTGGTGTTGGAGAAGGCAAGGTTGTTATTGTAGAGGACCTCAAACAGTTTCTCCTTTTGCTCAATAGTCAACTTATCACTGAATTTGGCTTCACAGAGTTCTTCTGTAATAAATTTCTGCAGTTGAGGATGGGACTTCTTTACAGCAGAAATTTCATTAGAAGGGCTCATTTTCTCCAGATGATGAGACTTAAAGCTGAATTTCTTCCTCTTGTTCTCATTTCCAATGGTAAAGAATCTCTCTTTGCTGTTTGTGATGTCAAAGCCATAAAGAGACATGTAATCATTTCCAAGGATAAGATAGTTAATTCTTGCATTTTTCATGACTACAAATTCTGTTAGAATTCTAATAGAACCTTTAGTGTGAGGAAAAATCAAAGCCATTTCTATTATGCCCATTGGCTGTAATTGGTCACTACAGCTGTGGAATTTAGCATGGTTAATTGGCATGAGCTTGTTTTCCCATTCTGGTAATATAGAATCTAGCAATTTGTTGCTGATGATTGAGCAAGAAGCTCCACTATCAAGAAGACATGATTGTTCTCTGGATTCAATGAGGACAGTAGTAAGATTTGCTTTTCCAGTAAGATGAGCTTTTCCTCTATCAGGCTTGCATTTCATTAGTCTAGCATCTTCTATGCGGGAAGACTGGCAGGATTTGTCCCAGGTCTGAGGTTGATGAGTTTCAGCTTGAATTTCAGCAATGGAGAAGTCTTGGTTTATCTCACACTCTACAGCATGTGTTCCAAAGTCAAAATCAACTAAGGGATCATAATTGGCACCATTTCCATTGTCCATGGCAAGAATCATGTGATTGGTTCTATGATTCTCTTCTTCTTCATCTAGTTCTGATTCAGACTTGTGTGGTTCACCTTGGTCTTCTCCATTGTCACTCTTGGGATCATCATCATCATCCATTCCTACATTATTGATTCTGTTCTTCTTCTTAGGGCATTCCCTGGAGAAGTGACCAGTTTGTTTACAGAAATGGCATATAAGTTTGTCTTTCTCAGGGGCAGAGACAGGATTCTTTTTGGCAGAGGAGTCAGTTGGCTTATCAGTTTTTTCAGGGGCAGGATTGCTTCTCCATTGGGATCTGTTTGAAGTGTTATAATTATTTGTCACAGGCTTGTTCTTTTTCATGACTCTGTCTATGACCTCTTCAGCAATTATAACCATATCCTCAAAACTCATTTCAGTGGCATCTCTTTTGTATCTGCTTTTAATAGCATGCTCAAGGTTTGGAGGGCACTGCTTTAAGATCTTCTCACAAATAAGGTACTGACTGAGTTCAGGTTGATAAGCTTTCAGTCTTTCTCTCTGATTACCAAACCATTTATGGATTTTCCTCCCATCATAGGCAAAGTGATCATTCTCAAACTCTTGTTGCATTTTCCATTTCCAGTTCTCAGTGCCAAACTTATTTCTGATGGCATTCTTCCACCAAGCCCAAGATTTGTTTCCATACTCATCTCTGATGCCTATAAGGTACCAATTCCTTGCAGTGTCAGTTAACAAGATTGTTAATCTACTGATTATCATGTTATCCAGCATCAAGTAGTCTCTAACCAGGATATCAGTATTTTTAATCCAAAGTTCATGATTGTAAGGCAATTCTCCAGAGAATTTCTCCCAGTCTCCATTTTTGGGGATACCTTTCCACAGTTCTTTCCTCATTTCAAAGTCTATAGCTCCATGATCAATGTAGGGGAATTCCTCTTGGGTCTTAGTATCAGGAGTATTGCTAGCAGGCTTAGGAAAGTGATCTCTTGGTGGTCTCTGTGGTTCAGGAGTAGGAACAGGAGGAGTTGGTCTGTGTTCCTGTTGTTGCTCATGGTGGACATTCTGGAAGGGATTATTGTACAAGAGATGAGGGGGTTGGTCTCTGTCATCTGGTATTAACACAGAATCCAGCTTTGAGCTCACGGTGTTTACTACAGAAGATATGTCACTGAATCTTCTCTTAGATTGTTCAAACCTGTTGTGCTCATTGGCATGAAGGTCATTGATCTGATTATCAATGGAAGTAAGATTGTTGCTCACTTTCTCTTCAAAATCTTTCAGATTTTGGCCAATTGTATCCATGTTAGAATGACATTGTGATTCATTTACCAGAATCAAATCTTGAACTGTCTCAAACTTATCATCTATGTGTTTCTTCAGTTGTTCTAACACATTGTTATTCACTGTGGATTTCTCTCTGGCACTTTCTCCTATGTCGTTCAGGATTTGATCAAGCAAAAGGGGAATGAATTCATTTTTAAATAGATCAAGAATGGAATGATTCAGGACATCTTTAAAATTGCTGACACAAGATTCAAGAAGAGTACCAGGAATGGTTTCAACAGTACCAGATAATTCAGAGAGAAATTTGGAGAACAATACTTGTAATTTTTCTTCTAGAAACAAGGGGCCATTTCTAGACATTTCAGAGTTAAGATTATTGAGAAAAAATTCTCTATTTGAAGGATCAGAGAGATTATCAATATCTAAACTGAGGCCTAGTGGTGAATCACTACTTAAGGAACTTTTAGGTAAAGATTCATCTAATAAGGGCCTCTCCCTCTGGCTCTCCCTCGTCCATAGCCTCTCCTCACTCCTCGTGTGGCTCTCATCAAGTATTCTCCTATTTCTAGAACTCTCTGAGTGTCGTCCTGAGGGCGTCTCCAGTTCCTCCCTGATCCTCTCCAGTTGTTTTGAGGAGGAGGGGGGTTGTGGCCTGCGAATTCTTGCGGCATTTGCGGATAATGGGGTGGATTGTAGCCGCCAGTTTGCAGATGGGGGCTGGGGCGGAATAATTGAACCACCTCTCGCGGTATAGAAGCTGGTGGCTGCCTTGCTTGGAGCGTCTGCGGCGGTTGTGGCGGCGGCAAGGGAGTTCCTTGGTAGTTCTGATTCTCTGGGCGCATTTGAGGCTGCGTCTGTGGACGGGATTCTGGAAGATTGGGAAGGATAGGAGCCTGGAACTCCTGCGCCAAGGCTCGGTGCTGAAAACCCATAGGCTCTGGAGTCGGCGTGACTAGTAAAGGCTGTTGGCTGGCGTGCGGTATCATTGCTAGCTGCGAAGGAGCTCGGATTTGTAGCGCGGTCGAGTTCGGCGGCCCGTTGCCGTTGTTCTGGCGCGTCAGAGATATTTCTAGATTGTTGAGTTCCTCTCTGGGGATCCAATCCTGACACAGGCGTATCCCGTCGTTCCTCCCAACCAGATCTATGATCATTTCTTGGGTCATTGAGGCTTGGGAGAGGAGACGCCTCATAGTTAATATGTTCTGCGCTTCCCTGGCGCGGACAAAAAGGTCGAATTGTTCGTTGAACATACTGATGAGGCTGGATAACTCCTCCTCTTCCGGGATAAGGTCCATGGGTCCTGAGGATGCTTCCCGTCGAGGGCTCTGAGTGTACGGAAGGAGGGCTAGATTGGACGGCGCCGTGGGTCTCATGCCCTCTGGGTTGATAGGCTGGGAGGGCGGCTGACTCGTCTGAGGAGGGTTCACCGTCAAATCTATTTGTTCCCTGTCGACAGGCCGTGGAACCGGCGTGGATCTGCTCGACGCTAGAGCTATGGACGTTTCTCTCGGCTGGTATAGAGCCGGAGGGATCCCGGTATCTGGGGGGAGCGGCTCCTCTTCCGGGAGCTTGAGGAAATCCTCCTGTAGAGGTGGCAAGGCTGCTTCTAGCCCTTCGAAGCCGTTCTTCGGCGGCTGGGCTAAGGCGGTACCGGTGGCGGAGCTCTTCGGAGAGGTCTCGGCCATTTCTAAGGTGAGGCGGCATCGTGATAAGGAGTAAGAGAGGTTAATTTAAGCGGAAAGAGAAAGTTTTTAAGAATTAATTCAAGGTTAAAATACCTTGGGATTTAGGTTTAGAAGATAACCTTTTACTTTTACGCGTCGTAGTAGAGGTTTTTTTTCTTAGTTTCCTTTGCGCTGGGTTTCACGGCGGATTTTGAGGTCCAATCAGAGATATTAACAGCGGCAGTGACCTTGTGGCGACAGACTTTTGGGTATTTAGTAGTAGCAATAGGGGTCCAAGAGGAACTATTGATCCAGTTTCCTTCTTTCGGATCAGTTACGCGGTTGTCGTCGCAATTTTCGTCTTCTGCGCTAGTCTGCGCCGTTACGAATTTTTTTACGGTCAATTGCGGCAATTATAGTTAAGAAGTAGGAGAATCTTTTGAGCGCACTCCGTTTTTCTCTATCTCTTCTTGATCCGAAGATATAGAGGGTTCTGGGGAGGATAAGTCCGACGAAGGGATAAATAGCGGCGCGGAGGAGTCGCAGTTCTGCACTTTCACGAGTACACAGGACGTAAAAAAAATTTTTCAAGGGTTCAGTTAGGAAATTTATCAATGTAAAAGCAATTTTGGATGATTTTAGAAGAATTTCAGCGTTAGTAAGATATGTAGAAAAAAATTTTTAGGTGATTTTTCGAGTTTTTAGAGTTTTTTTTGTTTGATTTAGTCAGGAGGATCAGTCTTTTGGCTTTATAGCAGTCTAGAATTATGAAAAGGTGAGTATATTTCCCAATGAGGCCCCCAATTGTGAGCCTGAGTCTCTATAGTGACAGCAGGACACAAGATATGGGGGACAACAGTTTGATTTCTTGGGATAAAGAAAATACAACTGTAAGAGAAAAAAAGAAAGAGAGAGAAAGAAACCAAGCAGGATAAGATAGAAGAGAAGTACTAGGTTATTCTAGTGGGAATGCACGTCCACTGGCAATGCTACTCTTCAGAAGAGTGCTGCTAATCTGTGCTAGAAGAGCTACAGCTTCCTCTCAGGAGGGTATCTGGATTAGATAAGTTTAATCCAGCCACAGTTTTTTAGGCTTCTCTCTGGACAGTCAAGGTTCTTAATGGGAAACCTGAGGGACAGCCCTGCAACCTAGACTTTGAGGCAAAGGCCAAGTGATTATAAGGGACAGCCCTGTGATCAAGATAGAGGCAAAGGCCTGTAGAATTGAAGGGACAGCCCTGTGATCAAGATAGAGGCAAAGGCCTGTAGATTTGGAGGGACAGCCCTGTGATCAAGGAGGAGACAAAGCAAGAAGAAAAGGCAGATCAAGCAAGACACAGAGTTGTACCTCTGAGATAATCAAGGTTCAGTGAAAGAGGTTACTTACTGTCAATATCCTAGGCGCCTGTGACGGTAGGTATACTGGGAGTAGAGTAGGCTCTTTTGGTGGTGATCCTGGGGTTATCTGGGTGGTGGTTCTGGTGTGCTGAAGTCTGTGGATCCGCCTCAGGCAAGGGGGATCCTGACTACGAAAATTTTCACAGTTTGCTTATGTAATTTACATATGTACATGTGGTTTGGCGCCCCTAGTAGCGCTGACACGTCACAACTGCGCAAGGGCGCTACAACTCAGTAACTCAGGGAAGGAGTATAGTTACAATGAATTGGTAAGTTGTAACTAGGGTTAAAATTGCATGAGGAAACAGAATATGAAGTCAAAACAGGGATATCTCTTAAGATGAAAAAGATATAAAGTAATTTATATGTAACAAAGGTAGAACAGGCAGCTTTTAGGTCAGCTGTGATGACTCTAAGGCTGACAAAGGTGATTGCAACGCCTTTGGTGCCAAACCGGCCGGCATGTCTGCATAGTTGCCCCTGTGATCATCAGTCTTCTCTGTCCAGGGACACTGATTGTAGTGAGGAGGAGGGCTTACCCTACTCAATTTGGATACGGGTCCGCCTCCCTGCGGGTGTTGTAGTTGATGACAATGTTGATACGCTCAATGTCAAAGCCTTGGCCAAAGATGTTCGTTGCGCCCTGCGTTGCCCACAAGCACGGCTTCAGTAAGCCGCTAAGGAGAGAGGGACGGATGAGGATGCACTTCTTGAAGGCCTTGAACTGCTTGTTCCGGCCAATCGACTCTTCCTGGCCAAGCCCCGAATGGATTGCAATAAATTGGAACTTGCAGTCGCGTAGCCGCTGGTCGAGCTGCATGGCCCTAGAAACCAACCTGGTTGAACTCAAGCGTGTCAAGCAGGTTGTGCAGCTTCTGGTTCTTTGCCGCCTTGACAATCTGCACAAAGTTTTGTTGGAGCCCATGGAGCTTCAGCTTGGTCTGTTCATCCACATAGATCTCCAGCGGCTAAAAGGGACGGAAGTTCTGGAAGATTTTTTGCAGATCGGCCGGATGTCTTTGCTCAGCGTCGCGCTGAACCTCATCACTTGCTTGGCATGGGGCCTAGCAAGGAGGACTTGATGGATGTCGCGACACATGTCTGTGGAAATAAAAATTTATTTTCTCCTGTAAGGAGTTGTGTGAACATTCAGTAGTGGGGCATACTGACCGACAGATTTGAGCATCTTGTCACATTCCTCGAGGACAAAGGTGCAGACGGTGTTACACTTCAAGAGTCCGTCGCAGATGAGAGCGTTGACTCTCCCGGGAGTACCGACAAATGTATCTGTGCCGGGACTTTGCTGTAGTAGGTCAATGGGGTGTTCATCTCGTGCAGCTTGTACATCTGTCCTTGGATGGGCAGATAGCTGACAAAGTCTTTTTTGGAGGGGTGCAGACAGGACAAAAACTTGAGGTGAGGATCAGTCACGGGTAACTAAGCTTATTTTTTTTTTGACAATGAGCCACTCACAATGCACATCTTTGGGGCGGGTCTGTTTTGGCCTGTCTTGCTGGAACGGGTCCGGAAGCATAAGCAAACTATGACCTACATACACCCCGCACAGCAGTGTTGGTTTTTCTGAGACCCAAAAGTAAGACAATCGGAGGGTGTGCTGACCTTCCTGGATTCTCTCTGAGTTTGTCAGCGGCTTGCCAGTCATCTGGGCATCGAGGTCTGCCCGCCTCAGGCAAACAAAAGGAGAAAACAAATCATTCAGCTTTTCGAGTGTTGCCTGTTTGTGAAAATAAGACGGACACTCACCAAGTGAAAAGTCCTGGACCTCGCCCAGCATCTCCAGCTGGATAAGATGATGTTGCAAGAGAAAAATGAAAAACCTAGCAAGTGTAGTCAGCAATAAGACAATAAGACATTGAATTGTTCGGGTCAAATGTTGCCAAAAGGTCATAAAATGAGGTTTTGAGAGAATACGCAGATATCAAGGGTGGCCAATGATCAGTAATTGAGACCGGGTTATGTTTGTTACGAGGCAGAGAAATTGGGACCGGGTTATGTTTGTTACGAGGCAGAGATTGAGGGTTGATAAGGAGACATGAGCCAGAAGCTGAGGTTGAAAGAGGCCATGGTGTTCCGGAATGTGTGATGGGTAGTTTGGAAGGGAAACTTGTGGTCGCTGGAGAAAGAAAGGCTGGACAAAACTCCTTCAATTCAAACAAATGGCAGAAAAACTCCTTCAAATGGCGGACAAAACCCCATCAAATGGAAAAAAACCATTTTGTCTACGTTGAAGCTTTACAATTATGACTGTTGTTGTCGTTGATCTAGCTGTTGGGGCTACAGTAGACATAATTAGACAGTTTCAAAGGCACAAATATTTCTATAAACAGTATGAACATTGCTCCCCGCATTGCAATCATATAAATTTCTACTGTATTAGGCCCAACTGGCAAGGTGTAACTGTCAAAGTGTATTCCTCAGCAGTGAGAGGTATGTATAGTGCTTTTGATAGGATAATCCCAAGACTGGGAATAGTTTTCATGATAATGCTCATTCAAGATATGTATTGCCAGCTTTGAAAATTTAAATCAGCCAATTCTTTTTAATTTAGCCCAACTGTATCAGTTTTGAAGTATACACTTGCTGAAAAACAAGTAATTTATTGAAGACCACAAGCCAATTGGAGCTGCAGTTGACATAACCAGATGATTGTGGATATAGTAATATGTTTTATAAGTAGTATGAAAATTATTCTCACCTTTTGCATCATCTAAATAGTTCCACTGCAGCCCCCACTGTCTTGTTGTCTTTAATAAGTCACAAGTATTTCAAAAAGTGTATATGTAACACTGACCAGTTAGTTGGGCCAAAATAGAGATAATGGGATGATTGCAACTACAGGAATAATTTTTAGAAACAGTATGAAAAATATTCTGAACTTTGGAATCATATAATTATTTTTCCTTGAACCCCAACTAGCTAGTGTTTAGTACAAGTGTACACTTTGAAGGAATTAAATGTGATTTATTGAAGACCACAAGCCAGTTGGAGCTACAGTAGACCTATTTGCATGATCCAAAAGCTAGGAATAATTTTAATACTGCTTAAAGAATATCCTTATATTTCAAATCATGCAGCAGATAAATGAAGAGGCTTGGAAAAATGACTCCCAACAATTGAGGAAACAACTCCCAAAAGTTGTTTGTGTTGCAGGGACCAGTTCTTGACTAGCCACCCGACTTCAAGCCAGGCCCCTTTTTGGGTAAACCATTTTTGGGATCAGGTGTTGACCAAAAATAAAAATAACATTGGGAGTTTTCACCACTAAGTTTCCACATCATTTGCAGAGGCTTGGGAAACCCCAATTTTCCACATTTCTTTTATTATCAAAAATATTAATAACTTTTTTCCTCCATATACTACATGCATAAAAATTTGAGAGAACAGAGGATCATGCATAAATTGAACTCCCTGAATGTTTTGGCAATAGTATGTAATCAGAACATGAAATATAAGGGGCACGTGGCGGAATTAATAGGAAAATGACTGCTAACCCTACAGCTTTTTTACTACAAAGCCAAACAGTATAAAAATTTCAGGGAATTTTCTAATTTAAATATTCTCCATTCTATTAATTGTTTGTAAATATTGTTTCATCAGAACATGAGAAAGATCAGGGGTGTGTGATGGGCTTAGTAGGAAAGTTACTGCTAACCATACAGCATTGTTATGACACACCCAAAAAGCATAAAAACTTCATGTAATCTTTGATATTGCATATTATCTGTGCTATGGAACTTTTGGCAATAGGGCTTCATGATAACAGGATATTTAAGGGGTGCACGCGGAATTAGTAGAAAATTGGCTGTTAACTGTATAACTTATTGGTTACTTAGCCAAAAAGTCCAATAACTTCAGGAATACTTTCATGTTGCAAACTCTTTATGCCATGAAATTCTTAGCAATAGGGTGGCATCAGAATATGGCATATCAGGGGTGTGCGGAGGGCTTGGTAGGAAAATGACTGCTAACAGTATAATTTTTCTTTTACATGTTACATCAGTCTCAAAGCTTCAGGTAACTTGAAAGTATGCATATTATATGTTCCATAAAATTTCTGGCCAGATTTCAAATTCATGACATGAGATATAAGGTGTGCTCAGTAGTCATAGTATCTACTAGTGCACACCCCCATATGTCTCATGTTCTGATGCCACCCCATTGCTAAGAACTACATGGCATGAAGAGCTTGCAACATTAAAGTATTCCTGAAGTTATTGGACTTCTTTGGTATCTAACCAATAATTTATACAGTTAACAGTCATTTTCCTACTAATTCCGCCAGGCACCCCTTACATCTCATGTTCTCATGAAACCCTGTTGCCAAAATTTTCATAGCACACATAATTATATGCAAAATTAAAGATTAGATGAAGTTTTTATACTTTTTGGGTGAGTCATAATAATGATAGCAGTAGCTTTCCCACTAAACCCATCACACACCCCTGATCTTTCTCATGTTCTGATGACAAAATATTTCCAAAAAAGTGATAGCACAGAGAATATTCAACTTGAATAATTCCCTGGTATTTTTATACTGTTTGGCTGTGTAGTAAAAAAGCAGGCAAAACCGCGGGTCTCGCGGACCACCGCCAGATGGGGCTGCCTCTCTGCGCCTGTTGGACAGGACCATATTGTCTCTGCAGCGCGGCCATCATGGGGCATGGCGTGGATGCTGGGCCGCAATCCTGCTGCATGTGGCTCCTTGTCCTCTTGGGTGGCACTGGACTTGATCTACAAGAAGAAGCGAGGCGCTGGGGTTGTCTCTTTTTGGGGGGAAAAGGAGACCTGAGAATGCACATGATGGAACACCCACAACCGGGTGAGTATGTAAGCAGTAGAAAAAACAAGCGCAGGGCTTCAGGAGGGCTTGAGGCGGTTGACGGCCAGCAAGAGGCCGTCAATGCGTTGGTCGACGAGGGCAAGGTTTTGGGTGACGAGGGCGAGGTTAGCATTTGCGTTAATTTAGATAGTACTGAGGAGCTTGGAGAGGTGGGCAGTGCGGTCGGAGGTAGCGCGGAGGCCATTGAGGGCGTTGTCGAGTCTAGCGCGGAAGGAATCGGCGCTGGTGTGGAGGTGGGCGAGGGAGCGGAGTCTGCTGAGGAGGTGGGGGACAAGCGGGAGCAGCGGGTCGAGCCGGGGCAAGAGGCTGTAGAGCCGGTCGAGCTTGTGCAGGGCGTCTGGGGGCAGAAGCGGGGCGCGGTCGGGAGAGGGCGCGAGGGCGATGACGCCGGGGACGTTGGCAAGGGCGGGGGAGAAGGCGGAGGAGCTCGGTTGCTGATGACAACGGTGATCCCGCTGGCAAGGGCGATGGAGAGGGGCCAGGAGTGGGTGAGCTTGCGGCAGTCACGATCACCTTCACTTGGCGGGAGATTGAGTCCAGATGGGACGGCTGGGTGAGCAGCAAGAGCTGGTGCTTGAGCTTGGCAATGGTCACCAGCAGAGGCGGGGGAAGACTGACCTCTCCGCCACCGGCTGTTGACGCCGCCTGCAGGAGACTGCGCAAGCCCAGGAGGTCCTCCAGCACGCTCAGCCGGCCGTTCAGCTGGACCACCCGTTGTCTCACTCAACACCGTCGGCTCGAAAGGCATCGAGGACGCGGCGGGCGCTGTTCGGACCATTGGAGGCAGATCAGTGGCAGGCAGCATGGTATCTGAGCCAGGTTTGCCTTCAATACTCCGGATCGGACCACGTTTGGCATGTTGAGGGTGTGTAGATTATAGAAGGAGGGAAAAATGGGGGAAACAATCAAATCCAGAGCGAACTACAGTTTAGATTGAAGGGGTAGAGAGACAAACTGAATCAGATTTAAAGCAGCCAGACAAGCTTTTCGTAGATTCCCTATCCCATCAAGACCGGGTCGGATGATGGGCAGGCGGGTGAAGCGTGGCTTTCGAGACAATCACAATCCAGTAGATGATTGGGCTGCGCTTGAGGCCTGGCACTGACGGGTGTAGATGTTTGATCAGCTGGCCGCTGGCAATTGACACGGCGAGTCGGAGAGGTTGGCGGCCGAGGTGAGTTAGGATGGCCGCAGGGGTAGCGCGGAGAGAAGGTTACAGATGATGAGTCGACCTGGGGATGTGACTCGGGATTGGGTTAGGCCGGTGTGATGGGGGATGTGATGTGAGCCAGTGGTCAGTGATGTAGCAGTAATATCACCAGCCAACTGTAGCATGACCGGTGCAGCTTCAGAGGCTGGACTTGGGGAGATTTTGGGGGAGTCCCAAAGGCAGGTTTTTTGGGTATCCTGGGTTTCCCAGGGTTTTTACTTTGCCTGCCAGAAAGGCAGTATGCAGTCACTTAATATGGATTCTGAGTAACTGCATACTATGGGGTTTAGAGGTGCCCACAGGTGGTCATCGAGCTGGCCCATGCAGAATTGAGTGGGAATATCCCACAGTTCAGCTTGGTCACACTCAAGCCGTTCAAACTGGGTTTTGGATACAAACTGTGTTTCAGCAGCAAAAATTCAGTTGGGGGCAGACATGGTCAAGTTCAAAAACCAAATGGGTGTCCCTGAGGGTTTATTTTTGTGACAGATTGGGATTCAGCAAACAGGGTATTAATCAATTGGGGGCATTATGGACCAGTCATACTGGGCAGCTGGACGGCCAAACCAACAACTGAGGGTGGCACAGAGGTACAGGCATACTGATCTGGGAGAGGCCAGCATGTCAAGTGCTGTGCACATGTGTATCTTCCAAAACTTCCACCATACTGTGAGGAAGTCTGAATCTTTTGTCCCAAATATTTGGAGCTCTGTCCCAGGCAGGGACAAGCTTTTTTGTAATTACAGTACACAGGAACCTGTGTCAAGTTTACAACAAATCTGCAGTCAGTACAAAGTTCAGATAACACCACATCAGTGGGAATAGAATCCAAAAAAGAAACTGCTTTAGGTGTTGATCAGTCCGGTTTAGTACTTGTATATTGGTATCATTCCACATTGGTTTTATATTTGCCTGGATGAACCAGGCTGATAACCAACCAGCGTGTATTCAGGTTTTGTGGTTGATTATTTTAACATCACATGAAAGGAAATTTTAATAGACTAGCTGAAGACTTTGGTAGAGAGCTTACCTTTTGATGGATTGACATCATTTCTGGATGATCTGTCTCAGTTGGTGGACTCCCATATGGTATAACAGTACTCAAATTTTGGGATGTCTGAGCTCGGAGCCAGGCCGTCCTATTAAATTAGCATTGTAGCAGCCTCAGTCACATCGTTATTGATTTTAACCTCAGTAATGGCTTGGGCCACCTCAGTCTTTCCTGCTACCATCGACGATTGCATGGTTTTGTGTCTAATGTTCTGATCATCTCGAAGATCTAATCATTTCGGCAGACCTAAATCATCTCGGTAGATACCCTGAGCGAGGTCGTGATCTGCCCATAGACCTTTCTGGTCAACCACCGGGGATCGGTTGCCTTTTTTTGAGAAAGTCACTTTGCCACAGTGAGCTGTCCGGCTTCACCGCTTCGCGGACCCTCAACAATTGCTCTACCAAACTCCCAACGGGTCTCTGGTTGGCTCGATAACGAGCCAAAACCCCAACTACACATGAATTTATCTGTTGAAGAGCGCAAAGAGATAAATAAGAAAGTGGGAAGAAGCGAGCTGGTACAAATGCATAAGAACGAGAGAGAGAGAGCGAAATAGGATGCTGGCCCGCGGGTGGGTTCATAGACAAGAATCAAGAGGTGGGAGTAGAGGCTTGAATCCAATCAAGATGTCGATGGACTAGACGGTTGACCATCTGTTCCTCGATCTCATGACCCGCAGGGTCATCGTTCTTGATCGGCTCGATCGTCCCGTCACGGTCGATCATCAACACCGAGGTCTTCCGGGTATGGAGTTCATTGGCGATCACGAGATGGTGTCCGTACCTGCTCAGGGCGCCTTTCGCTTTCGGAACCAGGAGGCTCGAATCGGTTTCCAGCTGTTGTTCCATCCACATTATCTGGCTTCTCAGTACCGCCCCGCCCCAAGGGTGTAGAAAGCTTGGAGAGAGAGAGAGAAGACACTGACTTTGAATGAGACTATGAATGCTTGGTTGGACCATTCGTTTGTCACATCTTTCAGCACTTTGGGTACCGCATCCATCTCGATCACTAATGAACCTTTGCCACTTTGGATCTTGTGTTCAGACTGTGCAGAGGAAAGCAAAGGAGGGAGATAATGGTGAGATCGGGGGCCAAGAAAGAATGGGATATGTAGCATACATACATACCAGTTTTTGTTGAGGGATAAAGAAGTCAGAGACGGCTGCGGCAAGATAGAGCATAGCCCTTCTCCCTATTCCCAACGAAGGTTCGCCGAGGACTTTGGCAACTGCTCGGAGGAGGTAGAGGTACTCGTTGACGGTCACGAAGGAGATCGTGTGGAGCAAGTTGTGCTGGTGGACCAGCTGATGGGCCTGTAAGATCGAGAGCATTGCCGGGCGATGCTGTGGGGGGATGGAGATCGTAGGCTGGTCTGCATGATGATCGGCCCCGGGTGGGCTGCTGGTTGAGAGATGGCTATGACGCAGGTCGGCTAGATGGGGCGATAGGAGCGGGAAGAGCGGCTGATCGGCTGGCCGAGAGGGATCGGGGCTGGGTGCTTGGGGGGAGGGTTGGATGGCGAGTAGGTCTAGGAATGGGTTGGTCGAGTGTGGGTAGTGTCGACTGAAGGGCTCGAGTGAATGGGAGCGATGGAGGAAGATGACCGCGTATTGGTTCGTCCTGAGGAACGCCTCGGCCGACGCTGAACCTCGAGTACCAGCCGAGAAGTTATCCAAGAACCTGACACTGTTCGAAGTAAGATGTGGCGAGTCGATTATCAGTCTCTGGTGATTCGAGGGGGGAGGCTTTGGTCTTGTTACTCACACGTTGTGTTCCAATGGGACGGTCGTTCCGCCACTCTTGATATCAACATCGACAACAGAAGATGGAACAAATCAGGCCGCTGGTTTTGAGCAGACACATAGGATGATGCTGGATCGATTACGGACAGTGATCAGGACTATCCTCCGCTTAGGATGGTTGCTCGCATGGAAGTTGACGAACTTGCGCACGCCTTCGACTATCTCCTCCAAGTTGCTGGGCGGTGTTTGGGTTTCGAAGTATCTCTCTGAGGAGAACGAGTTTGGCTGGTCCATGGCTCTGGTGGCACGTATTGGGTCGGAATTAATAAGAAAACGGGGAAAAGCCTCTGTATTTCTGAGTGAAAGACGAAGATCAGGAGCTGAGGAAACTCCTACAGACGCCCACAGGCCACGAGGTATTTATGGTCCTAAAGAAGACCAGAAGCACACCATCTGTCAAACTGATAAGGAAACAACCACCAGGCCGCACTGAGCCTCAATGGGCAATCCAGAAGATGAACAGGCCCGGCCGCATCTTCAGAGGAGGCAGCGAGCCCCTTGCTTCCCCGCCCTCCTTCGCTAACTTGGCTAATTCCCGAGCGTGTACACAGCCTCTCTGTCGAACGCACGAAGTGCGGGAGAGGCTTGTGTCTAAAACGTGCATGCTCGCGTGTCACGGTTGGGCTTCTGAGGTCCTTTTTTTTTGTAAAAATCCTATAAAATACACCCAAATACCCAGTCAATAATAATGTTGGGCAGGGTGTGCCCAAGATGGGGGTCTTCATTCCCATCAAGAAGGATTTTGAATTTTTCAAAAATTGTATGTGTAGGATTTTTTACAAGCCAATTTTAGTTCAACATGACTTAGTTTTTTTTTTTCTTCAAACCAAACCATTCCTTATGTAATCAATAGAGGACAAGATGGCCATCCCAGGATAGTAAACAAAATTGTTTTGAGGAATTTTGTGAAGGAGGGATCCTGGTTGAGAAGCCAAGAATCAACTTCAGTTCAATCCTGAAGAGTCAGATTTTCAGATTTCCAAAATCTTGAAAAAATTCCTGCTGGTCCAATTTTCAATACTTTCTTTTGAAAAGTGGATGAGGAGGTCCGCACCATCCTCCTCTATCTCCGACCCAACTTTTTACCTCCGGGGAGATGGATGTACAGGAGGTGCAGCCGTCCAAAAGTCGGCTACACCAAAACTGGCCAACCGTGACGCGGTTGTAAGTCAGTTTTGGACTCAAGTCCCTCCTTCGGAGGGGTCGCTCTGCGATTAGGGCTGCCCGCCCCCCCGCAGAAGAGGGACTTCCACAAGTTTGGCTAATTCCCTCCTCGGGGGAGCAAAGCGACCTCCGAAGGAGGGACTTACGCGCTATGTTGACCCCACGGCAGTAGAGAATTAGGCATTTTGGTGGGGACTTTTTTAAAACCAATCTCCCACATGAGTTTCTGAACCTTTTTTTCTCTAATTTACATTTCTGGGATGGCTTAAGCTGTCCCCTTCTTTCCACTATTTTTTCTCATCCTCAACTCCTCTGGTTGAGCTGCAATCATAGTTGTAACACTAGAGGCCAAGGCGGCTGCGCCGCTGCCGGGTTTAAAACCCTGAAGACCAAGAACCATCACATTCTATTATTCCTTTTGAGTAAAAGTTCAGTTAAGGGCCAGATGGAGGTGATAGGAAGGGTAATCTTCAGTTGACGTGAGGCAAGAATTGGTGATTCAGTGTTGTGCAGTTTGATTATGACTTGGGAAGTTTTGTCTTGTGATTTGTAACAAGTGAAACATGCATTGTGGATTTTGATCTGAAGAAATTCAATCTAGATAGCAAGCAGATAAAACATTAACACATCCATTGGTGGATCAGTCAGACTTACATTTGGTGTGGGAAGGGGCAAAGACACCAATTCATGACCATTGCCTCTCATTTAAGGTCCTATTGGGAAAGGTTAATGAATGGGTTTTCACAGTATGAAAAAGTGATTTATGGGGGTTTTCCATACAAAAATCATCAGTTAAATGGAATTGCTGTCAATATTAAACCCCAGGCTCTAGAGGCCAAGAATCATTTGTCTCTGGTTCAAGCATCTGTGTGTTAAGTCCCCCAATCAGTGCCATCATGTGAGCCCATGTACAATCTTCATGAGCAATGTCTTCTTCATGGAATTGCCAGTTGTCCTGTTCCTGAGTTGGATCAGCCTCCCAAGGGCTTGACCTCCTCAATTCATTGCGCTGTTGGACTTTGTTCTTGTGTGTGGCATTTTTGACATGCTGGTGCCAGTCCTTTTCTTGCTTGGGGAAATACATAGTATGTAACACTCTCTTTGTGGGTTTAGCATTTTGACAAGGAGGAATATGTGAGCCTGTGTGTCACAAACAACTGAAGTAGTGGAGAAAAGGCATACCTGGCTCATCAGTGGGGCCCATTTCAGCCGCGGATTTATGATTGTGTGGTCCTGGGTGGGTGAATTTGTGAAGTGGGGTTTGAGTGGGTTGTTTTGGATGAGAAGCGGATCTTGGCTGGGGCAGGAAGTGTTTATGGTTTCACCTCACCAAGTGCTGGGGAAGGAAGTGTTGTAAAGCTCAAAAGTGTTCCTGAGAACCTTTTGCTGAGTGCTGAAAGGGATGAATGAGGTTACCTCTGCCTTTCCTGGGTCACTAGACACTAAAACAAGCCCCCCAATCTATGATTGGAAGGTTTATGTAGTGATAGTGGAGGTGTATCAAAAGATAGCCTACTTTGAGCAGGTGGCTTAAGGGTTATGGTGATGTAGCTGATGTGTAAGTGTTGTAATGAGGATGTAATTTGTATGTAAGGGTGTAAAACCACAATATAGAGTGGGGCTAATATTGCAGAGTGAGCAAGTATTGTACTGTTATGGGGTGAGCTGAGTGCAAGTAGTTTGCTGAGAGAAATTACCACTGGGGGGAGGAGAGCCTCCTTAAATAGAAAAGAGTGAGACATTTTAGCTCCAGGGGAACAAGAGAATGAGGGGTTTTAGCTGCCCTGAAAGCTACAATGAGGTATTTTGGCTGGTGGTTGACAGGTCACATGAGGTCATGATGTCATATGAGGGAATTTACACCAGGGGAGATATGTTCCCACTCCCCAGGGAGTGCCAGAGCTGAATTTGATGTGAGTTTTGGTCAGATGTGAGCCTGATGTGCATCAGTAACTCAGCCCTAAATGAATTGAAGTGGATGCAGAAGTGAGTCAAAAGTCAGTCAGAATTGATTTGGGAGTCAACACAATGTTGTGTAGAATTCTTTTGTTTTCTAGGTACAACTAGAGGAAAAAATATGATGAAATGATATTTCACCCAAGTCCAACTCATCAATTTCTCCTGTTTGATGATGTCGAAGGATAGGAAAGGAAAATTGCCATTCTTGAATGTAATTCCTGTAAAAAAATGAGTTTCTTGTAATTCACATTATATGCCCTCATGTACAAAATTAAAGTAAAAGTCAACTTGGTATTATTGGGTTTAGAATTTCAGAATGTGGTAATGTTGCAGTAAAATTAGTGAAACCCATTTTCTTGGAAATGCTGTAATTAATTTGAATTTGGCTAAAAAAATGGTGATAAACTATTGTATTGGGGTGAAAGTCAAGGTTGGATTGCAGTGCCACCCCAGTTTGGCCACATATCCTGGCCTCTTCACAAAAATGATTATGTGATTTTTTTTTTTTTTTGCTTTTCAAAATCCACATGTGCACATGCAAGTGAACTTTTTTGCACTTTGCTAATAGTCACCCTAATGTACGCGTGTACATTGAGGTAGAAATATCACAGGATGGGCCTTTCACAGCCACATGAAAAGTAAAAACTTTGTGTTGAGACACCAATTGTCCCCCTGATGTACGCGAGTACATGAGGGGGACAATATGACATACTGCGCCTTTCACATCCCCATGAAAAGGACACACTGGTCATGGAGCCAAGAAAGGCCTATATTTTGGATGAGTTGTGGATGAAATCCAGATGAGTTCTGGATTATTCCATGGCAAGGTATGGTTTATTTCAGGATGATTTCCAACTGATTTCAAGCTGACTTCCAGTCTTGTTCACACCTACTCAATATTTATTTACCAAAGGCCTCCAGCACAGTTATGGAAAAATGTTACGGCAAGGCACTCCCTGGGGAGTGGGAACATATCTCCCCTGGTGTTAGCTAGTGAGAAATAAGAGGTGAGATGTTTTAGCTGGTCTGGCCTGTCAAATGATGTCATCTGCAAGCTGCATGAGGGGTTTTTGCTATCTTGACACCTGCATAACCAGGGGAGATTGTGAAGTGACAAACTAAAGTTGTATTTCGTAAGTTTAACATGATGATAATGAGAAATACACAAAGGAAAAATAAAAGTACCTAAAGGCAAGAGACAACGAGAGGTCGGTGGACAATGAGAAGAAAGGACAACACAGGACACGAAGGAGGAAAAGAAGCAGAACTGAAAAGAACGAATGTCAATGTCGGTCAGTCGAGAAGGATCTTCTGAGATAAACATACTGGGCTTTTGAGCTACTTGAGGCGGATCGTCTTGATGGTCGGCGGCTTGTTGATAGGAAGGGAAAGAGACTTCGCGAATAGATTGCTTGAGGACGTTGATGGAAAAGAGACCTCTGAAGATCGGGAGCGGAGCAAATGAGAAAAGGAGATCGAAAGATGATGATATCGATAATGGAGGAACAGCTTAATATTGTGATGATGTGATAAAGAAGCTATAAGGCAACAAATGTTGTTGCAGGTTCCCCAAAGGAAAAAGTCGAAGGTGTGAATAAGCGACGAGTTTATATATGGGAGAAACAAAGGTGGAGAGGATCGAGCGGAGTTCTTGCAGGAGAGAAGCAAGAGTCATAGCGAGGGTTCGATCAAAATGATGTCACTTTGAAGGAACAAGATTTGAAGTATGAGGACCGAGCTTTGGAGTATGAGGTCGAGCTTTGGAGCTTTGGAGTACTAGAGGGATGAAGCACTAATATCAACAGAGATATGTTCCCACTCCCCAGGGAGTGCCACACCGTAAATTTTTTCCATAACTGTGCTGGAACCCTTTAGCAAGTATAGCTTAATGAATATTGATATAGTTGTGGAAATCAACCAGAAGTGGTCTGGAACTCATCTGGAAAGTCTTCTCATCACACAGAAACAATTTATTCAGAACTGATGCACAACATACCTTGAAGCCATCCAGAAGAGATCAATAAGTACCTCACAATTGAACTTGAACTAATCTGGTAATCCTTTAAAACTAATGTTGAAATTTCCCCCAGAACTCAAGGGAAGCTCAGTTGTAACTCAACTGGAACATATCAAAGATGTTTCCTAGAAGCAGAATTGAAATCATACGGAATTTTGTTTATTGCACCAGTTTACCATGGCATATATTCACTGAAAAGGATGTATTTTTTTCTTGCATTTCAGCAAGCCAGCCATCAACTTTCTCCTAGAAATAGTGAACCTTAATGCTTTTTGATTAAGATGGCCAACTAAACAATATAATTTTGCTTAAGTACAAATTCTTCATGAAATGCAAGCCATTGTTCATGGCATTGACACGTGATCAAGTTTTTGATCATTCAATTTTCTTGTTATATGGCCATTGATGCTGGGATTTATGAATCAATAAACTCTGGTAAAACAAGTGCCAAAAAGGCCAGATTGAAATTGATTACAGCTCTGAATGGCCTAAATAACGCCCAATCAAACTACACGGTTAATATTTTGTCTCCAGGATTATAATGGCAGCAGAAAATCCAGTCAAGGAAGTGGGGGAGTTGTTGGGATTGTTTCTGAATTGTTATTTCATCCTCAATTGCAAAATGCAGTGAAAAATGCTTGTAATGTCTCAAATTGAACAAGGGAGAGAAAGTCACAAAACTCATACATCAATGAGCAAATTTCATCTCAACTTGAACCAGAAATCCAAAGCTGCTTTACTGTTACAAAAGCATAAGCACACTACATGAGCACTTTGACTATTTTCAGTGTGGTATGATTCTGTCGGGAAAGAAACTCAACTGGTTCCACATGGAAACTTTCAATTCCACATTTATCCCAACTGTTTGTTTGTTGCAAATTGAATTCTTCAATTGTTGAAATGCAGTATAACAAATTCTACATCAATGCAATTTTTGGCTCAATCAAGAGGGATACTTGAATTTATTGAATATAGATCACTTCAAGAAATGGGGATGATGAAAATTTTGCAAATTAACAAACATAAACAACAATGTAGGAAAGCATAACTAATTGTAAAAACATTTGGAAAACAACTAGTTCTTTTGTTTCTTGGGAGGAGCATTTGCATTATCAATTTGATTCTGCAAACCACCAATATCTAATTTTTTTTTGTATAGGTCATTGATATAGGCAGTAATATCATGAGCCATCCTCCTGTTTATCTGACAGGAAAATCCAAGCCTGTTATACATGCCAGTGGGCAAACATCCAGGCAGAGTTTGATGGCAATAGTCTTGGGATCTGAATACACAGAGTGTCACACCAAGAGTTTTGTTCAAGTCTATACAGACTTGAAAATCGCGAAACAAGAACTGACCACCCTCCATATCAAACAAATCATCCGCCAAGACTTGAGGATTATCTGGGTTTCTGGGGTTGAAGATCGGAATCCAACCAACAAGTGTCCAGTCGTTCACATCATTGTTGGTGTGCAGAATATTAGGGGGTTTCAAACATGTTGCAGGTCCCAGTTCAGGAAAACAAAGTTCCTGCACAAAGAATTTTTAAATTATTTCTGCATGTTTTTTGGGTAAAATTGGGTCCATGTATGCAGGGTGTCTTGCAGCTGCACCAATTCCTGAATTTGGGGTTCCTGAAACAGGACCTGCACCATGTTTGAAACCCCCTATTGTAAAATTCAAACATTGTGAATGTCAGGAAAGAGGAGAAGTCGGCCGATGTGTAGGGTTCGCCATACTCTGTGTGATTCATAGAGGGGTATTGATTGGTGATCAGGAGTTCTTGATTAGCTTTGTGTACACCAGGTGCGAAGCTTCTCAATTTGTCGGAGATCCACTGTCCAGCTTCAAGGAGGCGAGCTTTCTGGTCCTCCGGGTTGAATTTGAGAAGTTTCATTTGCTTGTGCAAAAACTTGACAGAACAGAACCGTCCAAAATGTTCAGTGTTCTTTGAACATTTCCGCCAGCCATCGCCCCATGAAGATCCACGACGTTGGGGCCCGTTGGTGTTGATTTCGGCAACATAGTCAATCCGGCTTAGAAGATGCAGGAAGAATTTCTCCCAACCTTTGTATTCGCTGGCCGCCATCGTGTCAAACGGATACCAAGCTGCCATGCAGAAGGGAGGGAGGTTGTTTGGTGCAACAATGCAAACACCATGCGTCAGGGAGACATATTCTTCTTGGATTGTTTTGTTGGACGTAATCTCTTCTTTGGGGCATGGATCAAATTGACGAGAGGGTGGATATTTGTGTGCTGGCCGGGGGTACAAATTGGCGCTTCTCTTTTTGCCTTCTCTCGAGCAAATCGCTTAGCATCCTTGCCCATTTGCAAACGTTTACCAGGGCTACATGATCGAAATCACCTTTAAAATCAGCAACAAAACCCGGGAAAATTCAATGTAGCAGTCAGATCAGGAAAAAGATTCTCGTCTAAATGAGGTTGAGCATCTGCTGTGAGAATCGTATACCTGAGAAAGTGTGGTGTACTTGGGAGTAGCCGTGGCACGGATGATGTGCACGCCAACAGCACTACTCCTTCGTAACACCAACACCTCCCAGGTCCAACAGTTTTCCCAAGAATCAGTGCATTGCAGAATTAGCCGTGGCACGGATGATATGCACGCCTACTGCACTAACTCTATGCAACACCAATTCTTGGGGAGGCATGAGGATCGAGGCCATCTAAAACAGGAAAACTTTTAACTCATGCGGTAGATCATTTGTGGGGTACAGCTCAGGTGGCAGCGCCACAGTAGTTTTGCAGAGAGCCCCAAAGACGAGCTGGAAATCCCGGGATGGTGTGGATGAAGTAGTTTTTGAGCAGTCAAGCATGTGGTAGAGTGAAGGAGTAAGGGGCAGGCCTGGAGTGGTAGTGCTGCCACCAAATAAATAGATTGTTTCGTCCCAAGCAGCTGTGAGTTGCCCAATAGCCATGATTTCCGCACTTCCTTCGCTAGCAACCTGATACCAAACATAATCTGAATTTCACAAACAAGCTCATGTTCAGGTGCAGGGCAAGGAACAGTTGGACGGATAAACACAAGCGATACATACTCAGAAGGTCCAAGGCCCAAATGTCGCAAAGTTTGGTAGTTTGACCATCTACTCTGCCAAAAAAAAACATTTTCTTGCCGAGTCAAAGTGCTGAATGCTGTTGGCGTGGAGGGGGAAGAGATCCTGAACAGATTACAGATTTCCACTCCTTTTTACCAAAATCAAACGTCCATATATTGTTGAAAACGTTTTCGCCATTCGAACCACCAAAAATGATCTATGAGCGAGCATATACAATGGCTGAATGGCCTGTTTGCGCTGCTGGGCTACGGGGGTATGAAGTATCCTCCCACCGCGAGTTGGAGGTTACTGGAGGGGAGAATATTTTGAACAGAGAGACATTGATCAGCTTTGAGATCATGTATAAGCCCAAAGAGAGAAAATCTTACAATGATCTAGGTCAATTCGCCAGAGGCTATCGTGAACCATTCCATTGATGTCAGTGCCGGCGTAGACGTAAAAAAAGCCTTCAAAGATTGTTGTAGTCAATCCAAACATTGCAGCTGGACAGGGTCCTGAGACTGTGTAGCAACTCCAGGAACTTGTTGATAGCAAAAGAGAATAGAGGCATGTATTTTGCTTGGCACCATCTAGCGTTTCCGTGATTCCGGCCCAGAGAAACAGATGACCATCTTCTGCGGCTAACAGGGGGTCAGATCGAGGAGTTGGGGCTGGACCTTGCGTTGCAACGACTTTGGCTGTTAAGTTTGGCTTTGAGGCAGCTGGATCGAAGCTAAAAGAGTAAAGATTGCTTTGTAGGACCCCATCAAAACCATCCACCAAAAGAAAAGATGGTTGGGGGATCGATTAGCGGGAAGTAGATTGTTGAGCCGCTTTGGTTCCAAGGAAAAGGTGGCTGTAAAGGAAATGAACTTGATGATACCTTCTGGCGTGTGGGATACAAGTAAACAATAGGGTGATGCAACCAGCGGTCCGTAAAGCGGACTAAGAGAGGAGGTGGAGCAGCGGGTCTAGTTGGGATAGATGGGCAGGCTGAAGTCAGGAGATGAGGGTGATTTGGGTGATCGCGAAGTACAAGCGCTCCAGGAAGCCGAGGTTGGCTTTCAGGCATGCTGTCCTGTCCAACAGTGGGATTGTTCTCCTGGAGCAAACGATCAGATTGGGGTTGTGTAAGAGGATGTCAGCGCTGTGGGATTGTTTCATAACTGTAGGATAGATGATAGCAAGTATGTTCTTACGCTCGCTCCCCTGCGATCATTGATGAAACCAACATCAATTTGCTCCATCAATGGTACTCCTGAGTTGATGGTTGGATAAGCGCGGGCGTAATGACTTGATCAATGTTGAAGTGGAACGAGAGGTACAGACGAGCGCTGAGTGTTGACAGGCAAGTTGTAGAGGTTATGAGAGCTGGAGGCACTGGTTTTTGAGCGATTGAGTGGATCAATAACAGAATCAGAAGGGTGGCTCTAGAGAGGATGAAACGTTTGAATAGCTGGTTTGGATTGCTTGTTAGCTGGGGCACAAACAGGTGTGAGGCACTCGCCGGAAGGAGCAGCAGGTCTACATGAAGGATTTGAAATGAGGGGCGCGCGATGGGAGAGTGATGATGTAAGCAATGAATTGAAAGGGCGAGCAAGCAACCAAGAAGATCAAAAAACTCAATCATGAGAAATTAAAACAGCACATCAGATTGCAAATAGATATATGTGATACACACTGGTCCTCAATGATAAAAATGACGAAACAAGCACTTGACGCATGAATATTTTGCAACAGTTCATTAGAAAGATGCAATTGGGAGATCAGAGAGACCTTGTCCGGTTGAGTAGAAATTTGTGACTGTAGATGGTTAGGATCTTCACATGAGGCTTTGTACATCTAAATAACATGAACAGCCTTCAAATCAACAAATGTGAAGTGGGAACTGGAAGATGCTGTGAATATCAGGCAGCATGTTGAGTAATCAACTGTGGTTTTCTATTTGGGTATACATCAATTTGAGGAGGGGACATGATGGTGTGGTCCGATCTGGACCCAAACAGACTCAGACAAAATCATGTGGAGAACTTGAACATGTGACATGATTTTTTGACATCTCTCTCACGAAGAACACACAAATACAAAATTTGCCTGATGTGACAAATCTTGGGAAGTATAGTGTATTGATTTTTCAGGTTTTGCCGGCAATGAAATCACGCTGAAAGAATCAT
This sequence comes from Puccinia triticina, assembly GCF_026914185.1. Taxonomy (NCBI): domain Eukaryota; kingdom Fungi; phylum Basidiomycota; class Pucciniomycetes; order Pucciniales; family Pucciniaceae; genus Puccinia; species Puccinia triticina. The sequence goes on along the minus strand of NC_070564.1, from coordinate 735,673 downwards.
GATGTTAGAATTCATTTGAATAGACTACATACATATCTATGAAATGAGAGGTTTATATAACAGACTCAATGACAGGGAGGCATATGCAAGAAAACAATTTTCTCAGTACATTGTCATGTACGGGCAAGCAAAGGCAGAAATCAAATATGTATTCAAATTAGCTATACATAACTTAGATTTCCCCTCTGGAACTGAGGTTGCATCATGTGGGAATATGCATTCCCATGATTCAGTCTGTGCATGCGTGATTCTTGACATAACCGGAGATAGAGGAAACAAGAAGCATCCCCATCATGTACGTGCGTGCATGATGGTGGACATTGAAAGATGCACTGGCAGGGAAGTCAAGTTTGTATGGAGATTCAAATGAGATCCAACTCTGAATGATCTTCTGATTTAATTATTTGTGATGATTAAACGGGCAGTAATCATAGGGGTGGAGAATGGTAGGATTAAGCTCCGGCAGTGGGATATCTTCAAGTGGTAAAACAGAATGATGACTCTGAAGATGACTCAGGTGTAATATCAGCAATTTCTGTTGCCAAGATAAATTTGATTTACTACCCAAAAAATGGAAGGCCCTGATGTATATCACCATGTCAGCACAACCATAAAAGGGGTTTCTTGCCCGCCAGTCCTTTGTTTCCTGATATTCACCTACAACAAATTATACACACAATGATGAAAATTTTTGCAAATTGCTTCTTAGACACAAATACCCCACGAAGCAGTCATGGTGATATGATTAGTTTTAATAGTGTCATCTTCTTGCGTAATGCCCAAGCTAAAATTTACCCACAACAAATGAGACGTTATGACATACATCTCTGTAATACACCCAGACCAGAAGTTATTCTGCCATCCACCACACAAATTCTGCTTTCAGGAACTCTGATCCTTACACAAAATATACCATTCCCAACTATTATATCCGAGAACAGCAATTGGATTCCGCATTCTGGATTGCTATGTATCCACCTGGGGGAACCGGATGCAACGGAGAGAATGCATGTGGGGGGAAGAGTGGCAATCACAAGTGAATATTTGCCTGGTGGAAACAAATCAGATCATGGATTTCTGATTGCTGTAGATGCCAGCGAATTGAATGTTTGTCATTTCCCTACTACTCTAAGCTATGTGTGCAAGAAACCAACTGTTGATCCTTTTGCATATTTCATGGCCAATCAGCCCACGCCAATGCGTCTGGTAGGTGATCCACAACTGAATGACCTTAACCTGGCCAGGTTCACAGTGGGAGATCAGATTGAGATGAAGGGATCAATTGTTCCAGGGGATTGTACCAGCTTATGAACTATCCAGGTGTGTGTGAAATTTAAGGCTAGCTGAGCTGGAATCATGAGAGATTTTGATTGAGCCCTCCAAAAACTGACTGCAGTAATCTTTCAACAGGTCTTTGATATAAACAAACTACCCAGGAATACAGGGCATAATCACAACCTCTGGGAGAGACCAAATTGACGTTTTAGATTAGACTCACACAACCGCTACTAAGAAGATTCAATTTGTGCTGGTTGCCATTGGTTGTTATGCAGATGTTACTCAATTACAAGTTTTCTTGTCTTCTGGTATGCTGGGGATTTTTTTTTATCTGCAAAAAATTGTTTCATTTGAGGACAATTGGATTACAAGCAGTAAGTTACCATATACAATGTTGGCTAGTTTTCCTTGCCAAAACACATGCTTTAAACAAGAGGAATGAAGTCCTTGTCAGAAAATGAGACAGATTTCTATGATGCAACTTCCAAATTGAGGATTCTCTTGTGAGGTTTCAAGAAACAGTTTTCTTGTTACGTTGTGGTGATTTATATAGGCGAGCGCGTTAGAATGTCCATGCGGGGATAGCGCGGGCGGGGAATGCACAAAGCCGCTCAGGCAGGGTGCATTCCGGTGACATAAGCACTGAGGATGAGGTCAGGAAAGCTTACGGAAAGTCACGCGCGGATTGGAATGCACGGATTGCGGATTTCGGATCGGGTATTTGGATCGGAGCGGAAAAAGACAGGGCTGGACTGCGGCGGGACTACACATGTGGACTGGTAGCAGCGGCGCGTCAGCAGGTGAGCCATGACAGCCCGAGTGGGTTCCATCAGCGGGTGGAACCGAGGTGAAGGCAGTGGCGAGAAAACGACTGACGGGGGCTAGACAGAGGACGGTGGGAGGGCAAGCGTCGGAGAGGAGCGGAGTCTGGGAAAGTGACGAGCGGGATAGCGGGTGGAGTAGGCGGACTAGTGCGGGAAAGTGTCAGACGTGCGGGATCGGGTGGGAACGGCGATGTGCGCGGAGGGGAGGACGGAAGGGGGGGACTCTTGTATCCTATTATTATCTTTATCCTATCAAATTATTATTACGATTTTCACTCATCATCATTGTACTTACAACTACGGACGTTGTGGTGGACAACTCGGTGGAGGCCCGCATCAGACAAGAAATAATTCAGATATCCGGTTTCATCAAGCCTCGCCCCTCCCCTTTCTTTTTTTTCCTCTCACTATTTACAATGTTTGAAATGTTTTCTGTTCCGGTTTCTTTCTTGTTCTTTTTCTTTTCTTTGCTGTTTCTCTTTTGCGCGCGTTGGATGGGAGTGCAGGAGTCAGGTTGGTTTTGGTTTTAGTTTTTGTTTGTTTGTTGTGCCTGTCTTCTTTGTTTTGTTGTGTGGTGGTGTTTCCTTCTGTGTGGCGGCCTCTGTTTCTCTCTTCCCGGGTTGTAGTGCGCGCGCGGCGGGCACGAGGGCCTGTCGCGCAGCCTGTCGCATGGACTGTCACCGACTCTGAATCTAAGTTCAGCCGAACTTAGAGGAGGGGTCGGCATGGTACTCTCTTCCCCCCAGAAAGATATCATCACAGTTTTGAGAGTTTATTGATCCCGGATCGTGTCGATCCATCTCCGTATCCTTTTTTTGAGTTTTGAGTACCCGAGCTTCCTGAGTTTATTTCTTTTGAGCACTATCCGAGTTTCCGACGACCGCGCCGGCTTCCCTCTGAGTTTCTTTTCTGAGTTTTTCCATCCAACCAAACCGCCGAGGGTATTCCATCCCCTCGTTCCCTCTCAAACAAATCCCCCCCCCCAACCGCTATCACTTCTGTTCGACTATTCCCGATATTTTCGCAGGACCACCGACGAGGGCAGCACTCAGCACCATCCCCTCAACCAACTGCCACGGCTCAGACCCGACAGGAGTCCATAACGTACAAGAGTTATTGAGAGGATTACCTGTGTTCTTATCCTTATTCAAGAGTTACTTGCGGATTTTTGTGCTTACAACGTGCGGAGCTTTATTCACTTGCGGATTATTACGCTATAGATCAGGCTCAGTAGAGGAGCGCTGAAGGCTAGCAGAAAGTAGCAGTGCGGAGCCGATTTACCAACAATCACACAGCCCGGACATCAATATTCTTGAAGGAGGCGGTTAGCGGACATTCTTCATCAGCCAACCAGCTTTCATTCTCACAAGTGGGGGTCTGGCCGGGAACCCAACTTTGTGTTGTTATCGGATACTCGGGAACTAGACTTGCGCGGAAACGTTGAATGAACCCTTCGGAAAGCAAATTCTTTACTCCAGGCAACGAAGAAGCTCAGATCGGATCAGGTGGCTCGGACAGCGGAGACACAGTAATTGCGGAAAACGGAGAAGGCTCTTCTTCAAGACCAGCCGAAACACAATTGTGCTTGGGATTAGCGGGAGGACCGAGACTAGGACAGACATCTTTTTTGTTGGTGCGGAGCCAGTTTTCACCTAATCAGTCAATCGCGGCGAGGAGGCGACAGCTGTATCAGTGGAGCACCCTGAACGATCGACCAGCGGTGTCAGCGGGAGGAACGACAAGCGGAACTTACGGAGTTCAACCAGAAGAGACAGAAGACGAGACCATGGAAGAAGCACTAGGTGGACAACGACCTGCGGCTCCTGCGCCGAGTGGAGCAAAGATACGGCCCAGGGATTATCCGCACCTTAAGTTTTCAGAGGCGGAGGTGGAGCGTTTTATTGACCGGTTCAAAAGAGCGGCTCTGCAAGAAGGTCTGACGGATGCGGATAAAGCGTACCAGGTGGTCAACTTCTTTCCGGAAGGCGAGGACTTGCGGGAAGTGGAGGACATGAAGGGTTTCGAGAGTAAGGATTGGACCAAGCTCAAGGAGGAGATACTTGAGAGGTGGGAAGATCACGGACCCAGGTATTGGGAGAGTGCTTTGGAGCGTGCGGAAAAGGGAGGTGTGCGGACGAGAGCGGAGTATGTGTCCTACATTACCAGTTTCGACCAGGTTCTGCGGTATCTGGAGCGGAATGAGATTGTGACGGCCGATATGGGTACGACGAAGCGGATTTTCTTGAAGGGATTCAACCGGACTTTCACTGAGAAGGTGCTTTGGGGACTTAACGAGCGAGGACTGATGGTCAAACCACGACTAGGTGGGCCAAAACTGCTGCCCAGCATGAAGGAGCTGCGCTCCGCTGTCAAGGCGGAACTCGAAGTGTTGGAGCTCATGAACAACAGCCAAGGAGATGCAGTTGCAAGGGCAGAACCGGCTCCGCAGGTGCCGGTGACGGTCAAAGACGTGAGTGACCTGGCGGATACGCTGAAAGAATTGAAGCTGTTCATGCAGAAAGCGGCGCACAAGCAACCGAAGGAACAACAGGCGGTCGTGCCACCAGCAGCCGCTCCCGCGGCTCCTCAAACGGACGGTGCTCTGCAGGCTGGCGGGATGCCGCCGTGGAGGCAAGGACCTCCGGTGTGCGACTACTGCAAGGAAACTGGCCATATGTGGAATCAGTGCGAGTACTTTGAAACGGATCGGGCTGCGGGAAAAGTTTCCTTGTGGGGGCGCGCTTTCTTTTGGCCGGATTGTACGCCAGTGGATGGACCGGTTCCGAGGGACGTGGTGCGGGCCAGGCAACCTTTGGCAAAGGGAAAGTGAATATTGGGATGGTCAAGGGCATGGTGTGGAAGCCGCCGGCAGTGGCCAGCAGTGTGAAGTGCGTGCAAACGGGGGAAGTCCTCTTGGGGGAGCGTTTGGAGAAGATGGATTTGGATCCCGTTCCCGCTCCTAGAGCCAGACCGGAGCCAGTCAAGCAGCTTCCGGTAGCTCCGGTGGCGGGGGGCAATAAGAAAAAGGCGGCAGAAGTTGCACGGCGAGCAATGGGCGCGGAAACCACGGTAGCCCTTACCTTGAGGGAGATGGCGGCAATTTCCCCGGTGATGGCGGACGAGATGATCAGCGTGTTGAAAGAGGTGTCAGGTGAAAGGAAGCCAGCGGTGACGGCTGTCACCACTAACGCGGAAACTGCGGAGGTTAAGTGTGCGGAGTTTGGACACTCGCTGGATTCAATTCCCGTTCTACCATCTACGGCCGTGTCCTGTCCACTGGGATACGTGAGTATGAGGGTAGGAAACGTCACAAAATGGGCTATGATCGACACAGGGTCCATGATCAACATTCTCCCGGCGGATTTGGCGTTGCGGAAGACTCACATAAAAATCCGCACGATGGGCGGGTTTACTTGTGAAGTGGACGGGATAGCGGAGGCGGAGACCGTGGAGGTGGCAAAAGTGGTCAAGAAGTTATCGTTCTTGGTAACTAGGTCTCACAAGATCATCCTTGGTTGACCAGCACTGTTTGCTTTTCGAGCGCAGCTGCGTTTCTGTCCCGCAAGGCAAGAGGAAGTGATGCGGGTGGAAGGGACTCACGGGAAGCAGTACGAGACGATCATCTGCCAGCCTCAAAGCAGAGATTGGGTGACGGAGGTGGGCAAAGGGGCACCGCATCACTGTGCGGAGCCTCCCGCGGAGGATTTTTAGTTGTTGGCCAAGCTATCCGGGCAGAGGAAGCTTCGACTCAGCCTGGACGGTCGACATTAAAGAAGCGGGAGGGTATTGGCGGAGGTACGGCGAGGCAGTCCAATACCAAAGTGAGCTTTCCATTTTGTGCATCTCTGAGTGTGGAAGGATCAAAGCACTACCACAGCGCCACTGTGGTGAGCCGTTACTCTGCAACAGGGACGAGTGACAAGCGGAAAGCAGGAATGGACAAGGGCGGAAAAATTGGTGCGGAAACCGGGAACTGCGTGGCAGAGGCAAGTAGTGTACAAGTAAGTCCTCCCAAGTATGCACTTCCGAGTCGGCTTTCTACAAAACCCTACCATTGTGCCACGGTTGTGAGCGAAATGAAACGTCCGCGCAGGGGTTTGATTGTGGCTAGGACAATTGGCGACGACGGTGAAGCAAGAATGGGCCGGGTCAACGGTGGGAGGTATAAACCGGTGGCGAGGAAGGTGCGGCCGCGGAACGTGGCAATGCCGCAGGAGCTCAACCCGCCATTGAGGGAGATCAAGTGGAGCCGGGATCCGTTCAAGACTCCTCTGCATTGGGTTCCGCCAAGGTTTGAGCCAACAAAGCGGATTACGGCGGAACGGATGGCCAGTCTCAACTTTGGGCCACCGGAATGGCTCCACGAGGAGGAGTTTCACTTATTAGCCGAAGCTATTATGTTGCGGGAGAAGGCGTTGTCATTCGGAACGGAAGATCGGGGCTTACTCAAGCGGTGCATTGGGGATCCTTATTGAATCCCCACGGTTCCGCATGAGCCATGGCAGATACGGCCTATCCCTATACCGGCGGCGATTTGTGGGGAGATGACGGAACTGGTGCGGGAACGGTTGCGGACAGGGTTGTATGAGCAATCATGCTCCAGTTACTCTAGTCCGATCTTTGCGGTAATAAAGCAGGACAAGAAGAGTCTGCGGATTGTGCACGACTTGCAACGGCTTAATTCGGCCACTATACGGGACGCTGGATTACCGCCACGCATAGAGGAATTAATTGACACTATGGCGGGGCGGGTTTGCTATGGTCTGGTGGACGTAATGGGCGGATACAACCAGCGGGAATTGCACGCGGAGTCAAGGCCGCTGACGGCGTTCAAGACGCAATTGGGGCGCTTGCAGCTTACTTGGCTTCCGCAGGGGGCTACCAATTCGGTGGCGGTGTATCAGGCGCAGATGTCCTGGATCCTTCAGGACAAGTTACCTCACACGGCGCAAATATTTATTGAAGATGCGGCCGTGAAAGGACCAAGGAGTGACTACAGCAGAGCGGCGTTGGCGGAAAATCCTAATATTCGTCGGTTTATCTGGGAGTATGCAGTGGCGCTGGAGCGGGTTTTGTTTTGGATCGAGGAAGCGGGTCTTACGGTGTCAGGAAAGGAGTTTGCGGTTTGTGTACCGGCGCTGGAGGTCCTAGGGCACAAGGTGTCTAAAGACGGACGGCGGGTCGTGGAACCTAAGCGAAACAAGATACTGGATTGGCCAAAACCACGCACGGCGTCTCATATCCTGCAGTTCCTTGGGTTATGAGAGTGTGATGAGGCGTTCGCAATGCTGAAGGACATAGTAGGCCAAAAGATCTTGTTAAAGGAACTCAACTACGATAGCGGCGGAATTCGTTTGGCAGTGGACTCAAGTGAGTTTGGTGCGGGCGGAGTACTCACCCAGGAAGAGGACGGGAAGGATCGGCCCGTGCTGTATGAATTGGTGACGTTTACGGATGTGGAGTCGCGGTATTCCCAGCCAAAGTTGGAGCTGTGCGGAGTGGCAAAAATCGTGCGGAGATTGCAACACATACTGTGGGGCGTCTATTTCGAATTACTGGTCGATGCGGAGGTGTTGGTGCGGATGATCAATTGTCCGTTGCTGCCTAATGCCCCAATGACGAGGTGGGTGGCATTCTTGCAGTTGTTTTCTTTCAAAGTGGTGCACGTGCCAGGCAAGGCGTTCACAATGCCAGACGTGCTTTCCCGCATTCCCCTGGGTGACGATGAGGATCAATTCGCGCTGGCGGAACAGCTGGACATGGAGTGGCGGATTCTCGATGTGCGAATGGCAAAGGACGCGGTCGCGGAGGAGGGTGGAGGCTTGCCAGTGACTCAGACGCCGAGGTATGAGTACTTGGTGGTGTTCCTGACGACTCTTCGTTATCCTGCGGGAATTGGTCCGACAGTTCATTGCTGGATCAAACGTAAAGCGGCGAATTTATTCGTGCATGAGGGTCAACTATGGCGTTGGAGCGCACCGGTACACTTGGTGGTAGTGACTCGGCGCATTGATCAGGAAGCTGTCCTGCGGAGTTTACACAAGGAGCTGGGTCATTGAGGCGAAGTGGAAACTAGATGGAGAGTTCAGTCGCGGTTTTGGTGGCCGGGTGTTACGAGGAGTGTGCGGCAATGGGTGCGGAGTTGCAAGCAATGCCAGAGGCGTAGTCAGCGTTTGCCTAAAGAGATCGGGAAGCCTACAGAAACGGACACGCTATTTAGTAGGATATCAATGGATGTGGTGCACATCAAGGCAGGGAAGTTCAAGTACCTGATCGTGGCGCGAGATGATCTTTCCGGTTGGGTGGAGGCGCGGCCTCTGGTGAATCTCACGGCGGCAAAAGTCAAACAGTTTTTGGAAGAGGACTGGTTTGCGCGGTTTGGGAGTGTGCGACTCATCACGGTGGACGGCGGTGCGGAATTTCGTGGCGGCTTGCGGAAATTGGTGAAGTCGTGCGGTGCTAAGTTCGGCAAAGTAACAGAGTACTACCCTGAAGGTGCGGGAATGGTTGAGCGTGGCCATCAGCCGATCAAGAGCGCTCTGGTGAAATTGTGTGGCAAGGACGGTAAGAAGTGGCAGCAGTATCTGCCCGCTGTTTTGTTCGCAGATCGGATTTCCACTAAGCGGACAACGGGGTATTCGCCGTACGAGATGTTGTTTGGGTGCCAGCCGGTCTTGCCGGTAGATATAGAGATGTTCACGTATCTGGCTGTGGATTGGTGGAAAGTTAAATCGGCGGACGACTTGCTTTTGGCGCAAGCGGAGGAGTGGTTGCGGCGGGATTCAGTTATTGCAAAAGCGGTGACGCGCCTTAAGGAGAGTCGTGCTAAGGCGGTCCGATACTGGGACCGTCGGTGTTCTCATTGCTTGCGGGATTCTCTCCGCAAGGGGGAATTGGTTCTTCTTTACAATCGTAGCCTCAAGTCTCAGTGGGGCAAGTCGTTTGCTAACCAATGGAATGGTCCTTATCGCGTTGTGTCTCAATTCCCTGGTGGAAGTTATCAGCTGGAGGAACTGGACGGGACGCTTCTGAAGCGGCGGGCGGCGGCAATGCATGTCAAGCGGTTTTACGCACGGGGTTCTACGGGTTTTGGTCAGACCGCGGAATCGGATGACTCTGAGGAGGAGGTTCGGGTCCCTGAGGACGCCTCTTCTTCAGCGAGCTCAGAGGGTGCGGAGGGCACGGGCGCGGCGGCTAGCAATGAAGATTCTGGTTTGGAAGCTGCGTCGGAGGAGGACGGTGCGGATCAGGCACCTCCGCCGTTGCGACGGAGTAGGCGTTTGCGGACCGCTGGGGACAGCGCTGAAAAGGCCGGGGCAGGGAAAGCCGTGGCAGGCAAAAGCCACAAGTGATTATTGGTGAGGGGGTGCGCTATCTGGTCTACAGCCAGGTTACATAGCCACCCCAGAATGTTCGTTATCTTATAGAGTTTGGTTTCATTTTTATTATGCGTTTCACTGGCTTGTTGTCTATCTGTATTTCTAGGTGCGGGGTACGGGGATTTTGTGCGGAAAATCCTTCTGGGGCGGACCAGGTACCTTGCGGAATTTCTCTCTCGTGGATTGCAGCTTTTCTGGTTTTTCTTTTGTGGATTGCGTTTTTCTCTGGTTTCTCTCTCTCATGGATTGCGGTTTCTTTCTGGACGGTGTATGGTAAAAGGTGGTAAAAAAAAAAAAAAAAAAGGATAAAAATGGAAAAGGAAGTGCGGGGACTAAAGTGGTTCTCATTCTGGGGCGGTCCAGGCACTTACAAAAAAAATTTCGGGACGGTGGACCTTTGTTTTTGCTCACTTTGATTTGGATTCTCGGTAGCTCTCTCTAGGCGGAAACTATCCGGGTGCGGAACACAGACTGCGCGTGTATCACAAGCATTGTTTCCGCAGGATAGGGCTATATACAAGGGGGGAGATGACAAAAGAAAGAGAAGAAAAAGCGGAGAAAGGGAAGCTAGGGAAGTCTGGAGTCAGAGGAGCGGCGGGTACGCTCCGCAGGGATAGGAGCGTCATAGTCCGCGGCGGTGGGTTGTGCGGGGTGCGGCTCGTTCTGTAGCGCTTCCTCCATGTTCTGTTGAGCTCGTAGAGCACGTTTGTCGGCGGGAACAACAATGGCTAGCTTGAGTTGTTTGACAAGCTGGTTGATGCCGATGAGGAAGAATGCGTACCTACGGCGGCGTTGTGCGGGTGTTATCGCGGAGATGTGGAGCAGAGCGCGGTACATATCGCGGAAGGCGCCTATGAAGTCGAGTACGGCGGCGGCGGGGAACACGGCTTGTTCCCAGAGGGGGTTGTCGGGGAAGGTGTTGCATAGGTTGCGGGAGATTTCCGCGAGTTGGCGATTTAGCAACCCGGCTTCGGTGTCCGCGGCAGGCTTGGCAGGCGGCGGTAGGTGGATAGGTACCGACAAGGCTCAAGGGCGTGGAGTTGGAGAGTCAGGAGATGCGGCTCGAACAGTAGCGGCTGACGGGGCAAGGAGTCGAGGCGCTTTTGGAGTGGTATCAGCCGGTGGAGAAGGCGGGTCCGTGGACTCCAACGTGTGGATAGAGGCGGCGCGGGCGGTTCTGGCTTGCGGGACTTTGGCATGCGGAACGGACTGCGGGGAGCTGGGTGGCGAGCCAGAAGGAGTATGGGACGAGTCTTCAGGTGCCATCTCGGTGTCCCTTGCTGGGGTGGCTGGAGCGGAAAAAGCGGTCAATGGTTAGCGACGGCTCAACAAGTAGAAGCGGAAAGTTACTTACCGGGAGCCTGGGGAAACATGGGCTCTGGAGAGAGAACAATTGGCGTTGGGTCACGCGGACAAGCGGAAAAACGGGCTGCAAGACCCAGAGTCTGAGAACCGGCTGGGCATGGACGCTTCGAGGATTGATCCGTAGAATCCGCCAAGGGGCGCTTCAAACCAGCAGTGGGAGAAGGCGCGGCAGCCAATGAAGGTCCAGCAGCAGGCGTCAATGCGGGTTCTTGAGGACGTTTGAGACACTCGTCGACTAAAGGTCTGTTGACGCCGTGTTTACGGGCCCACGCCTGGGCTTGTTGGACGTATTCTTTGGCGCTCAAGCAGTCGGCACGATTGGGTGGCGGCGTCATAAGATCTTCACCGTGTGCGGAGGGCGACTTGGTGCGGGAACTGACTGAGATAACAGACGGGGAACGTTCCGCACGAAAGCTTTGGGATCCAGACAGCGGTGGACGGTTTTGAGATTCGCGGTTTCTGCGGGAGCTGTCGGATTTGGGAGTGAAGGCGGAGCAGCAGCGTTTTGAATCCCTACAGTTCTTACACGCACGACCAGCGCGGGAGTAGACGCAGGGTAATCCGAGTCGAGTACAGCAATCGCAAGCTACCATATTGAACGGGAAGAGATGTGTGGGAAAGGGGGATGATGTGTATGGGGACGTGTGACAAGTGTGGGAGCGGGCAAATGTGTGGGAAGATCCTGGGGGCAGGACTTCAAAACTGGGGCGGATGTGGTGATTTATATAGGCAAGCGCGGTAGAATGTCCACGCGGGGATAGCGCGGGCGGGGAATGCACAAAGCCGCTCAGGCAGGGTGCATTCCGGTGACATAAGCACTGAGGATGAGGTAAGGAAAGCACGCTAGGAAAGCTTACGGAAAGTCACGCGCGGATTGGAATGCACGGATTGCGGATTTTGGATCGGGTATTCGGATTGGAGCGGAAAAAGACAGGGCTGGACTGCGGCGGGACTACACACGTGGACTGGTAGCAGCGGCGCGTCAGCGGGTGAGCCATGACAGCCCAAGTGGGTGGAACCGGGGTGAAGGCGGTGGCAAGAGAACGACTGACGGGGGCTAGACAGAGGACGGTGGGAGGGCAAGCGTCGGAGAGGAACGGAGTCTGGGAAAGTGACAAGCGGGATAGCGGGCGGAGTAGGCGGACTAGTGCGGGAAAGTGTCAGACGTGCAGGATTGGGTGGGAACGCCGATGTGCGCGGAGGGGGGGACTCTTGTATCCTATTATTATCTTTATCCTATCAAATTATTATTATGGATTTTCACTCATCATCATTGTACTTACAACTACGGACGTACAAGAGTTATTGAGAGGATTACCTGTGTTCTTATCCTTATTCAAGAGTTACTTGCGGATTTTTGTGCTTACAACGTGCGGAGCTTTATTCACTTGCGGATTATTACGCTATAGATCAGGCTCAGTAGAGGAGCGCTGAAGGCTAGCAGAAAGTAGCAGTGTGGAGCCGAGTTACCAACAATCACACAGACCAGACATCAATATTCTTGAAGGAGGCGGTTAGCGGACATTCTTCATCAGCCAACCAGCTTTCATTCTCACAACGTTAGCCTTTGGGTAATTGGATGGAGAAGACCTTGGGGGCATGGGTGGTGGTATTGTTGTTTTTATGTATTACACATTGTAGAAATAGACTTTGTAGTCCCTCATGCACATGGATATTTTGGTAGTGGAAGGGATTTTGTGCAATGGGTCACACCCATGTACGCGCGTACATGGCAGTCAACACTGCATTGTACGTATGCATGAAACTATCACAAAGGTTAATCACACAAATATGTTATGTATTATCCAAATAAAATGGTTAACAGGAAGGCCTAACAAAGGATATCTTACACATAAAGACAAACAAATCCAAACCAAGATGCCCGCCGTGGAGAACACACTTTGTAGCAATTTTCAAATTGCACCAATTAACACAGTAGAACAAAGAGGCAGATTGACTTGTACATTTCAAAATTGATACATAAAATCCTTTATTCCTGAGATGAGATAATGCAGGGAAGGCAAGGGAACAAGTCATTGGCCTTTGTGGGCGGAAGGCCAAAACAAAAGTTTCTTGCCCTCTAACACTTTGGGATAGATGAGTATCCCCATTAAAAGACGGGATTGAATGCTGGGTGCCTCTGCTTGTCCCACCCCTCCCTAAAATTCCTCAATTGCCAGTCAGAACTCAGCCTGCCGTATTTCCAAACTATTAGACAATCATAATGATTGAGATTGCTGCCAATTTACTTCTTGCAAATACACGTAGTATACAACGAGTTGGAGATGAAATACACCTTGGGACCCCTATTGCATCATTTAATCTTCCCCCATCATTCACTGGGTATCAAGAATATCATGTTGTGCTCAAATTTCACGATCCTGATATTCCTGCAATCTTTGACAATACTCTCAGCCAGATCTTCCTATGTGGAAAACTATCATTGTGTCCTGTATTGAACCAACCAACAATTACTGTAGAGAACCTCAATTGGTATATTCACCATGGAGAACTTCCCGATCTATATCAATACAAAAATGCCCAGGTCTTTGGTATGGCTCAAGTTGTGCAGGTCCACTGGCATCCGATTCACGAGAGGGTCTCCCATCTTGAAATTGTGGATAATACCATCAAGCAGGTATGGGATTTACCTCTAGACTCAAAACTAAATATAGTAGTTCTCTAAAATGCCCATGAACGTTTGCTTGAGTGTGCACCATCAAATTGCTGACCTTCCTCCTGCGCAGTCCCAATCAGGTCAAATCAATTTGTGTTCACTCAATTCCGAGGCGCTCAAAAACTTTCAAGACCTCAAACACGGAGATTGTATTAGATTTAGTGGCAACCCAGCTCGAGTTCCCAGTGTCCGCTACGGATTTGTTTCTGTTGGTGTATGTGATACTCCATATAATCAAGATTGACTCTAACAATAAGCACTGACTTGTGGTCTGGGTGTATATCATATTAGGTTGAGTGTGTAGTGAAACTTCCTCGAACAGAGGTAACTCAATACGGCTTGAGGAGTGATCCAAAAAAGAGATACAAACTGGAAGCAAAGGATTGGAAGTCACCCCGCACTATACAAAGAAATTTCACCGCCGCCAAACGTGATGATTGGAATTGAGTTTGATTTTTCTCAAAGATTACTTCATATATATAACTTATGCCCTAAAGGAGAAATGAATTAAAACCATTATAAAATGAAAAGATATTCCATGCGCCAATGACCAGAAACCGCAAGTGATGCACGGAAGGAAGACTACTATGGTCACTGAGGTTTTGTTGATGAATACCCATTGTCTGAAGCAAGAATATGCTTGGTTTTTGAATGTGTTACACATTCCACGGTTTGAAAAACTCACAAACAGATGTAAGGGAGAGCATTGGAGAGACTTCATTTCAGAAATCAACAGAAAGATGTCAATTTTTAATCTTAAGGGCATCAGGGTAAGATCAATCACTTATAAACATTTGTGGCTAGGAATTAACAGTTGAATACAGGCTTGGTATCTGGGAAGCTGAATTTGAGATATAAAAGACCAAATCACAAAAGGAATAAAAGACGAGAAAAACAGTTTGAGTGAGAGGAGGCCAGACAGCAATAAACTTCAGCTTATGTACTGATGTATATGTACAAGTTTAAAAAATCAACTGTCTTCTATATGACGGGAAGCATGGGGAATAAGGAAAGGTGAAGTGGGCTGGCATTCTGCCCAATGACTGAGAAAATCAAGAGTAATGGCCTGAGCAATCTCATGTTGGGTTGGGGTCTTTTCCATGTGGGAGATTATGTTTGGCAGGCGGAAGACAGGGGAGAATATCTTAACAATATATGCTGAGAGGTTTTTCCAGATGGGTTCTTCGGGCGTGTGAGTTGAAATTGAGTGTTGTTTAATTACTGAGATTACCTGGGTGAATTCCATGCAATCAGAGACAACAGTGTGGCGCCGGTGGTTCTTGGGTGCTAGAAAAAGACCAAGAACACCACTGAGGAGGAAAAATATCAAGGGCTGGTAGTTTTGACAACGCTGGTAGGACTGTAGTTTGCGAGTTGATTCATCTCGAAGCTGGATCAATTCTGATGATTCTTGGTTTGTCTGAGTGAGAGTATCAGATGATTTATGGTTGGCACCGCGGTTCCGCTTATTGGTTTTCCTGTGCACCTCTGTCTGTGGGGGCTCGCTGAGTGCATGAGTTTGGAAGATGACATATGCTGAGAGAACATCAAGAATGAGGTTTAAGAAATCATGGAGAACATCAAAAGAATGAGATCGCTGGGGGGCTGGAGCATCTGAGGTAGGATTTTCTTGTGCAGACTCAAAGCTGGAGGGGCGGTTTTTGATGGCCTCGATGTATTGAAGTACTTGCACACCTTGAATGATTTAATTGTTGCTCTTCTGGGTTGTGGGGACGGGTGGCTTGTACAGACTATTGGCCATGATCTCCACAGAAGCGGCAACAAGCTTTGCCCACTCTGAGATGGAGGTTTTGGTAGGGTGCGCAAGTCAATAAAGGAACCGGACTAGAGTTGATTTGGGATGGGGTGTCTTTGCAGCAGTAGAGATGTAGGATTGCGGCAGGATGGATTTGTCCTTGTTTCCAAATGTGGCAAGCAAGGGGAAATCAATGATGTCGGGACAGTACCACTGTTCATTGGTTGATGGTGACAAGAAGCTGTCCGCTAGATACATGGGAGAAACAACCTAACAGTTAGTTACGGTGTGTTTGGAGACAGGAATGTAGAAAAAAGAAAAGAACACTTACCCAGGGAGCTGATTGTTTTAATCCAAGATGCATATGAGCATGGTGTGCGTTGGAATTGGGATTCAGGGTTTGAAGGAGTTGAAGCGTGCATGGACTGTACACAAAATTGAACCAGAGACGTGAGGGAAGCCCAGGTGGTTTGGTACCTTTGCCAAGATGGCTTGGATCCCTCGAAATCTTGGTGAATATGAACAACTTTAATTTGCACATCAACAGACTTGAGGATTGTTAGCGGGCAAACAATGAACTGAGCAGCAGGATCGGAAGGGTTTGGGTTGGATGGGCCACTTGGGGTTGGATTTGCTTGACCAGAAGGGTTTTCTGGGATACTTTGGAAAGGTTGCAGAACTTGGTTGGTTGGGGATGGTTGAGGGGCCGTTGTTGTTCCGTGTCCAGGTGGCTCCACCGGAGCGGCTAGATTAGTGTTGGAGACCCCAGCTTTGGTGTTGTTGGTCTCAGTTGCAGCTGATGGAGAGGATTCGGGCGGGATATGATGTTCTGGATTTTCAACCACTGAGTCCCAAGCTACAGGTCCAACTTGAGAGTTGGCAGGTAGAGTTGGTGAAGCCTGCACAGCATTATCAGGGGTATCCAGAGAGTGGTGCGGTTCCAAATCTCTGATGGTGGCAAGAGGTGCCTGTGCACCCATTGGGGTGTTAATGTTTGGATTATCCGTAGTGGCATGTTTCAGGATTGTAAGCTGAGGTGTGTCTGATTTGTTGGAGAGAGCTGCTGGATTGGAATGGTTGCTGTTTGTTGGAGTCTTGGTATTCTTTTCCAACAAGTCGGCTGGCCGACCAGAGGCACCTTTTTTGGCTCGTTTCTTGGGGGGCTTGCTCAAAGTTGCTCCAGTGGATGTTTGAGGTGATGTGGAGCTTGGTTTGATTGATTCAATTTTGATGGCTTCATCGTCCGGAATCTCGCCTGTTTCCTCCCAGGCTTGGCAAAAGCTTCAGTCAAAAGAGAAGGCAACATCCGGATGGGGAGGGCAATCTGGGAAAACTTGAACTCACTGCGTTTTGTGCTGGTAATGGAATTAGCAAGGACATCAACTAGGTGTTTCCAACTGCGGGGGAGCTTGAGATTTCTCAGCCCTTTGGCTGCTTGCTCAGCAGCTTGGATCGTTTGTCCAAATTCCTCTGCTGTAATTTGCTGGATTTCATTATTGAGGATTGGTTCGGTAGGATTCAATGGAAGAGGGCCGCCGGGATCACTTTTGCTAATTGTAAACTCCTCAAAAGTGGGTGCTGGTAACATCTTGGCTGGAAAGTTTGCTTCAAGCGCCTGCTGACCTAGAGGGATATGGATAAAGTGAGAAACAGCCTGGGGGTGATCATGAGGAGAAGTCTATCGACTTACTTGGTGGTGGAGTAGGAGCATCTGATGGGAGGGGTGGTTGCAGAGATGTTGATTCCTGAGGAAGCTGAGGGGCAATTCTGGAAGTACTCTGGCTCTGCCATGTTAATATGATTTGAGAGCAGTAGTTATTTCGCCAATGGTTTTTGAGGATGTGGGGGGGTCACAAAAAGAAATGATGTGATGATGGGGGAGGAATGAGGTGAAAGTGCAGAGGAGGAGGAGCCACTTATATATTGAGGATTTCATTCCAGAATGATCCCCTTGTGTGAAATTTTTTCACTCAGCCTTTGTCCACCCACAATCCACCTTTGTGATTAGATTTGCTGACGGATCTATTTGGTATAACCAAAACCAGACTAAGCATGGTTTTAACTTAGCCAATAGAGTCCTCAGGCTGTAATGTGTAAAGTTTGTGATGTGCGAATTCATGGTTTGGGTAGGAGACTTGTTGCAGTCAACAATCATGCGCATGATGAAGTGATCAGCACAGCTGTAATCTGGGAATAACTTCATTAGACTGTTACTCAGATTATCCATGGAACTGCCCAGATCTGGAGCAATGATCTTAAAAACAGGATGATGGGCAACTGACAGAGAAATTTGGATAAGCCAGGCGAGGTCGCATGCACAAGTGAACTTCAAGGATTTCTGAAGTTGGTGCAATCTCATGTACGCGCATACATTAGAGTGGACATCAGACTCACTTCCGGTCCCGCAGTTGTACCGAATTGACTGAGTATATATCAGGTTATCTCAAATCATGATAGCTTCTGGCAGGATGAGCCCCCCCCCCTATGTACGCGCGTACATGAGAGGGACATCTCAACATTAATCAATGCCGTATATTTTTCATGTGTAACTGACAAACAGCTGGCCCCATGGATTCAAAATACTTAGTTACCATGTAATCTTGAAAACAATACAGCAGCTGGAGCATCCCTCAATGATAAGCGTTTCAACAGGCAAATTGATATGGAAATGGGTGAGATGATAAAATAAAGCTAATCAACATTCATCCTCCCTCCGCCAGCCGTGGCCAAACCTTCTCTGGGAGCTAAACTTGGACCAACACTTCCAGATTCATCTTCTAACCTCCGTTTGTTGTTGTTACGAGTTGGGAGTTGAGAAGCAGATTGTGGACCAGTGGATGTGGCGGTGGTGAAACAGTATGTTTGGAGATTCTTGGTAATCTCTGGCAGCCCCATTTTTTTGACCTTGGAGATGGTTTGTTGCTCAAAAGGACTCAGGAGTTGCCACCAAGCAATGGCATAGCAATCACGCGGCAAATCTTGTGGGACCCCCTTGACGCCTTTGAAATTCTTGATTTGAGTTTCGGAGCGGCCATAGATCTTCTGATTAGTGGCAATAGTCTTGTGGTGATCTGCCTGTGCCTGTACCATTTTGTCAAGACAGTGAACAACGGAGGTGAGATGGCTGCTACGCCAATTCGGGGAAACGGTTAACGGTAACGTGTTCTGATCACCATCTTCAATATCGGAGCCACAGTCCTTGTTTTCAACAACGTGCGCCAGTAGGATATTCTCTTTTAGGACTTGACCAAGCATTTTGCACCTGTTCTCTCGTATCTTTAACACACAGAAATATATATATATACATATTTTGTCAGAATGAGTTATAGATAGAAAGGATAAGTAGAAAGGATGTACGGACTTTTTTCCTCCATCGTTGGTATTGTGCCCTTGTGGTTTTTTGATCCTTCAATTTCTTGTAATTGTCACCGCTTATGTTTCTTGACTCGCAAATTTTGTGGCATTTAGTATGGAACCATCGTTGGATTATTGCTTGGGCCTGTGAAGCCTGCTGATCAGGAGGGCAGCTTCACAGAGTTGGTGGTGGTAGGGGGTCTTGGGTGGGAGGCTGTATGGTTCAGACTTGGAAGGTTGGTCAGTGCAGCCAAAGGCTCCCAGGACCATCTTGATGATTTTCCAGATGTTGGAGTTGGGCATCTCCTGCATCAGAAAGACAGCTGCTAGGTCGAAATCCACCTGTTGAACCAGGCACTTCAAGTGCAAATCAACCATTGTCTTTGTCAATTGTTGGGTCAGGGCCTTGGTATTCTTCAGCGTGAAATCACTGCCCCTCCAGTTGTAGTCCCCTTCTTTTGATTCTGGGGTGGGGTCTATCTTGCTATAGAAAGGGTGGTCAGACTGACAGGCTGAATGTTGGAATGGACAGGGGGTTGAATGATAGGACGGACAGACAGACGGACTAACAGATGGGTAGGACAGATGGACAGGTTGGATGAATCTATTGATCTGTTTTTATAAATGGGAGGAGCAAGATAAGTTTTTTTGTCTGTATTCTGGTATCATTTGTAAAGCCAAGCTCTTCACTCCTCTATGAGAAAAAGACACAGACCAAGAGACGTCGAGATATATGATATGCCCATCTGTTTGTCCGTCTGTCTGTCCGTCCTATCATTCAACCCCCCCATTCATTCCAACAATCAGCCCATCAGTCTGACCACCCTTCGTTTCTATAGCAAGATGGACCCCACCCCAGAATCAAAAGAAGGGGACTACAACTGGAGGGGCAGTGATTTCACGCTGAAGAATACCAAGGCCCTGACCCAACAATTGACAAAGACAATGGTCGATTTGCACTTGAAGTGCCTGGTTCACCAGGTGGATTTCGACCTAGCAGCTGTCTTTCTGATGCAGGAGATGCCCAACTCCAACATCTGGAAAATCATCAAGATGGTCCTGGAAGCCTTTGGCCACACTGACCTTCCAAGTCTGAACCATACAGCCTCCCACCCAAAACCCCCACCAACTCTGTGAAGCTGCCTTCCTTGTTGAGTCAACCTTGGAGCAGCATGATCAATCCCCAGCCAACTCGCCCCCCTTCTGCATGAGGGAAGACTTGTTTGAAGTTGTTGTTTTCAATCTGGGCTTGGCAGGTGCATTTCCAACAAATCTATTGATCTGGATTTAGCCCACAAACTCACAGGGTCTAAACTTTTAGCCCCAAACAGTGAACCAATTAATGTTGGTGACTGCTTTTCTCAAACTAAAATGTGATAAACTCACCGAGATTGCCTTAGTTATAATACAAAATTAAAGCAAAATGCAGATGTTCAAAATTTCTTTAACTAAAAAATAGTTAAGAGTGAATTTCAATTTGGTTTTGATTATTTTTAATCAAGTCCCAATTGTTGTTTATAATTGGGGACTGTGTGGGAAGGGAATACAATAAAAAACTGCTTTACATGTTGATCAGTGCAGTTTAACTTGGGATTACAACAAGTATGGCAGGCAATTCAATACACTTCAAATGCAGCAGTAGGTTCCTATCTGGAAAGGTTGGAAGAGATCACAGTTTAGTCAGTTTGACAATCATAATGGGGGGTCTATTGAATGAGTGACTGGGATGAGGTAGGTTCAGAGGCGGTAAAAAGGTAGCGGAATGTTTTTCGTCAGAGCTGGACAAGGATCAAATGAAGGGCCAAGTGGATTTTTTTGAGTAAAGCACCAATGAGCTTCATGAGAACCAGACCAGACTACAGCCAAATGCCTCCAATCATCATTGGAGGGAAATTTTAATAGACTAGCTGATGATTTTGGTAGAGAGCTTACCTTGTGATGGATTGACATCATTTCTGGATGATCTGTCTCAGTTGGTGTACTCCCATATGGTATAACAGTACTCAAATTTTGGGATGTCTGAGCTCGGAGCCAGGCCGTCCTGTTAAATTAGCATTACAGCAGCCTCAGTCACATCGTCATTGGTTGCAACCATCCTAAGCGGAGGATAGTCCTATGTGTCTGCTTAAAACCAGCGGCCTGATTTGTTCCATCTTCTGTTGTCGATGTTGATATCAAGAGTGGCGGAACGACCGTCCCATTGGAACACAACGTGTGAGTAACAAGACCAAAGCCTCCCCCCTCGAATCACCAGAGACTGATAATCGACATCTTACTTCGAACAGTGTCAGGTTCTTGGATAACTTCTCGGCTGGTACTCGAGGTTCAGCGTCGGCCGAGGCGTTCCTCAGGACGAACCAATACGCGGTCATCTTCCTCCATCGCTCCCATTCACTCGAGCCCTTCAGTCGACACTACCCACACTCGACCAACCCATTCCTAGACCTACTCGCCATCCAACCCTCCCCCCAAGCACCCAGCCCCGATCCCTCTCGGCCAGCCGATCAGCCGCTCTTCCCGCTCCTATCGCCCCATCTAGCCGACCCGCGTCATAGCCATCTCTCAATCAGCAGCCCACCCGGGGCCGATCATCATGCAGACCAGCCTACGATCTCCATCCCCCCACAGCATCGCCCGGCAATGCTCTCGATCTTACAGGCCCATCAGCTGGTCCACCAGCACAACTTGCGCCACACGATCTCCTTCGTGACCGTCAACGAGTACCTCTACCTCCTCCGAGCAGTTGCCAAAGTCCTCGGCAAACCTTCGTTGGGAATAGGGAGAAGGGCTATGCTCTATCTTGCCGCAGCCGTCTCTGACTTCTTTATCCCTCAACAAAAACTGGTATGTATGTATGCTACATATCCCATTCTTTCTTGGCCCCCGATCTCACCATTATCTCCCTCCTTTGCTTTCCTCTGCACAGTCTGAACACAAGATCCAAAGTGGCAAAGGTTCATTAGTGATCGAGATGGATGCGGTACCCAAAGTGCTGAAAGATGTGACAAACGAATGGTCCAACCAAGCATTCATAGTCTCATTCAAAGTCAGTGTCTTCTCTCTCTCTCCAAGCTTTCTACACCCTTGGGGCGGGGCGGTACTGAGAAGCCAGATAATGTGGGTGGAACAACAGCTGGAAACCGATTCGAGCCTCCTGGTTCCGAAAGCGAAAGGCGCCCTAAGCAGGTACGGACACCATCTCGTGATCGCCAACGAACTCCATACCCGGAAGACCTCGGTGTTGATGATCGACCGGAACGGGACGATCGAGCCGATCAAGAACGATGACCCTGCGGGTCATGAGATCGAGGAACAGATGGTCAACCGTCTAGTCCATCGACATTTTGATTGGATTCAAGCCTCTACTCCCACCTCTTGATTCTCCCTTTGGGAGCTCGGTAGAGCAGCGGCTCACTCTGGCAAAGTGACTCTCTCAAAAAAAAGGCAACCGATCTGCTGTGGTTGACCAGAAAGGTCCATGCGCAGAGCATGCCATGCAATCATCGATGGTAGCAGGAAAGATTGAGGTGGCCCAAGCCTATTAGAACGAGTTTGGCTGGTCCATTTGCACGTATTGGGTCGGGATTAAATAGAAGTGGGATGAGCCTGATAAGAAAACGGGGAAAAGCCTCTGTATTTCTGAGTCAAGACAGAGATCAGGAGCTGAGGAAACTCCTACAGATGGCGCTCACAGGCCACGAGGTATTTATGGTCCCAACAAGACCAGAAGCACGCCATCTGTCAAACTGATAAGGAAGCTACCACCAGGCAGCACAGAGCCTCAATGGGCAATCTAGAAGATGAACAGGTCCGGTCGCATCTTCAGAGGAGGCAGCGCCTTGCTTCCCCGCCCTCCTTCGCCGCATACAAAAACATGCCATGAACAGTCAGTCATACTTGTCACATATCATGCCAGACTTGCACTTGCCATGACCTGTCCAGATTTAAAAAGACATCTATCCACGCACAGTGCGGGCCCCCCATGAGGCTCTCTGTCTCACAGTGCAGTTTATAACCTGGAAAACCCTGTAATGTATATGGTCTGATGATCAGAGCTTTGGGAACTCACAGCTGTCTTGGGCATTCACTTTTGCATATTTGAAAATCACCCATTGACCTGTTGAGGGCTTAGAAGTACTCTGGGATGTGTTTCTCCTGATGTAATTTGGGCCTCAGAACTGCCAATATAAGGCTTGATCCATCTGTTTGAAGTTTTCAAAATTAAAGTGCAGAGGAAAAGGAACCATATTGACATGGCTCCTTACAAAAAACTGTAAGAGTATATATTCAAAGTGGCAGTGAAATACTGCAGTTTTGCTTACATCAGGTGAAAAGAGTCTCAGAAAGCAACCATCTTTTTTAAACCATGCTCCAGCTCATCATGAAACAAATCCAATCAGGTTGTGAACTTGTGTCTGCCATCAAATTCAAGAGGAGGAGCAGGCCATTTCAACAGTGGGGATCATGTGTTTGGGGATGGTTGATGATTTGGGGGGGGGACAAATTTGGCCAACTGGGAGGTTTTTTTGAGGCTCTCACACAAGGAACCCAATTTCAAATGCTAAACTAATTTCAGTCAGTAGATTAGCATAGCTTAGCAGAGCTACACTACCATCAATGGGTTTTTCCGTGAGTGACCTTTCTAGAACATCTTCAATTAAAATTTTAAATTGACTATATTTGATACTGCCATAAATCTTGTGCAGATGCACCAGTTTCTATTTCAATAATGTTTCAGATCTTCTTAGTATAATCATAGCCTGGTGAAGAGCTCTCACAGCACTGGTTTCTTCTCCTTTGCTGGCTAACAAGGTCCCTTAAGGCTTGAATGAACCTTGAAGCCACCATCTTCCAGTAGGATGCCCTAAATGTAGACTTACCAAAAAGAACCAGATTGATACATTAGAGCAACTTCTTCACCCTACCAGCCACTGCACAAGGCCGTTTAGGAGAGTGCTCTTTTCACAATACTGATAGCTCAGCACCTCTGTGCTAATTTGGCATGCACCATCTTCCAAGAGATTCCAAAATCCAGCTGCAGTCAGATTATGCTGTGTTTAGCGCTGCACTTGAAGCTTTTATGAAGGTGTATGGGCCTCTTAGCCGTGCTCCCCTGGCTGTGTTTCAGGATGCAAGTGGGTTGGGTTCTTGGCCGGCCATTAACTCTTTGCCTGGGTTTGGCCGCAGCTCGGTCCGTCGGGTGTTTGGCGAGTCAAGCCGAGCCGAGTGGCGCCGGGATGGAGGAGCTCTTCATGCTGATCGTGAGTGATCCGTCGCGCGTGGAGTGATGTGGTGATGTGATGTGATGTGATGTGATGTGATGTGATGTGCTGTGCTGTGCTGTGCTGTCCGGGGGTGTCGCGGGGCTGTCGCGGGGCTGTCGCGGCTGGGTGACAGGTGGGAGCAGGCCCAGCCTCCGCCGGGCCGCGGGCTGTTGACCGTTTCTTCCCAACAACCCACCATGAACCGCCACCTCCCCCCAGAAGCGACCATCATCCACCTGCCGCCCGCCGAGCAGCACCCCCAGCACGCCCCCGACGACGGCGACGACGAGGACGAGGAACACTCGCTGGCACCCTCCTCAGGCCCCAGGAACTCGCTCGTCGTCGAAGACTACGACGAACGATACGGCTTCAGCTCCTCCGAGGAATCCTCCGGCCTGCTCGACGACCACCTCGAAACAACACGCATCCTCAAGCGCAGGCAGAAGATCTCCAACCCCTTCTCCGCCTCCCGCCGCGCCAAGCGCAAGGACTCCATCCATGCCCTCTCAGCCACCTCCTCCGCCTCCTCCACATCCCTGCACTCCGCCCCCTCCTCGCTCGACCAGTTTGCCGTCAAGGACATCGACCATAATACCCCCGCTGCCAAATACGCTCTCCCCACCAGGCGACCCACCGCCTCCACCACCCAGCGCAGGCGGTGGATGAGGTGGCTCGCCAGCTGCGGCCTCTCCCTCCGCTCGCTCAGGAAACTCTCCGGCCCCCGCCTCCCCCTCGGCATCCTCCTCGCCCTCCTCCTCTTCGTCTCCTTTGCCGTCTCCCTCACCATCTTCCTCATCCACTACCTCGACACCGACAAGGAACCCCTCCCCTGGCGGACCTACTGCCAAGAGCAGCGTGAGTTCCCCCACGAGCTGGCCGACTCCCTCGAGCCTGTCAACGTCTTCGTCGGCGTCTTCTCCGTCGACTCGGCCTACGAACGCCGCCACCTCATCAGATCAACCTATGCCCGCCACTCCCGCCCCATCGACCCCAACACCGGCCAGATCGCCCACAACGTCCAGCTCAAGTTCATCCTCGGCCGTCCCAGGATCCAGCACGTCCGCCGGGTCGCACTCGAGATGGAGACCTACAACGATATCGTCGTACTCGAAATCCAAGAAAACATGAACCGCGGCAAGACGTACGCCTTCCTCAACTGGGCCAGCCAGAACGCCACCATCCCCGTCTACTTCCACCCGCTGCACGAGCCCAAACCCAAGACGGGGGTCAACGGCATCGGCGGGGTCAGGTCCCCCGACCCCATCGAAACCGTCAACGTCGGTGTCGGTTTCAAGAAGGCCGACTTTATCGTCAAGGCCGACGACGACTCGTTTATCGTCCTCAGTGAACTCGAGAGGCATCTCCGTGTCGCACCACGTACAATGACCTATTGGGGCTGTAAGCTACTCGTAATTCTCTCTCGCTGTCCCCCCCCCCCCCCCCCCCCCCAGCACCGTTACTAAATCGTCCACCTCCATCAGATTTGATCCGAAATCTGTTCATGGGCGGAGAATGTTATGCGCTGTCAGCGGATTTGGTCCGCTACGTGGCCAGTTCTCCGAAAGTACTGGATCATGTGACTGGCGCAGAGGACAAGAAAGTAGCCAAATGGATGCGAATCCATCCTAACGCCAGCCAAATCAACTGGGTCACCGAACGGTGTTGGATTTATGATCACCCCAAAGCGGGGACGACCTATGCACACGGCTTTCTGTTTCCAGATGAGGTTAAACGAGTGCGGGCTGAGGGCAGGGTGGGCCTGTCGGAGGCCGAAATCGAAGCCCGTGGCGCAGGTCGGGCCCAATCATACAGCACCGTCAACAAGTGGAAGGAGCGCTATGTGGCACCCAAGAGCATGATGACAATGGAAGAAGAAGTTGAGGCGCTGGTCGAGGGAGGCGGTCGGTTTACGAAGACGGATTGGAAGCGGCCGACATCTGCCGAAGACATGGTGCCGCTGGACAAAGTTGTGTTCGAATCGGGCGACGAGCGACTGTTAAAAAGCTCGCTCATCGGCGGCCCGGCCTCCATCAAAGCTTCCTCCTTCTCCTCCCCTCGCCCGGGAGAGTACACACCACCCGTTAGGGATCACTACGAAGAGCCCTCGCTCAAGTTCGGCCGGCCTCCGAACGAGCTGATGGCCAAGATGCCCGCGATGGAAGATCTCCCGGAGTCGCCGTTGAAGGACAAGATTCGCCAGGGTATGACGGCTGAGGGTTCGGCCCGGGAGGACTCGGAAACGGAAAGCCAGAAGAACTCGACCGTCACAACAACGTCCCCTGCGAAGTTTGTCCCCTCGCCCACGCTGCGCTTCGACCCGGAGGAGATCCGGCTCCGCGAGGCACGTTTCCTCAATCTTCCTCATGGCGGTACGGTTGTTGTCCACTACCTCAAGCGCAGCGAATGGTTCCTCGAAACCTCACTGATCCTGCTCGGCCGGGCCAAGACGTGGGACGACGGGCTGATCCCGCTCGTCTATGAGCCTGCCCAGCAGATCCGGGCGGGCCGGCCAGCATCGGGGGCCTCAGAGATTCAGCCGGAAGGCCACTCGGTTGTGGTCTCCGAGAAGGCGGGCTCATCAGCGAGCTCGAATGCGCTCTCGACGGTCGACGATAGCCAGACGAAGACAAAGACGACGACGGGGAGCAGCCCGGGGGACGGCCATCAGAAGAAGATCGCGCTGGGCAGACTGGCCGGCTGGGGCAAGTTCGACCGGGTCGAGGAGATCCAGGTCGGCGGGTTCTTCGGCGGGGCCAGATTAGCAGGCAGTCCGGTGATCGACCAGGACGGGACGATCCGGGAGGGCCGCAGGCCTAAGCTCTCCCCCAGCCCTGTCGCCCCAGCGGCCCACCCCTCGTCTCTATCCGTCGTCTCCCCCACCACACCCGAGCCTTCCCGACAGAAAAGCCCCGCGACCGTAGACGACGACGAGGAAGACCCGAAGGAAGTCAAGAACGAGATCCGCAAGACTCAGTTCGGCGGCGCTGGCTGGATTAGAGGCAAGCCCAGACTCCGGGTCGCCGACCACACCGACGGGCCCCGCTTCGACGCCGCCCCCTCCCCTTCTTCGCCTTCTGCTGCGGGAGACGAGCCCGACGCTCCTCCGCTCCTGCAGGACCAGCAACAGCCTAGCGAGGACGAGTTTCTCTTCCAGGGCCGAGACGACTCCTTGGTCCTCGCTAGCCCCCCGATTCCTCAAGCTTCCACAGAGGCAGCCTCCCTTGCTTTTGATCCGCTGTCTGGCACGGCATCCGCAGACCTTCGTCTTGAAGATGAAGACCAGTCATCGTCAGATCTTGATTCCTGATCCGCCTCCTTCTTCTTCTTCTTCTTCTTAGCCCTAAGGCGCCCTTCTCTCGTCCTCTCCCCTTCCTCAACGTCATACTTTTGTTTTTCTCTCCGCTCAAAGCTGCCCTCCTTTCTTAGCCCACCATTTTCATCCCCCCGTCGTCTTTTTCTCTCTTAGACCTTTTTCTCTCCCCCTCTCTCTTCCGTTTCCCGTTTCCCGTTTAGTGTCTTCAGTTTTTGTGTGTTGTTAATAGTCAAGTGTTAATCTTTGTGCATTATTTCTCTTTCTAAATTAACTTTTTCTTCTCCCTTTCTTCGTCTCTCCCTCTCTTGTTTCTTTTAAAACTCACTTCCACTTCACACAAGAAAACTTCTCTCAGGTCTTTGTCTTCTGCTCCATGTGTATCCAGTTACCTTTTCCTTTTTTTTTTTTTTTGAAAAAAAACACGAGAAAAAATGACCAAAAACACTTCTTATTATTCATGACTTGAAAAGATAGTTGCTGTATATATCTATAATTCCAAGCTATGAATGAAAACATGCACACAGAAGCACACATGAAAATCATTTCTTGTCTAAAAAATAAGGTTTCTATTCCTAGTTTTTGTTCTTTAACACAAAAGTGAAAACAGTCACAAAGTGGGAGGTGAAAGCTTAGATCTGCAGTGTATATGTAGAATGGAGGACTTCCCTTTGATTTACACGGCCGTGTAAAGTCAGATCTGGCACTTGTAAAGCCAGATCTGACTCACCTTGTAATTTTTAGCTTTAGAAGCTTTTCCGCAGGCTTGAGATGCCAGAATACCTGCCAGATTTACAACCCTCTAGATATCCGGTATAGACCGGCCATCAAGAGGATTCAACCCTCTCGATGCCCGGTATAGACCGGCCATCGAGAGTACGCAACCCTCTAGATGCCCGGTTGAGACCGGTCATCGAGAGTACACAACCCTCTCGATGGCCGGTATAGACCGCTCATCGATCACTCGATGACCGGCCTGTCCCTCGAGAGGACACATCCCTCTCGATAGCCGGTACAGACCGGTCATCAAGAGTACAGACCCCTCTCGATGCCCGGTACGGACCGGTCATTGAGAGGGTACAGTGTCCTCTCAATGCCCGGTACAGATGTGTCCCCTCTACCAGTCATCAAGAGGACACATGCCTCTTGATGACCGGTGGGTAGGACATCAAGAGGACGCAACGCCGGTCATCGAGAGGACTCAAGCCTCTCGATGGCCGGTACAGATGTACCCCCTCGATGACCGGTCTGTACCGGCCATCGAGAAGGTTGTGTCCTCTCGGTGACCGGCACAGATCTGCCAGAGGGTGGTGCCCTCTCTCTTGATGGCCGGTCTGTACCGTCCATCGAGAGGGATGTGTCCTCTCAAGGTACAGGCCGGTCATCAAGTGGGCTATGTCCTTGCAATTGTGAGATTAAGCAGAACTAAGAGTATTTTCATTCAGGTCAGATCATTGACCGTTAAAGAGAAAGACAGATGAGGGAAAACAATCTTTTGCTCTTACCTAAGAGCAAGGGTACGATCAAAGAGAAGTTGGTGTGAGAGAAGAATAGTGCGGCCAATGGGATCTTGGTTGAGTAGCTGCAAGACAAGATTAAGGTGGCCGGACAAGATATTTGATGACTATAAAAAAGGTGTGAAATGATTTGAGATAGCGTGAAGATAGCGAGAGTGAGAATTAGGAAAGGACAGGATAGGTCTGATGACGATATTAGGTTAAAGTTTGGCAAAGACAGGATTGGGCCTAAGCAGGCGAGACAAGATTAGGAGTGTGAAATGTTTTTGTAGATTGAGCTTTTACTTGTGAAGATTGCAGGAAAAGGTGTTGGAAAACTGTGTGGATGAGCGGGTGAGCAAGCGCAAAAAGGGGATGATGGACTGATCAGCTTTTGGCGGGGATAGTCCTCTATTTGTAGTCACAGGTCAGTGTACTGACTGGTTGTGGGTCCCAACAAATCAGTGCTCCATTCTCACTGACTCGTTCAGGGTTCTGGAACTACAGGTGCCGCACCTGACCAGGAGTCAGGGTTAGAGGCTGAAACATTGCTTTCCAAGGCTACGGTAAGGGTTTTTAAGATAATACATGGTCAACTTGGGAAATGGCTGGTTAAGACAACAGCACCGCTTGACCCAAAGGAGACTTACAGGAGAGAAAGCGGCCAACTCCGTTTCCCAGAATCTGACAGCAATGACTGGTCTATACCGGCCATCAAGAGGGTTGTGTACTCTCAATGGCCGGTCCCGACCGGGCATCTAGGGGGTTGCGTACTCTCAATGGCTGGTCTATACCGGGCATTGAGAGGGTTGAATCCTCTCAATGGCCGGTATAGACCGGGTATCAAGAGGGTTGAATCCTCTTGATGACCGGCACAGACCGGGCATCAAGGTTGCGTACTCTTGATGGCCAGTCTGTACGGGGCATCGAGAGGGTTGAGTCCCCTCAACGATTGGTCTGTACCGGGCATCAAGAGGGTTGTGTACTCTGGATGGCCGGTACAGACCAGCTATCGGGAGGGTTGTGTACTCTTGATGACCGGTCTGTACCGGCCATTGAGAGGGATGTTCTGGTTTGATCTAGCCGCTGAAAAGTGTGTGTAAAACCAGGGTGTAAAAATCTGGCTTTACAAGTGCCAAATCTGACTTTACACAGCCGTGTAAATCAAAGGGAAGTCCTCCAATATAGAAAATTGGATGCTGTTGATTTTCCTTCTTCTTTTTTTTTTCTGGTAAAAACATTCTCCCAAATGGGATATTACAGCCATTCCAAAAAAGCTTGGCTTCTTTGGAAGGAATTTCCGCTGGAAATTCCTTCTGTATTTGCCAATGTATGTGCATCCAACATCAAGGTTGGACACATGATATCCTGACCTGCGAGCGCAGTCGCTTGCAGGATCCCACCAATCAAGACGTTCGGTAGCAAAAAAAAAACACGCCAGCTGCTGGGACCAGCACCATCCAACCTTGCAAACAGGATCAGAATGTCATTCAGGGTAGAATCAGCCAAATCGCTTGATTCTGAACTCAGAATTAGGAAAAAATGAAAGGAACAAGATGATTGAGGGCATCTGGCTGCTGTATATGCACCCTGCATATAAGAATGAGGTGGGCATGAATATACATATGTCCAACCTTGCCAGTGATTATTGGCAAATCCAATACAAAGTTTGGGTGGAAATTCCTTCCAACAAAGCCAAGCTTTTTTGGAATGGCTGTAAGCCAAATTGTGGGATACAAGATCTGGGTGCAGGGGGATCCAGGTGTTTTTCTTTCAAGAAGAAGTCCGCCTCATTGCACTTGGAGAGGTAAAAAGGCCACCAAAAGACCTCTGAAGGGAATGCGGCCAACGCACCTTTGGAAGGGGTAAATTGACGGTTTACCCAACCAACAGGCAGGGGGAGGGTTGACTTTTGGCCCACTGGCCGTAGTGGTGCGACCTGGTGCGACTTTGAGGGAGCAAATGGGGCAAAGCTAGGATGAAACCGGGCCGGGCTTGGGCCAAAACCTCCATTACTTCGGGTCGGGCCACGACTCGGCAATAATCCGACCCTAAGCCCGACGGGTCCCCGGTCACAATATACCGGGTGACCCGACCCACTTGCGCCACTAGGACAAACACGCGAAGCGCCTCGCGCAAAGGGCGACCTCCGGTCAGGGATCAGGGAGGATTTCTTAAGCTCGGCTCGCAGTGCTCCGACTGGTCCGGCTTTGTAAGTTCGGAAACGCGCATTAGGTCAATGGCGGCGAGGTGCCATTCGGAGGTCCTTGCAGGCACCCGTTGGGGCTCACTTTTTGAGTAGTGGATCAGAGTACAAGCTCTCCAGCTGCAGATCGCCTCATCGGCAGACGGACACCACCGCAGAATGCATAAAGGTTTCCAGACTTGGACGAGTCGGAAACTTGCAAGATGAAGAAGTAAGGTTGGATTACGCATTTACTACACTACTTTTTTTGTTTTTTTTTGTATCAGGCACAAATCAAGACAACGCGGAGACAACATTAAACAAATCAAGATCCAACAAACAATAATTCAAAATGAGACAAAATAATTATTCAAGACATTAGGACAACCACTATTAATTTGGTTAGAACGACAAAACACGCTGTAAAGGAGGGTTTAATTTCGAGTAGAGGTCTCTTTCAAATTATACCTGGGGAGGGGAAGTTGAATGGCTTCTTTAGGCAAGCTCTTATCGGCCCCGGGTAAAAAGGCGGAAGATAGTTTACGCGCAGCAGGGAAGCTTCCCAAAAGGACAGGAAAATGTTCAGGGTTGGTTTGAATGGGAGTATCATCGTAGGTTCCCGAGAGTTGTGGAGAGTCGAAGGTATTGTCGAACGAGTCCTCGTAGTTTCTTTGAGCGTTGACGATCTTTTGGAGCTCATTGGAGGCTTCAGCCGGGCTCATCTTGATGGAAGAGAGCGGTTGGACCAACAATCGGCCTGATGGCGACGCGTAAGGGCGGAAACCTGGGACCGTCTGTTGGTGACCCGTACCCGTTAGATGGTTCCCGGTGAGCAGTGCCTTGGGTAGCGAAGCTATATGTTCGGGACTGGTTCGTATGAAGCCCGGAGGGGCACTCACTGGGGCGAATTGACTTGGTGAGGTCATCAAGTAGTCAACTAGGGATGTAAAATCAAGGATTAGTTTAGCTGCAATAAAACACTGCCAACATTATAAACTGCTCAGATAAATTGGTCCGAGCAGCCTTCGGAAGAAAATTTGCCACGAGCTGAGGAGGGGATGTGGGTAGTGAAGCAATGTAGCCTGAAACTACGCACATTCTGAGCCATTCCATCCCTTAGTGCTTCCATACACATCAGTCAGACAGACGATCGTGTCTTTCTTGTATTGATTCAGTTCTTTTTGGCTTGAAATTTGAGAGGTGATGAGAGGGCCGAAGTCCAGGTCTTCATAGAGAAGCTTCGACTGCGCCTTGGGGTCGTACGTGATTATTGAGTGTCGGTAAACGTTTTCCATTCCTTCAGCCATCTCCTTAGTAGTGCCCCATTCTTTTTCAGAAGCTTGAGACATCGTAAATGATATCTTGCGGGTACGGTCTACGCGAGAGGAATTATTGTGTTGGTTAGTATAGTGCTATGGCGTATCAGAGAAGGATAAAAATGAAAAGGACTTACTTCTTTTGCGCTTTTGAACACACGACCAGATGAAAAATCCTGCCAAAAACACAGCCAAAGCGATGCCTGCGATAATGATATACATCACGGGCTGGGGTAGTTCAAGTTCCCCAGACTTCTCAGGCTGGCTAGAATTTGAGCTTGCTCCAAATGGAATTTTGTTTTGGGCAGTAGTGTTGAGGCTAGTAATATCACTGCCCGAACGATGAAAAAGGTTAATTAGTAAGAATGGCATTAAAAATTTTTGAACCAATTCGACTTACGCAGACATGTGTTGCTTGGAGGCAGGGTGAGGAGCGACGGTCTTGGTGACTGGTGTGCTTGGAGTAACGACTGTGGTATTGACCGATGGTTGGACATTGGTGCTTGGCGAAGGACTCTTCTTGACTTGCGGTACAGGAGCGGAAGTAGGTTGAGCCAATGGCGAGACAGGCCGACTGTCAAGATCAGGTTGAACAAATGCCGGGACCACGGGTTCAACAGATTTGGGCAGGCTGGATTGGGTAGCCATGGAGGTCGTGGTAGTAGGAGTAGCAGCTTGGCTGGAAGGCACGGCGGGGGTGCCCATTGGCATAGACAAAGGTTTTGGAGAGGCCGAAGTCTGGGTTGGACTTGTAGAATTTTGGGGGTTCTCCATCGGTGAGAAGTGGATAGAAGCTAACTAGTGTGGATGGGGAAGGAGTGACGGTAAGGATTGATGTGCCTAAGAGTCGAGGACTAGTAGAGTGGGCAAGGTGGTGCGTTTTAATGAGGATCGCAGGTAGAACAACTTATTTCGCCACAAAGAAGCTTTGGTTTTAACTGGATGGCAGGTGTTAGTGAGTTGGTGGTGGTTAGCGAAGGTTGTGCTCGACGAAGGAGAAAAAGGTTATTGGGCTCTCGAGGAGTAGAGTCAAGCGGCAGAGGAGATAGCTCAAATTGCTACAGATCAGGGATAGGAAAGCTAAACAAGTG
The DNA here is from genome assembly GCF_026914185.1 of Puccinia triticina. Taxonomy (NCBI): domain Eukaryota; kingdom Fungi; phylum Basidiomycota; class Pucciniomycetes; order Pucciniales; family Pucciniaceae; genus Puccinia; species Puccinia triticina. Next base: position 702,378 of record NC_070564.1, on the reverse strand, counting down.
ACAGAGTAGGGGCTTTCAATGTTGGAAGGATAAGTGAGTAATAAGTAATCGAGAGAGAAGAGTATCCGGGGTAATTTTAGAGGACGGTGAGGGGATGAGCATCCAATTACCAGGGGAGCTGCCCTGTAGATATAGGCCGGGGAAGAGCGTGCTGACTTCAGGTCCCCCAACATTAGCAAAACTGTAGGCGTGTTCCTTGATGCACTAGACGTGTTCCTTGATTCTTAGGAATAGGCCGGGGAAGAGCGTTCCTAGTGACTTCAGGCGCCGTAACACCAGCACAACTGGAGGCATATTCCTTTATGGACTAGCCACGTTCCTTTATTCTGGGACCGGGCAGGCGGATTGGCTGTCAGGTGGTGGCAGGGCTAACCGGCAGTGGGCACTCTGCGTTAGCGGTCTAGGAAAGGTAGCCTGCCGCACCCGGGCGTTATTCGAATCCACGCCGGTCGATGGCTGCACTCACATCCCCCCTGTGAGCTTGAATAGCACTGGAGAAGTACGTGCCGTGACACTGCGATTGAGATTCTAACCAAGACTGAAAACTGCCCGCGCTGGCACATCTTGGGTTTTCCGAGTTGCGCCGGCCCTGTCCACCAACCAACCCCGCGTCACTCGCCCAAGTCGAATCCGGCACCTCATCATAGGATCGTGAGCACAGGCTCAGCCTGAGGCAAGAATTGCCTTCCTGATGAGAATCAGGAAAGCATATGTTCATCTCTGGGCTTGATTGTGCAACAATGTTATGCCCATCCAAAAGATCGCATGATTGACATCGGCCAATAATCATTATGATTTCTCCATGGCACTTATCTCTTCAACCACTACAGCACTCCCTCCGTCGGTTGCAGTACCTTCACTGGGTGCATCATCTCCATTGGCAGCTGCTCCGCTTTCTCGGCCAAGAAGAGAATGTCACCCAAGTGAGTCCACCAGGGAGAACTGATGTGGTGCTGGTCCTGATTAAGTTACAATTCCGGAACTCGTTTGCCTCCCGCGCCGGTGCCCGCCGAAAGACGCGGAGTAGAATGTAATTATTGTTGAAAAAATAATTTTTCTTGAATGGGATGTATGAGTTCAAACCAATGACACTTTTGGCTTGCCACAGCTTGCCACTCCATATTAATTAAATTTATCCAATATATCACAAACCTTAATCCTCTAATCCTTATATTTGTTTGAACTGGTTGTGATTATTTTTTGCTCAATCCTGCAGCCATCCTGAGCCACTTAGGACTAAATTTGAGTCTATAGTGATTTGAGGTTTCAAGTTTGCAAGAGTCAAACTGTTGAAATTTGTTTGGAAGTTGTACTTGCACCTTGCTTTAGCCAACTTTTTTCAAATTAATAGGATCTAACCCAATGTCATTGACATTATGCAATCCAAGTTTTTTTACACACAACATGTGGGTAAAAGCTTTGATTTGAAATGAGATTCCACATGGAGTTTTTAGCCTCACTGTTGTGATTCTTGATCAAAGCATCTCTGTTTTATTCTTGGGAAGTCCTCCATTATTTATGAAGGATATGCCCTGGTGTCCTTGATGCATCTCAGTTGACCAGGTGTCCCCATCTGTCTCCATCATACTGAGGGATTGATTTGAATTTGATGGGGCATGAGCAAGTTCATCAAAATGCATGATTTCTCAGACAGATGATGAAGCAGATGAAGCAGGTGTGTTGTATTTAGTTACTTGTTGTGTTTTCTTGTTGGTTGGACATCAAGAGTGAATGTGATGCTATAGTTATGGGGTTGTTGGGCACAGCCCCAGTTTAATCTCCCCCATTCTGCCATACACAGCCCCGTGGCAACAGCCTTCCTGGCTGCCTGTGCCAAATTGAAAATGATCATGATGATCTTCATTTCACAATTATAGTGCCTATTGCACATCACTCAGGAGCCATCCCCGCTATCATCAACTATTAAGACCAATTCAATCAGCAAATTCAAACTGCCACTGCAATTCTTTCCAATCGCTGAAGGTCAGGCTCAGCCCATCAAGTTATCCCGCGTGCAATTCAATTCGCCACAATGGGAGCATGGATTGATGACGGGTGACTTCCACATCCTTTTGTCAATTTGCCATAACCTGTGTTGTCATAAAATTTAGGTGCGAGTTTGGAGGTAAGATGTTTCGGGGCACGCTACGTATCACACCTACATAAAAAATATCCACATTTATGAAGTCATATGCCGCTTTCTCGGTGTATAATTTGCATATGGGTTTTATGTGATTAAAGGGGAAAATCGCTCAAGCTCCGGCCCAATTGAGGAGCAAAATCAGAAACAAGGATACGTTGATCAGATCTCACAGGACGTCGGGGATTAAGCAGAGACGGGGTGATGCTTCCTGAATGCATAGATGTTACGCCCCCTTATGTGAATCTCTGTTGAAAGTATATTCCCAATAAATATTAGGATTGCTGTTAGCCCTAGCTAGAAGCAGAGTGTTGCAACTCTGGGGCACTTATGGCTTGTTCTACGAATCATGCCCGTACATCTGAGCAGACGAATTTGCAGGTGGAAAAATCTGCAGCTCGCTAGATTCCTCCCTTGGAGTTAGCTTAAGTCAAAAAATCGAGGGCACTTTGCCATCCAAAGGTTACGCGGCCCAGGCATACCTTTGAAGATGAAACTTGAAGCACCTTGATTTTGAGTAAAAGTATCATGCCTCCGGCATCGCCCGTGTTCTGGATTGCGGGGCATGGTCAGTGGTTCCGAGCAACACATGGATAAGGGCATGTTTTGAATTGGGAAATTATGGCTCTTGACATGACTTCATACGATATACTTTGTGTGCAGGACGTGAACCTCAAGAAACCTGATGGTACCAGTGGCAGTAATTAAATATATGCCGATCAAATTCATATGTGCCGGTTGGTCCGGTCAGCTTGTCTATGGAAACCGGCAGAAACCGCCCCAAGGTTCGTTAATAGATATTCATTCGATTTGCTTGGGGTTTTCCAAGGGCAGATCGACATCATCGCGGAACCCTATGGTAGTTGGACACTCTGGACTCTTCGTGTCTCGCCGACCCTAATAGCCTCCGCTCATGACAGGCACCCGCATCCTTTGTCTGAACGATTCAATCACGCAGGTAATCTCCACAACGCTGTTCCGACCGCTGTTTGAGGATGGAAATCATGTTGAGAAATACGTATTTTTGTATGAGATATTTATATAGAGACATCTTCTTTATAGACTTCCCGACTCAACGCTGATACTTGTCACCTGAAAGCACCTGGCGAACCATGTAAATCAACCATTATCCACAGCTTTTAACACAAGTAACAGGCAGGAAAATGATGCCTTTACAGAGACGTGATCAGCGCACGTATTCCGCCGTACATACAAACATATCCATACCAGGGCAGATTCATCCAGCAGTCCATAAAATATAACTGCATACAAAAGTTGTCCATCAGTATAAATATCCTTCTCCGCCTTGTCGGTCTGATGGGGGACATCCATTGCGCTTGCGCACAAATCTTGATGCATATAGTCTCGATTAATTTCTCACATCCAAGTTACCCCCCGAAAGTCAGTTTCCCCCAATCCGAGCATTCCACGCACTGCTTTAATAGATACTGTGCCTCAAGGAATAGCGAAAGAATCCGCGAAGTTTTTGCCGCCTCTACCGTAGTGTCCACTTTTCAGCCTCTTGAACTTTATTGAGTTGAGCTTTCCGAGGACGGCTGGGTTTTCACTAGTTCTGCTGTTTTACGAGGACCCTAGCCAGTTTATTTCGAAATCAAACCCAAGAGCAAGCATTGCCAATGTGAGTGCATTCACCACAAATAGATGAAGATCGAATGTGTGGAAAATGGGATTAGACTATCAATTGTATCACAGATTGCTTGACTGACTCGTCCTCCTAGTCTTACGCGACTAGAGAGATGACGCCCATCGTTGTGGAGCCGGCAGTTTCAAAACATCGTGAGGCCTCCGCCTACCAGTACCTATGCTTGGTGGCACACGCGGGGCACCAAGATGAAAATTCATCACCCCGCTCAGACGGCACGTCAAGCGAAGTCGAGCCTTTCGGTGCGGACAACGGCTTGCCTAGGAAAAGGACCGGTGAGCCGCCCTTGCGCGACCTTCCGGTGGATAGCAACACCCGACATAGCTGTCAGGCTCGTCGACTGCCTCTTGAGCTTCGCTTCACCCCGGTGAACTCCCCTACCGATAACACGGGGCCCGTTAGGCCTAGTAGCTCTGGGAAGGTCATCCCGCCACACCCCTCGAGCAAAGCCAATAAATGCCATGCGAGGCATTGTCGTCTCATAGGCTTTACACCCCTCGCCGAAGATACCCTCACCTCTTCGGAAGAAGATTCTATCCAATTTCTAGGGCCTCGTAAGGTGAAAGCTAAGGAAGTTGCACCGTGTGCCCTGTTCTACAAGCGTTCGGATGTCTTTGTCAGCTCCGAAATGGCGAGCCAAAATGTGCTAGCCTATAGCGAGAACCATTATCGGAATTTACGCTTCGATGATGAGATCTCGATCAGCGAAATAGAATATGCTCCTCAGCCCACCAATCAGGTGGGCAAGCAGTCCCAGCCACTCAAAGAACCGATAAGTATCAGTGCTCTTAGTCAAAGCGAAGTTTTCCAAGCGAACGAAAACGACCCGAAGATCCAACCTGAGCCGCACAGCTGTATGGATCGAGAGCCCATTGTACATGCGTTTTCCAAAAATCGATTAACTAGTATGCCTCTGACGTCGGAATCCGAATCTGGGGCTCATTTCAGTTACGACTACTTTCACCTCTTTAGTGATGAAACTGGGAGTCAACTCACTACTGCGAATGGAGCTGAGCGGATAACCCACTGGGAAAGTCCCTACAAGTCGAATGACTTGAATTCCGACCTGGAGAAATCGATTTCGAGTATCAATTCGTGCGGCATCCAATCCAGCGTATGGGATTCTACTCTTTCTTCGTTGACAAGGGCTACCTCGCCGGTTTCATCAATTTATTCGAGCGTGGTACCAAGTTATGATAACAAACTGCTAGGCGCATCTATTCCCGAGGAAAGATCCATCCAATCACAGTCCGAATTGATGGAATTCTCACATTTTACGATCAACACTCAAAATGAACCCGGGGGAGGTTCGATGACCCGAGAAGCGTTTAGTAAGCATCAACAAATTTCATCTAGCCTTCAACCTACTTCGGTTACTGATTACTGTGCCTGATTCAACTTTATTTTAGATTGGGAAGTAGATCATGGTAGTTTAGCAGACGATGAAAATGATTCGGACTGTTCCAGTGTCCAACTCGAGTCAGATGACGATCGAGAGTTGGAAGGCTACGCATATAATTTCTGTGAATTGAATGTGATCTCTTCCCCTTCACCCACTGGTTTCGGCAAGAAGGGTGAAACTGTACTACACAATAAGTCTGGCAAACTCACCCCAAACAAGATATGAATACTTATCCTGTTCCCTTCGTATCTATCCACCAGAGAAAGAGCTGTAACTTGTAGTCTGTGATTTCAAATTTTTGGCTTTTTGAAAAGCAAAACAAGAAATTGGAGTGTCTGTGCTGTATTCAATTTCAAAACTCAAAGAATCTTCCTCTTGAATTGTTTTTGGCTATCTGGATCATTTCATAGGTTCATTTTTACAAGGCTGCATGTGGATAACATTGTAAAAGGGATTTGTTATCTTGGTATCTTACAACATTGCAAAAGGGATTTGTTATGTTGATATCTTTCATAATTGCATTTACCCCCCTGTTCATCCATGCATACACTCAAAAATAATCTTTGTCAAGAAGATACCAGTCTGCAATCTTTGAGATGCTTGGCTACTATATTCTCTCAATTTTGATTCAGTTTAACAAATGTATTTACTTTGCCACCAGCATCAATCCTGATTCTCTTTCTTTAGTGAATTCAACCAATTTGTCTTGGCGATATCATTCAACTGTCAAATTGAAAGCAGGACCTGACTATTAAATACAGTACCACACCCTCTTGAACATGCAGGTACCTTATTTCAAATAGCAATCAGGCTTCCTGAAGAAAAATCATCCAACAATGTGAATGCCTTGTTGTTGAATCTCTCCAAAATATTACAGTGCCACTCCCAGCCCTTCTGTGTCAACCTTGGCAAAGGGTTGGTGTAAGTGCTTTTTTGCTCTCATAGTTGTACAAGCACTTGGCAAACAGTGTTTAGCCCTCACCAGGTCTAACAACAAAGAGAGTTCAAAATCCTGTCTCAACCAACAATTCAAGAGCTAGCCTTTGCTTCATAAAGTGGTGCTTTTGGGAAGCCACTCTTCTGCATGTAGAATAGTGTTAGCACTAGCAAAAGTGGGACCAAATTAGCTATGCTTTTGCAGCACTTTAAATTGCACCTTGAGGATTATAGCTACTAGATCTTGCACCATTTTCTTGAATAAAAAATCACTGAGAAATTGGACTTGAGATTCAGAGCTCTGCTATCTCTGTTGTGTTCATAGCTCAAAATATTGACCATTACCTCCTCTCTCCATTTAATTTTGAGGAAGGTCTTTTGCTTTTCTATTTCTCATTGGCCTTTATCCTTACCAGGACCACCATCCTTTGTTGTACCCTTTATCAGAATAAATACAGGAACATGAGATTTTCAGATATTATGCATACTTCCTTTCCACCTTCTTTTTTATGTTCTACCTTGACTCTTTCTTGGACCTTCTTCTCACCCCACTTCTTCCTGTTCTATTTCCCCCACTTACCTTGACTACCTCATGTCTCTGATAAGTTCTTTTTTCTCCTTTTTTGACTATTTTATTCTCCAGAGGCTTGAAAGACTGTGTTATTATACACTCTATATACCATCCTCCTGTGCCACCAATTACATATTTTTTCTCTATTTGGTGATGTACATAGCCTCACTGTTCCTTTTTCCATTTGACAGGTCACACAAAAGAGGTCAGGCAAACACTTTGCCACCTCCTAAAATTGCTTGATAACCATAGAACCAAAATTACAATATGTAAGAAAATATAGCCAATGGTGCTGGCTAATCCAAGCCAGTATTCTGCATTGGTCCTAAAATGTCTTGCCTGTTCTGAGACACCTTTTCCCCACCTCAAATTACAAGCTTCTAATCCAGGGCTTGGGGTTCTGAAAAAAGGAAGGTTGATAATGTGAGAAATTTGAAACCATGCATTCCAATATATTGATTGAATGAGAACCTGCAAACTTAAACCATTGATGTGTTGACGATGTAATTTCAGGAAGAGGATGATTGAATGAAAAATTCTTCAAATCAAAAATGCTGTCTTTTCTCAAACCTCTGGGGTAGAATATAAGAAATAAAGAAGGTAAATGTGACCTATGAAGTGTGGGATTATACCTATCTGAGGCAGATCAGTGTTTGCAAATTGGACCTCTTGCCATTGGCTCCACATTGATTCCTGTATGCAGTCATCTTTGTTTATGTTTTGACGAGTGTTGAATTAGGACAGAGTTTTTTTTCAGACCTGAATGGTGGTTTGTGTCCAACAGGCTTGAAAGAACAGAACTGGATTACAAAACAATGCAAACTTTGGTCACTGCTTTTGTCAAGTCTACTCAATACCACACATATTACACTAAATTAGATTAGCTCCTCTCAAAGTTAAATGTGAAAGCTGTAAAGCTTCCAGGCTGTTAGCTTTAGCTATAATATCAGGCCACTAAGCTCCACCAATTACAGCTAATTTGCTGACCACTGCAGCTAATTAGGTGTAATTCACAGGGGTAACCATGCAATTGTTTCAACATATTTTGTAGCTGTAATTATAGTTGAGTATGCACTACAATTTGATATTAGTGTATTGGCCACAAGAGCTTCTAAATTAAAATTCTAACTGGAGTGTAATATGTGAAAACTTGGTCTACTCCACTGACCCACAAGCTGGCCTCAATCCTGTGCCACCTTTTCAAGCTTTCTACTTCACTAACTGACCATTGTGCTTTTATGGACCATGTGCTTGGACTACATTCTTACCCATCTCACTGCCATTTCTCTTGCTTAGTCATCATATCAACTCGGTTACCCTCAACAGCTGTGAGCATTAGAACATGCTGCCAAACTTGTATCTGTTGTGCAAATATCCTTACAAAACTGTGGTTTCTTTGCTATTCTTTCTTTTTGCCCTTGATATTCATTCATACAAGCGGACAAACAAGCAGAAAACAACACAATCAGATAGCCTAACTTAACACAAGTCCCCCCTGGTGGGAGCGCTGTGGCTGGCGGCGAAGCCGCCCCTCCCGCAGGGAGGGACTTGTGCATTATCCCAAATTTTACGCGGGAGCAGAAAGTTCATTTGGCTGAGAGGTTTTTAAAATTTTTATAGCTCCTCCCCCAGCCTCTCCACCAATATGCCCTATCTGTACCCTATGCTGCTTTTCTTTCTCTACAATTTGGTCTACTCAGATTTTTTCTATCTCAATCTGTTGACCTTTTCAAAAGATCAAAAATGCACAAGTCTTCCAAATGAGGCTCCACTTGTTTGGGACTCCAGGAGTTGTTTTTCTGGCTACAAGATAGATAAGTGGTTCAAATTCCTTGCAAGAACAGAACCTACAACTCTGTGTATTCAGTTTTTCTATATTGGTTGGGATTTTTAGTGCAGCAGATCCTTTCTGCTCCTGCTTAAATCAAGACATAACTCATAAGCCTCTCCTGCGGAGGGCCCTCCGGGCGGGGTCCCCCAGACCCTCCGCCCGAGAGGCTTTGTTAAGCTAGCAGATAGCCAAGTATGAAAACAGCTTTGAGAAGATGTTCACTGTTCAAGAACATCAAGACCACTGATACAGGAAACAGTGACCCCAACAAGCTTGTCCTTTCTCTCTTTACCTCTCCCTGATCTCAAAGTATTTAAAATATATATATCTCTGAATTACATGGCGGAGAAAAGCTGACCAAAAAGAAGTGCAAGAACAAGACCAAAAGGACAAGAACAAGGGTGCATGTGTGGATGCGCAATGGCTGATAGATGCCAACAAAGACAACTTGATTAGGAAGAGGGACCACATACATAAGGGAACAAACACTGAACAGTGATTGGACTTGTATTCTTGTGTGATATGAATGCTATATATAATGATTTATTTCAATGTGATAATGTATGTATATATATATAATATGTAAAAAAGAAACACCATGTAAAAGGATGTAGTCTGTACCTATTAAGAAAAAAAACCAATGTATTTGTGTGTATGGATGTGTTTTTGCAGATAACAAAAGGGTGGAAAAGAAGAAATCTAAGGGGGCAGTCACGTGGGTGATAAAACAACTTCAAAAAGAAAGCGACAACAACAACTAGAAGAAGGTACTGTGGGACGCTCTTGTGGTGTCCGGAGAGCGGCCGGACAAAGACAAGAGCAGCAAAAAAACGCGAGCCCAAAAAAAAAGCGAGCCTCGGGGACGGCGGAAGAGAAAGGGAGAAGAAGGCCAGGATGGGAGGGGGGAGCAAGAAAAGATCAATGGATGAGAGGTAAGGAGCCCATGGCGCTGCGGAGGATGATGATAATGATAGGATTGAGAGGGTGGCTGATAGACGGAGCATTAGACGCAAGGAACATAGATCGAGTCTCTGCGACTGTCGGGACGGGGCAGAGTCCTACCAAAAGCCAAAAAAGCAGAGTGACGGTCAGCCTCAAAGGAATGGGGGGAGGACAGAGAGAGAGAGAGAGAGAGAGACTGAACTCGTCGGGGTAAGAGGACGGGCCGCGGAGGATGCGCATGAGGGTCTCGGTGTCGACGGTGGTCTGGTTAGGGACGAGGTTGAGGTGGCCGAAGCTCATCCGACGATCGTTCTGGGCCAGACTGGATATGGGCCTACTCGGGCTGCAAGACTGTGCGGAGAGTGGTCTGAGAGAGTGGTCGTCGGCGGGCGACGGGGGGGCGAGTCTGGCGGAGGAGAGGGGGGAGGAAGAGGAGGGTGCATAGCGCATGGCGGGATGGAGGAGGGGCTTGGGGGCGAGGCTGGGGCGGATGGGCAGGGAGTAGAGACAGATGCTTCTGCGGTCCCGGACGCCGATCCCAGCGAGTCCGCATTCCTCGGTCTCGGCCTCGTAGGCCGAAGCTAGGGAGGTGTCGGCGGTCTCGTTGGCCGAGGAGGGCGTGGAGGAGAGCTCGGAGGACATGATGCTACTCGGATGGCCGTCGGAAGACACGCTGAGGTCCTCGACCGGGCTCGCCAGTCTGCTGCTGGCCATCTCCGTCGCCGGCGGCACCGCCCCCGCACCGCCCGCCAGCTGCTCGTCGTCCGCATGCAGCAGCAGGCTCGGGGAGAGGCTGAGCCGCTTCCAGAACGACCGCGAGGCGCGCGAGGGCGACTTGAGCGAGCCTGGGGCGGCCACACTCAGTCCTCCGGCTTCTTCCGCCCGGTACAGCGAGCCGGTCTCGTCGCAGCTCAGGCTCGGGCTCGTCTTCGGGAAGCTCTCGAAGGGGATCTGGAGCGACAGGTCGGATCCGGGCGAGGCGCGGGCCACGGTGGGGTCATTCGAGCGACTCTTGCTGAGGTTCGGAGTCGGATCTGAGCTGGCAGTGAGGGTGGGGTCGATCGGGGGTGCTGCTGAGTTCTGTTTGCTGCTAAATCGAGTGGAGAGCCGTCTGAAGAACCTGAGCTTGTTCTTCTTGTCAAGTTTTTTCGCCTGGGAGCTCTCAGTGAAGGCCATGATGCTGAGTGTGTCTTTGTCCAGGTCTGCTTGGGTTGTTGGAGGTGCCGTCTGGGCCGGTCCGCCCGCCTGGTTTTGGATTGTGGATGAGGCCGCCGGGCGTTTTGTGGAGCGAAGAGACGAGAAGGTGCTGGAGATCGCCATGGGAACTGGGGATACTGCTGGACGGATAGGGAAGCTGTAAGGAAGGAAAATGAATGGCGAAGAGTGGGGCAGTCAGGAAGCCGTTTCCCAGCCCAGCGTGTACGTATTTATTGAGGAGGAAATTGTGACAAAGCGGGGCCGATCGAGGAAGCTGGAGACAGACAGGCAGTCTGTCGGGCGCTAGCCAGATAGCGGGCGATCCAGTTATCTCTATTGGCGGCAGGGGATGACGGGTGCCAAGGTCCGAGCCAGGCCCAGCCTGCCAGAACAGAGCTGACAGGAAAGAAAAGACACTTGTTGCTGCTGAGGACGTCATGAGAAAGAGGCTCGGGGGGGACGCCGGATAGTGATCTCAATGACAACTTGCAAGATGGAGCAGGGCATGGTCCGCGGCTCGGGCTCAGGCTCTTCTCTCTTTCATGCTTGGTGCACTGCGATATTCAGCAGTGTCTGTGCGCATGGACTAGGGGGCCGTTCGGGAGGAAGGAAGAGTGTGTGCGAAGAAGAAAAGTGTTGCGCACCTGCTCTGGTTGTAGGGGAAAGCTCAAAGCGCTGGAGGATGGGGGGTGGGATGGGTTGGGGGGGGGATGGAAGAGTTTGTTGGCAATCTAACTCTGCTCGGGAATATAATCACAAATCAATCGAGTCGAGGAGGCGGCCACAATCGAAGTCGGTCTAATATGGTTTGCAGGGCTGGTGGGTCCTGCTCTGCCTGCTGGTCCAGGCTTATAACAGGCTGTTTCCGCGGCCAGGTCTCATCGGGAGTACTCTTTCAGCAGCCACTGGCTTCGCAACTCGGCTGGCTGCTCTCTGGGTGCCATCCCAACCTGCGAAGAACAGTAACCGAGCCAGCTGGGAGCCCACCATCGCCATGGACGGAGCCCAGTCCCATGGGAAAGATCATCAGCATCATCATCCAGATATCCCGATCAACAAATCCAGCGGAGACAAGCATCTCACCAGAACCACAGCAACACGCTGCTGTACCAGTCTCATCCAAAACTATCCAGAGGACTCGGCAACGGCTGGGAGCGAGGACTCATCTGGCTATCTCAATAACAGCCAGGCCTCCTCGGCTGGCCGCACTCCCTTAAAGCCCCGGCACAAACAGCCCTAAACCAAGCAGATAACCCTTCCTGTGGCGCTCATCAAACCCTCTCAAATTGCAGAAGATATCCAGATAAACCCTGCAATCAGTCCATCATTCCAGAGAAGAAGAAATGTACATATCTACAAGCAGAAAATTAGCTGTATACACCCAGAATATAGCTTAGCGAGCCTAGAAGGGAATGTGGGGAAGACACAGTGCTCTGCACATCCGACCAGCCGGGCCGGCGGGGGGACCCGGATGCTTGCACAGATAAGGGGCAGATGATCATCATCCAGCGTGCAGAATTACAAACCTACCTCCACACAAATCGAGCCCAGTGGCTGTGGGCATAAATATGATCACAACACTCAATCCTCAGCATTTCCGCCGCCGCTACATGCGCTCCACCGCCTTGCTTGTGGCCTGCTGGACGTTCTGGCTCAAGAAATGGATCCGAGTGGAGATATCTGAGTTGCCATCCTTTTTTTTTGTCGAGAGGAAAGTGATCAGGTGGAAGTGCAAACATGTGCTTAGTTGATGAACCTTCTTCAATTACAAACAAATCACGATCTAGATTATTGGCTTCAAAGATCCCACCGAACGAAAGGAACTATACATAAGTTGAGGGGAGAGAAAGAGCAGAGATGTGGAGACCGAGGGCTGCTTCCAAGGACAATGTGCATTTTTTTTTTTGTTCAAGCCAAGTTTCTCTAATTGAATATATGATTATAAAACGACGAAAAGAAGAACCACTCAATGAAAGACAAAATAAGCAAAGAAAGTACAAGTTACAGGGGCTAGTAGTAGGTGGAGCACAAAAAAAAAGACAAAACAGTAAAAAAGAGATACAAAGATCGTGGGTGCGAGAAGAAGTACATGGGTTGGAAGTGCGCAGAAGGAGATGGGTTGCGAGTGCGGAGAGAGGTGGGGATCCCAGGGAAGTATACAACAAACAGTTGGAGTCAAGAACATGTGTACAGTGCAGGCCTGATTGACGGAGGGGGGGAGCGGAGAAACTAGATGGGTGGTCTTTGGACTTTTGTCTCGGATTTTCAGTGGTGTCTAGAAACGCCCGGGTTATTTTCGACGCTCATTGGTCTGACCTGGGCGGCGATTTCCTGCGAGGAGTATAAGAGATATGAATCAGTACAGAGCTGTCAAGAGGCCATATCCCGATTGATATAAGAAGAATCGATGTACCAGTAGAATGAGTCCCCGCGCCCGCTGAACGTGCTTCGCTGGACGGAGAGCTGGTGTTCTAGTCGATGGGTAACGATGGCTAAGTCAATGGGTTTGTTCATCACTGCGTTCTCGTCGATTGGGCTCTTGATGAAGTGGGGTGGTGTCGGGGCGATAGAAGGGGACCTACATAAACAGCATTGCATTCAGAATGACAGTAGGAAGGGAAATCCAAACAAGAAAACGCATACCGTGGTGGTTCGGAGTCCGCGTCCGATGCTCCCTCCGAGTCCGCCTCGGATACGGTCCGCAGGATCGAATGGAAGTTGTTGGGGCTTGATGAGTACGGGCCCGGGCGGTAGACGGTGGTGTTGGCGCCTTTGCAGATAGTTTTTTGTTTGATGGATTTCAAGCGGGCGACGAGGTTCGGGAACCGGTTCGAAAAGCGCGAGATCGGGCCGACGATCTCCTGCTCCTCTTCCCGGAGCTCTCGTAGCGGCCGGGCCCCGCTGTCCTCCTCGAAGCTGATCACCCGCGTGTGTCTGTGCTTTCTGTCGAGGTAAGCCTCCTCGTCCGTCAGAGCAGCGCTCGGGTAGAAAGACGTCTCATGGCTGCGCTCGATGTCAGAACTTGACGAGTACCTCGAGTCGCTCATACCGGCTTCCGTCTGGAGACCCACCAGCGAATTCGAATACCGGGAGACTTGGAGGGAGTAGGTGGCCGGAGGAGGCGCTAATGAGGAGATCCGCGATTTCGGCCTCAAATATCCCGCCGGAACTCCAAACAGCGATCGGTATTTCTCCTTTTGTTCATCGTGGGTGATGTGTCTGATCTGGCTTTTCTCAACCGATGGGTGTCCTCCCCCATGCACTCTGGTCGGATCCCCATGAGATGGCGACAGGCGAGAAGTGCCAAGCTTGTGGGCTTTGTATCTGCGATAGATGATCAGGAAGGCCAGCGTGATGATTGAGAAGGCACTCGCCCCGCTGAGGACAACAAATAGCACGCCGTGGTGAGGTGAGACGGCGGGGGACGAAGCTTGCGTTGAGCTGGTCGGGCTCGAGTCGGATGCGTACAGGACCAAGGGAGCATTGGTGACTGATGTTGAATTAGCAAGTCCGTTTTCCTGGCAACACCACAACAGCAGAATCAGAGACTGTCAGTTCATGAATGAATGGATCGGTGCAAATAAGTAGATGCCAAACATTCGACTGCGTTGATGATAGAACAGATGGCACATAGCACAATCTGCTTACATTTCTCGCTAGTGGAAGTTACCATGTAGAATAAACAACAGAGATGGGGTGAGAAGATCACTCACTGGGGCTGTTTTCTGAGGAGATCTCTTGAGCAGCACAGCAGCAGCCGCTGACTGGCTGGCTTGGATGAAAGCAGTGGCGCAACCAATCTGGACAGTGAGTGGATGTAACTTGAGCATAACCGTCGATGAGGTTGGATCTGGGTTTACTGGATCTTATTGGAGCCTCAGGTCAACATGGCACTCGAGCGACATGCAGAAAGGGGCCGCGCGTGGATGGATGGAGTCGGATGGTGGCAAGAGCGGGACAGGCCGATGCTGGGCTACCTGATTAATGCAGCCCCGTTCGGCGAAAAAAAGGTCAAGATAATGTCCGAAGAAGGAGGGGATTAAGGTTAGAGCGAGCGTGGTCCTCGAGCTTCACCGGGCCTTTTTTTTTTCTTTCTTTCTTTATAAGGATCTCAGATGCGATTGCAAGCGAACAAGGAAGCTACCGCCCCAATCGGCTCTTCATCCCCTTCGGATCGACCTAGATCCCGATGGCACACGTCAAACTGAAGCCAGCCCCTCGTCCACGGGATTTAGCAGTTTGTTGCAACAGATCTGTGCGACAAGAGAGCACTTCGCCTGCTTTCGATGTTCATTAACGACCAGCTTTCGCGTTCGAGCCATCACTTCTTTACCCCTGTTTTGTTCTCTCCCAGATCAACAAGCTGCGCTAAATGTGGCGCGCCCTCGGTGTGTATAGCACCGGCCCATCCAAGTACATATTACCATGGTGGCAGTGAAATCTCGTCGGTAACCACAATCCTTCGATCGCCGACCCGGTACAGCCAACTGCCAAGCATGTGCCGTTCGAATCACTCGGTAGTATTTTTTATCCAAACAGCTTGGCTAAAATTAGTATCAGCGATATCCACCCCCGCAAACTAGTGCCAACAACGGCCGTCTTGGCAACTCCATTATTCCCGACCAGCTTGCACTCGTACTGAAAGGCAAACTTCTCGAAAGTGTAAAAAATTTATATCAATCTGAAAACCAAGCGTATCCAAGCTTCTGGGGTGTTAGGTCGCAAACTCAAGTAATCTTAGCTTTAGTCATGTGTGTAGCCGGCGCGTCGGTACCGCTGGCAACGGCTCCTCTCTTGCCTCACAGAGAGTGGAAACTGATACCGGTGTTGACCCGTGATGCGTTTGTTGTCGTCAAGTTCCCAGCTATGTTTTGCATATGGAGCACTTGGCACCAGATTAGAAGTGGCGCCTCACCTGAAGGTGCTACTACTATTTCTCTTGAGATTGATGGCTCATCAACTTGAGCTATGGCTAGAAAAGGAAAGACTCGATTAATTAATCCTTAGAAGAGTTGTGATTGTCGTTGCTCGAGTGTCGCAAGTCTCATATGCAAAGTCTATCAGACCGAGCCATATGCATCTGTCCGCTCCACGGGGAACCCCCGGGGAATTAATTCGCTCAATCATGCAGACAATGAGATTCCCAGCTTGAAAGCAACGCTGGCATTTTCGAGCTTCCGTCCACATCCGAAGCAGAAGCTCATTGGGGGTTATATCCCTGAGTCAAGTCGCTTCGCGCCTGGAAGACATTTCTGTTCAATTCTGAATCTCGAAGATAATCGCACTGTAAACAGTCGAGAACAACCCGCGATCAGTTTACATATCAAAACTTCACCGCGGCTTTGTTTTCTTGGACAAGAGACTTCACAGTCGATGTAAAAACCGGCCAGAAAACACGCCTAGTATCACACCTTGTGAGATTTAAGACAGCTCTTCATGTTGGGCGAGATTGCATCCAGCGAGCACGAAATCTGACGGAGCTTCTTACGAACGAGTGAAGCTCGGCCGCATGTAATTTGGTCTCAAGTCACATTGAACCGATGAGGTCTCCGTTGGAGTCGGTAGAGCTGCAAAATAGTGATCCCACTTACCTTCACAAACCGAATTCTGTGGTCAGGTCGAGATTATCAGGATACACCATGGGTTCATTTGCTCGGGTGTCTCATCCGATCATAAGGTTTTTTCTTGCCGGCAAGGTAACGTCCAAATTAGCCTGTGTGACAAGGATTAGCAATATATAGCAGTCCTCAAATCCCTAAAAATATTGAAACACGGATTCGAATGTGATCACTGCTACAAATGTGTTATCGAAAACACTCAGCTGCACAAGCCTTCCGATACCTTGGTTTATAATGGTTCTTATCATAGGAACTTGCTATGTAATGCTCCACGACCGGCGCAACAAATTACAGAGTGCGTCAAATGGGACTATCAACCTTTGTTCAAAAGTTGCGCTCCTTGCATACTATGTACGGCACTCACCGGACTGAACACGGAGAGCCTCGATGTCAACCCGTCTTTCTGCCGATTAATCGAAACGGGCCCTTTGGCCTTAATCAAAAGTATATGCCACCTATCTGGACGCTGACAAACAATTGATGATTAGAGTATTTTCTACTTCCCGGTTCAGGATACATATTGAACGGGCTGTTGCCATACGCCAGACCGATCGTTTAGGGGGCTCTGGATAATAAACTCGCCTTTCTAGCCTAAGTCAGTCTTATATCTGATAACCTACGATTGTGCAGGGAGGTGTACACATAACTCACAGACTGTATAATCTACTGTAGACTTGCTTTAGCAATCCTCAGCAGCATCACAAAATATTTCATCCCGGATTTATAGCGAATAGCATGGGGGAATGGATGAAATGGATATGTCTTTATGCTGAACAGCCATCCAGAGACCTTCGCGCTTCCGGCAGCCTTTCGCGAAGTTCAAGTCACCGCCATCCGTACATACCCAAGAAGTATACACATAAGACAAGGTAGGAATCACGTGGACGTGATGTTGGGGTTTCTCCTATCGGGTCTACCTGGATGTTTATGAGCTGAGCAATTCGATACGCAATAGTTGACTGTCCACACAAGACTATGGACTAACAAGCAGCTATAATGCCAGAATCACGGGTACAAACATTACTTACCCCCATAGCCCTTATCTCCAGTTCTCCGCCCATTGTGGCTCCGGGCTAGGGCTTTTTCCCGACCTACTACATAGTAATCGCGGTGCTGGCTTTCCCCTCTAACAGTCTCTAAACCATCACTCACCTTCGATAGACATGAAGGGTGCCCCCGGATTCCGCCTGTTTCCGAACTGCCTACAATCTCAAAACACCCAAAACTGCTCGCTTCTCTTCTCGCTTCTCATATCCAGTACCTCTTGGGAGACATCAACCATGGGCGCCTCTTCTGAACATGCTCCACCAGTATCATCCCCTCTCTCTGGCTGCCTTACTTCACCTGCGATGTTCTTCGGCTCTACCAGTTCCACGCCGAATTGCTGCTACTGGATCTCTCTACAAGAGGCCCGCGAAACTCCCGACCTCACTTCAAGTGTAAAGCATTCATACCGTTTTACGGCAAAGGGGATGGAGTTGATTGCGGAGGAGGGCAAGATACTTCTGGGTCAACGGATTCACCCTAATGACGTGAGATTGTGCCACTGGTCTCCTAGCTCATTTCAGGTCAGTCTTTACTCAAATATTCTTATTGTATCCCATCCTAAGTTTTAATGAATTTTGTTTCTCTCTTTTGACAATCTTTCGACACGATTAGCCAAAGACTTGAGTGGTCGATTTGCTACTCATTCTTGAGCCGCCCTCGCAATCAGGGGTAAGTCAATCAACACAATGAACCTTGTAGCTTAAGGCTCTTCCACCAGGGGCTAATCGGGTTGCACACCTTTGATACTTGCAAACAAACACAATCATTATCCTCTCATTCAATCACTGTCCCTACAATTATTACATTCCGTTACGGCACTGTATCCAACAGAGGTGGTCAGAAAACTGTCAAGGTCAGTTTCTTTTGCCATCGTTTGTGCCTCACACGGTTTGGATGAATTTCTGATTGTTTCCTTTTTTTTCTCGAATCAATCACCATTTTTATCAACCTTTTTACTTAGATATCAACATGAAAGCTTCCGACTCAACTCGGCGAACTTTCCCATTTATTTATTATTTATCTCCAAATGAAAAATTGTACAACTATATAGGTGTCAAGTGGCGGTATCATGTGGAGAAGAAGCCGGACAAAAGCTTAGCCATTATATCATCAATCACTAAATAAGCGTCTAGGTCCAAGAGAGTAGAGATAGGGAAAAAAGGATCAAGAACAAAAGTTGAGAAGCGCGGTATTAAGGATTTGGTCTTTTCTCTGTAAGAGGAATCTTTTCAGCTTCTTGGAGCTGCTGAGCTAGTAATACCTGGCCTCCTAAATAAAACATTTCAAAGTAACAATCAGTCGTAATTTTTTGATTAGGATGATATGTTTGTTGATTGGGATGGTCTGAATTGTTGCTTGCTAAGTTAGCAGTCTCGCACTCCCAAATAAGTAATAGTCTTATGGTATAAAGTGGAACCTAACTTCCATCAATATGTTTTTGCCATAGGCCTTGTCTTAAGGCTGTGATTCTAGAGCAGAGTGGTTCAGACTCCAGAGCTACTACTCTGCCTTTACCTTCTGTCTACTGAATACAATATCATCAAGGAAAAGCTAAGGAAATAAACCAGGGTAAATAATACACCAGGAAAAAAAAAAATTCACTTGATGACAAGTGACATCATGCCAGCTCCAGCGGGCTACACACCATCTGCCCACCATCTACCCATCATCTACCCAACATCTACCCACCATCTAACCACTTTCAGAATTTCCACAGGAGATCCTCAGTTTTCACTGGGCACCACTGATCCCCATTTCTGTTCAGCTGATACTCAGCTTTAGCTCCAAGCTTATGCTCAGCTTTTTTTCCCAGCTCATGCTCAGCTTTGTTGCCCAGATCAGAACCAGTCCTGGCCCAGCTGCGTTTCAGCTTTATTCCACTCATGGCTCATCTTAGACTCATACTAAGACTATCATTGGCCCAGCCAATGCTCAGCTTTGGACCAGTATTGGCTCAGCTGATTTTCAGCTTTGGATAAATCTCGGCCCAGCCAATGCTCAGATTCTGAGTCTGACCACTCCTGTAACAGCTTATGCTCATCTGTGGACCAGCCTTGGCTCAGCTGATGCTCAGCTGTGGACCAACCTTGGCTAAGACAATGCTCAGCTGTGGACCAGCCTTGGCTCAGCTGATGCTCAGCTGTGGACCAGCCTTGGCTCAGCTGATGCTCAGCTGTGGAACAGCCTTGGCTCAGGTGGTATTAATCTTTTGAATAGTCTCAAAACATCTGATACTCAGCTTTAGAACAGCCTTGGCTCAGCCAATGCTCAGCTTTGTACCAGCATTGGCTCAGCTGATGCTCAGCTTTTGAAAAGTTTTGGCCCAGCTGGTGTTAATCTTTGGAACAGTATTGTCCCAGCTGATCCTAAGCTCTGCACAAGCCTTTTCCAAGATGATGCTCAGCTTTGGACCATTGTTGGCTAAGCTGATGCTCAGATTTGGAATATTCTTGGTCCATCTGACACTTGGATTTGTATCAGGCTTGGAATATCCAATGCTCAGCTGTGGCCCAGGCTCAGCCAATGCTCAGCTTTGGCCCAGGCTCAGTCAATGCCTACTGCTCAGCTTATGATGAGCATCAGCTGTTCCTGGGAAAAAACTAGGATCAGCTGACTGTGCCACATTGAGTGCTCTGGTGCAGTCCTGCAAGCTCTACAAGTGCTGGTGGAGCAGACTTGGAGCAGCGCTGGAGTAGCTCTGGAGCAGAAACCAAAGCTGCATCATGTCACTTGCCATCAAGTGACTATTTTTTTTTCCTGGTGATAAATACCAAAAATAATACAAGAAGCTCCGGCTACACACCCAGCCACCGTGCGACATGGGCCGGTCATCGAGCGCATTATGCCAACTCCTTCAATATCTGGCACAGGCCTGTCATTGAGCGGAGTACACATACACCTTGATGCCCGGGTCTGTTCCGGTTATGAGGAGGAGGAAACACTCCCCTTGATGATTGGTTCTGTTCCAATTATCAAGAGGAGTACTCCCTCCAGGACCAGTTTGTTCTGGTCATCTTATCCTTTTCTTCAATCAAATTCTCAATCTTAATGCCTAGTCTGTGGAGAGAAGGAGAGGGTCTGTGGTTCTGGATCCTAAGATGGTAGATTGCAGGATGAGGAGACAGTCTGGATCTCCAGCCTCTCAAACCTTGAGAGTGAATTCTGTGACATGTACATATGAGAGCTCACACTAAGGCTCATAAGATGATCACAAAAATGCTAAATCAAAATAGTATAATTCCAAACTTTGATAATATTCCCCTAAAAAAACAAGATTCTATACCAATGGCAAAGGGTGCCAAACATTTTCTGTTACTTTTTTCTTTTCTTTTTTGAATGAGGGGACACAAATTGAGACAGATTCTATATGATCAGGGATGAAAGTTGAAATTGAACTACCAAATTTAAACAGGGGATAGAGCAATAAGAACAAAAATGATTTCTCAATTAAAAGAGGCTTGAAATCAATTTGAAACCAATTCCATTTACATCTCTTTTGGCCAGAAAGGAAAAAAAATGGAGATTAGTTTCAATTCAAAGAAGGAGGAAAATGAAATTTTATGGATTCCAAACATACAATTTGAGCTGAAATAGATGAACTATGTTAATGTTGTGATCACAGGCCCATTTTGGCTTGAGGCTTGATTTAATGCTGCATCTAGACACTTCAAAATCCTGACCTGAGGGTTATTGTCTACATGGGTCATGATGAGCCATCTTCTTTCTGGAGAAACAGGCCATGGCAGCAAGGTATCCTCCTTTGGCTCTATGGAATAATCATGTACACTACCTGGTGTGTCAAGAAGAATCCATTGGGAGTCAAGATAATATTTCCTGGAAATTTTAACAACTCTTTCTACATCAACACCAAGGTATCTACTGCTCCAATACAGATGCTCCCTGAAATGCCATAGTATGCTTTTTTTATTGTCCTGAAATTCAGTCATTGGAATTCCTTGATGTCTTTTGGATTGAAAAATACCTAATGAATCCAAAATTTTTACTTGGAGATGTAGTTTAAATTTTGGCTTATCTTGGGATACTGGATACATCCTATTTGGAAATTGTGTTGAGAGTCTATAGTATTTTGAAATTTTATCTGCTTCTTGTGCAGTAAGTTCACCTTTTTCAATGAGTGATTTTCTTATTAATCTCCAATTTTCTACAATTGTCAGCTCAGAAGTTTGTTTTATCATGGTGTTAAATCGCCTCATCCCTTCATAAAATCCTATCAGCATAAGAGAAATATTGAGTCCCTTCATAAAAGTTATTTCACTGTTGTGGAAGATATTTTTGATCTTTTTGTAGGTTTCTAAACTCATGTCACTAAGTGGCAGATGTGGAGACCTATTTCCAATCTTCAAGTGGCTTGCCAAGCTTTCCATGAAATCAAAATCTATACTCTCTTCTTTCAGATACTCTCTGAAGCCATCCAAATTAAATTCCAAGTCTTGAAAATAAGTTGATTCATGTTCAAGTGGTGCAGATGAGTGAGATTTGTTTTCTTTGAATCCATATTTGGCTAGGTCATTTTTTAAACTTTTTCCATTTCCTTTTGGTAGCATGTATGTGGTCCTTTGCAGTCCAGGGTAAATTTCATCTTGTTCAACCTTGGAACCAGCTGGATGGAAGGCTAATTTAAACTTCTTGTAAACAGGACTTGTATGATGATCCTCCAATTCCTCAAAATCACGGACCCATGCATGTAAAACTGTGTTATCATTCTGAAAAAAAAAAAAAAACAGAAAGGGAAAAACAAAAATCACAGAAAAGAGATATGAAGGCAGCATATCTTCATCAGCTATCTTTGGACTGTGTTTGAATTATCACAAATCATCCTTACTTCATTATCAATTTTCTCCTGTATCAAAAGTTCTGATTCTGGATAATACCAGAGGTTTAGCAAGTAGCCCTTGAAATCAGCAGCTAATTCCAAGTTTCCATAGTCTTTTTCTGAACTTAAATTTGGGAAAGAAAAGAATGTCAGAATATTGGTCTCCAGATTTTGTTTAGAATCTCAAAATAACTGAACTCTTTAGAATTTTCTTCAGCTTCAAGACTTTTCAACCTTGATTCTGGATTTTTCTCAATTTTACTTTTCTTGTTGCTTTTCATTTTCTTCCTACCCATAGCCTTACCAGATTTTTTCTTCTGTTTATTCCCAGCTTCCTGAATTTCATTTTCCACATGTGCACTTTTTTGATTGATTTGTTTGTGTGGTAAGAATTGGAACAAAATAGCAGAATCAACATCTAATTACTCAACAAATCTATGGAAGAGACTTACACTTTTTGTTTTTGGGGGGCGCAATTAGAAGGATCAATATCTTGAGACTGGCCCTCTTGCTTCTCATTCATAGATTTTTCTTGGCTCTCTGGTTTTTCAGGAATAGGGCCTTCTAGGTCCTCTTGATTTTCAGATATGAGACTTTTAAGATCTAATACCTCTTCAATTGATGGAACTTCAACTGACTCCTCATCCAGAAAAGGTCCCGAATTTACCTTTGGAAAATCTTGGGTTTCTTCATTAATAATTATCTTCTTTGCATTGATATTCCTGCAGGAAAAGCAATATGTCAATTGATTCAATTAGAATGTAGCAAAACAGTCTATGTTAAACTCACACTTTTGAAAAATTGTGACTTTCATTCCATGTAGTATGGTCCTGGGTATCTCTGGACTTGGAGTAACCTGGTTGGAAGATTATCCCTTCCGCCTTTGCCATTGTTTTGAGACTAGGGCTTTGGTTCTCAGTATAAGTTTCAATGACAGTATTGTTAGTAGTGTCTGGATCTTTCTGGTTGGAACTCTTTGGGATTGGGTCCATAATTTTTGGTGTATCATTTATAGCACTTGTCTCCTGGTTGATGTTGTGGTTATCTGGCTTGAACATTTTTGGGTATGGGTTTGCTTTTTCAATCTTTTTTTCCAAGTTGGTCTTTTTCTGGCTGATATCAGAAATTGAAATTTTTTTCAACAGCACACTCTTGTAACTGATACCAGATGTATTGGTGGTGCTCTCAATATCCCCTGCACTATGAGCCCCTGTTTGAAACTCAGAAGCTGAGATTGTTTGATTACCATCTGACACTGGTTCATTTGAACTTTTGCTGGCAGACAGCTTATTCTTATCATGCATGGAGGCCTTTTGAGAATCATAATCTTGAGCATGGTTGGATATCATGCCTTCCTGCTTCCCTTCTTCCTTGGAAACATTTTTCTCAGCTGAAATAAGATCATTACCAGATTCTTGAATCTCATTAAATTCTGGGTTGTGAAAGGCTAAAACTTTATTCTGATTGGTTTTCAAAGCGCTGGACTTGTTGAGTGTAGCTTGCTGCTTTGAATTTTCTGGGAGGTCTTTTTGATTGATGAGATCAATCATTTCTGTCTGGGCTGGGAAGACAACATTAATCTCACTTTTAACTTTCAAAGTCGGGATTGTTTGATCAACTTCAGAAACTGGTACATCTTGAATTTTACTATTGGTACTCTTTTTCTGTTCATGATTTGAAGCTCCTAGCGAACTGCAATTCACAACAGGGCTTGATATTCTTTGCTTTAGATTTTCCTTGCTAGTGTTGTTTGGTTTTTTCAAAAGTGCACTTTTGTAATCCAAACCAGATACAATAGTGGCCACTCCATGCTCCTTGAGGCTAGCATTGGTTTGCGGAGCTTCTGGCTGGTTGAGTGTGGCTAGACTCTTTGAATCTTCTGGACCGGGTTTTTGATTGGCCCGCTCAATCTTGCGTACCTGGGCCGGCAAGAAATTTGTTTCATTTCCTTCAGAAGTCCACCCATTTGAATTTCTAACATCATCGTCACTCTTCTGCTGTCGATTGGAGCAAGATTTGGGGGAATTATAATCCCGCAGATATTCTGATATTTCTTGCTTCTCTTTTCCTCTCACAGCATTTTTCCCTTCACCCAAGGCTGAGCCTGAATCAGTGGTGTGTTTAGATTCAGCTTGATAGGGTCCATCCCTACTTGCCCCTAAGATTCGAAAAATCGGCTCCCTCGCGTTGAACTTTCTCCTCAGTGAATTTCGATTGGGACGGTATCGAAATCTTGGCTGGCTCGAATGAAGCTTCATTGAAGACGCAACACAGGTCTTTTGGAGAAATTCCTGACGCCTCTCTCCATTCTCATCTGCCCCCTGACGCTCAAAAGATACATTTGAATTAGCAGTCAACCAATGGCGGTTTATACAAAAGTATTCATTTCACCCACCATTAAGGGATGTGTAGGAAGTTTCTCATCGATGGCGTTGGAGACTCCATCTGAAAGCGCACAATCAGGCCATGCCTTTGCAAGAGTGGCTGCTGGGTGTCTGGTGGGATCTTCGTGAGGCTTGATGGCGCTAGCAGCAGATTCTTTATAGGTATTCTTCACTGATAGTGCTTTTGCTTGCCCTTTCAACTTCAACTTACAAGGTATGAATGGACTAGCATCTGCCCGCAAAGTTGTTTGAGCAGCTGTGGACGCCGTCGATAGCGTCTGAGGAGGTTTCGGAGCTAGATTCGAGTATGCCTCCGGGTGTGAGGTTTGAGCCAGGTCCAGAGAGTTTTTTAAGCCATCTTGTTTTTTTAGAACCAGATGGCCCAATTTTAACTCCTGTCCAAGCAACCTATAAGTTGGAGTGGGCTTCGCACCCTGCGATTTATCATCAATTGCAACCTTGAATTGATGTTTAGCAAGCCGCGTAGTTGGCAAGACCACGTATTGATCGTAACCGGCCTCTGAACCAGGAATGTAACCAAAAGATGTACCGTGTTGGTGATCGATGACGGTTAGTTCTTCACCCGGGCCGAGCTTTTTGATGCTCTCATTAATAGTCTTCCAGTCTAGTGTGGGTGGGATGTTAGACTCTAGGCAAGGGATAGGATCGTAAATTGAAACTCCTTCAATCAAGTAAATGATGTGGTGGATGCAGGCTAGCAAGGCCAACAATCTTCCTTTTTTCGAACAGAACTGATAGGGCATTTTTTTCAATGGTCTGTGTGGTGCCACGAGATGACAAAATTTCCGACCAATACTCAGACAACGAAAAGCCCATCACTCTCAAACCTCATTCCAGCTGGCTTTCAAGGCAGTCCCAATATCCTGAGAATACAGCCTACAGGATCTGGGACTCGACCCTTGCTCCCAAAGCAAGTGACTGAGGAAGCCCGGTGCAATGATAACCTATAATAATCGTATCGACTCGTGTCGTGGTCGTACGTATATATGTACACCCGATGCCCTCAGTTTTGTGCGGGTCACAATGTTACAGGATTTCAAACCAGATTTTCAACGTAAATATGTAACCAGACAGTTGTCCACTTCCAACGAGTCGCGCAGGTTCCCGCAAAATGTCTTTCCCTAAAGCACTTGTTTAGGCAAATATGACTGACTTTGCCTTGAAAAAAGTCACCACCTGTACGCTTCGACATTAAACGTGTTTGCTGCTCTTTCTGTGACTGACTGCGTATTGCAAAACAGGACTGCAGTGCGTACATAGGTATTTCTTGCAACCTACTGACTTAAATTTATGTCAGCCGGTTCAGAAACTGTAACAACTTGGGACAATGACATCACCAATTTCCTTTTACTAAATTTTTTTGATTTGTGAGGCAAGAAATGTGACATCTACAATTGTTTACTTGATTTTCTGTATTGCCATTGATATTTTTGTGGCTGTTCATAAAAATTCAAGCTGCATTTCATTTTGTGTATCGATGAGTAACAATAGAAATAATCCTAATTGGTCTGACTCTGAGGCTGCCATGGATGATGCAGGTGGATGTGATTTAGAAAGAAAAATAGACAGATGGTACAGGCAAGCAGGTTTAAGAGAACAAAAAGGAGAGACAGAAAGGAAAATCAGGAATTAACAGAAGGGAGAGAAAAATGCCCTCTGCTAGATGACAGCAAAAACGTTTGAAAATTCAGGCTTTTTTGTATTGCAGTGCGCAAATTGTTTTACGCTACCGCGCAGTACTGTGGCCGGGACGTCAAGTGGGCGCCCCCTGCAGTGCGCAACGAGTTTTTCGCAGTGTGCAAAGTACACCCGAAAAAAAAAAATGCCAACGCAAGAAATTTCAAGGCACTGTAAATAACAAAAAGTTGTCCTACATGTCGGACCAGCGCCTCCACAGCTCAGTGGCATTCACATATGACATCTTTCAGCAACGCAAAAATTTCAACTATTAGCTTTTTACTTACGAGTAAATTCAATGGCAGGGAGTTAAGTGATTTCCAAAACCAGCAAGCAGAGCCGTGTAAGCAAGCCAGCAGCACTTGACTTCATATGTGAACCATCCTACTGTTTATGAATTTCCTGTGCTGGAATTTCGGAAAGCAGAGAGGGGTGAGATGAAGTTGGGTGCCAGCGCCCGGGGACCGAGTTGAGCGGGAGGGAGAACGGGACCACCAAGCCCCGCTTATGGGCTGCGCAGCAGCAGGGTGCCCCCCTTGGCAGGGAGAAGCTTACATAATATTCAGAATTTTCTGGGACCAGCTCACATCAACCAGGCACGGCACGGCACACCTCGTGGGATCTACTCAACGACGCTCAATAGCGAACTTTTTTGACGAAATGCGTTACGCGGTCTTAGTATGTGGTCAGTCCAATTCTCCAACTTTCACTTTCAGTCTAAGTACTGACCGTTTTTTTAAATATGCTTTCTGTTCGATGATCACTTAAAAATATCAGGCCCAGCAGGATCGGGAAAGTCGACGTTTTCATCCACTTTGATCACTCATGCTCATACCATTGGACGACCGATTCATCTCTTTAACCTGGACCCAGCTGCTGAGGAATTCGAATACGAACCCTCAATCGGTCAGTCCGTAAATCTCATCATAAATGCATCTACCACGACTCAAAGGACAGCTCAACTTGCTTATCACTATGTTTTTTTTCTATTGAAAACTCTCTCTGTTCTAAATTTTATCTTCGATCGCATTTCTTGCTAGATATTAGGGATTTGATCTCGCTTGAAGATGTGATGGAGGAATTAGAACTAGGTCCCAACGGAGGCCTCGTTTATTGTTTCGAGTTGAGGAAAACCAACAATCAATCTCAGAAAGAGAAGAATTATGCTAACGATGTGCCGTTTTGTTTATGAAAAAATATAGATACCTGCTGAAAAATCTCGACTGGTTGCAGGAAAACCTGAATTCATATGACGACGACTTCCTGATAATCGATTGCCCTGGTCAAATCGAACTATATACACACTTCAACATCATGCAAAAAATCGTCCAAGTTTTGACGATGGAGTTCGATTTTCGACTATGTGCTGTGAGTCGCTATACCTTCAGTCTCAATGAAGCTTTGCTGGAAGCTCACATGCCATTTCCTGCGAGAAAAAAAAACAGACCTATCTACTCGAATCAAACTTCATAGCCGATCGCCCCAAGTTCTTCTCTGGAGTACTTTCAGCAACATCAGCGATGATCAACCTAGAGATACCACACATTAACATACTTTCGAAGATGGATCTATTTAAATCGGGAAGAACGGCGGCGGGCACGATCGCCCAAATCGGTCCGAAAGAACTAGAACGATACTTAGATCCTGACCCCGACCTGTTACTAGGCGAGGTCAACGAGAAAACTAATCCGAAGTTTCATAGTCTCAACCAAGCCATCAGTCATTTGGTTTGTCATTCCTTCTTTCTTTCTTTTTCTTGACAAGACAATTCACTGATTGGGGATGGCTTGGCTCAGATACAAGACTTCAACATGGTAACTTTTTTACCTTTAGATATCACAGATGAAGATAGTATTGGCTCAATTCTCAGTCATGTCGACAATGCCATTCAATATGGTGAACACGAAGAGCCGAAGGAGCCACAGTGAGCGCGTCTTGTTATATCATAGCTTGGCTCCTTCCACAAACTGATGTTCTTACCAAAACCAGTGATATGGATGGGGGTGATTTCAATTCAGCCGATAATTAGACTCAAGTTGTCGAGCCGTCTTTTTTGGTTTTGTATTCATCACGTTAAGTGGGCTATTAACACCTTCGAGTGCTATTGAGAGCAGCCCATGTTCAAACTGAGTACCTCTCCTGATAATGTTTACATACATCAAAGAGTAAAAAACACTCACTACAATAAACACTTGTTCAACTGACACCAGCTGACATGCAGGATACTTAACATCAACTGCCATGGTTATCAAATATATGCTTGGTGGACAGCACAATGCCTTTCGAATACTTAGCTATTGAAGTGGTTCACAACTGACTGGTCTGCAGCAAATCTTAGCCCAAAGCTGCTTGGGTGCTCATATCACATTTTGCTTGAGTTCTCTTTTCCATATGTGTAATGCGCTCTCGGAATGTATCAGCTCTTCAGGCAGTGTAGCGTGGATGAGATGACACATCAGAACTGATGAGTAACGTTTCTGACAGATTGACTGGCGTCTCAGCTGCATGAATAGGCTGAGAGATGCTTTGCATGCAGCCTTGGTTGCTACGTCGCAGCCGTAAGACCAACAGCGAGATCAGTATAACCTGACACAACTGATGATATGTACACGGTCCAACTGATTTGTGGAGTGAATTGATGACAAGTTACGACAAGTTACAGTTTCTTTTGGATTAAGTGCTTTTTTGGGGGTTGAATTACAAATGCTGAGGGATAGAGAACGCTCGAGATGGGCCAGCGATAGCCGATCAGCATCTTGAGGATCTGATTGCGGTTACTTGTTCAAGATATAAGCTTGGAAGCCAGCCAACACCAAGCCGACGAGACCGACTCCGGTGGCCACTTCTTGACTCAAGGTTCCCTGGGGGTGAGGATAGAAGTCAAGTCAATTTGCCGATTAGTGTGAAGGTCATTGAACGACTGGGTCTACGTACCTCGATGTATCCAAACCCAGCACCGCAAACACTCAAGATATCTGCCAAGCATCCCATTTGGAGCCCTCTTTCGACTACAGCTGATGCCGAGTCACGCAAGAGTAGTCCGAGGCCGATGTCCCGCGCGCCAAAGAGACTGGAAGAATGCTCGTTGAGGTCAGTTTTGAAGACAGTGTGACTCTGAGGCGAGACAGCCATGCTGAGGACGGGCTACTAACCGGACAGCAATCGAGAGCTCCTCTGCACTCCCGGCAGATGGGTTGGGGTTGCTGTTTTGGGCACTGCCATCCCGGGTTTTAGTGAATCCAAAGATGCTGGAGTAGATGCGAAGGGGAGATCTCGTCAGTACTCATATCAACGCAGGATGCTACCGGGCTTGGTCGATCGGGGCTGGAAGGGGGCTCAGGGAGGTGGGCTCTCACTTTTGGGTGAACAGTGCTGGAGCGATGAATGCACCGAGACCGAGACCCAGACGGGCAATGGAGAGGAGTTGGATGTGGGTGGAGTAGGCTTGGGTGGTAAAGAGGGCCGATGGGGAGGAGATGGCGTTGGACATTGTATTACTATTGGTCTGCGGTCTCTATGTGAGCTGGGGGGCAAGGTGTTGGTGGCAGAAGGGTGTGGGGGGGATGGGCTGATGATATATGATGTGGGCTTCCAAGGGATGCTGGGGCGGATTCGGCTGCTGATGGGTGGCAGAGGGGGAGAGGGGGGTGGTGGGCCAGGTAGCCGAGTTAAGTAAGGGGAGAGGAATGGGCGAGGATTTCAGTGGGATCGGCGAAAAATGTTCGATCGTCATCGATGACATCATTCCTCTGTGCCTGTGCCAGAGGCCAGCATCTGGATCCGGCCTCAGCAACGGATATGGTCAACAGCCTCTCCAGACTCGCTCACGAATTTAGAAAGGCCCCAGCTACAGTAATCGCCTGGTTCCTGGCCAAGCCAAGACGACTGGGTATGTATTTCTAGCAAATGGTTTCATCGAGAATGGGGATGGCCTGACTGTAAGACTCTTCGCCATCCAGGGTTCAGTAGGGAACCCGAATCAGGCAAGATCAGCATGGTCGTTGGATGAGCTTCTCGTGTGGAATGCCCAAAAACCCACATTCTCGACCTGAAATTAGGCACCAATGCTCCTTAAGCTCGAGGCCCGTAGCGAGTTGTGCGACGGTGCTTCCCTATTAACTTCACCGGCCTCTCCGCAAGAAACGGAAGAAAAATGTCCGGTAATTTGTTGATCCGGTTCATCTTTCCCCCCTGTGCCCCGAGGCATTACTTCAAACTCCAGAAAATCTTGCAGTTATAATCGAAACATTTGCATTTGCAGTGCTCTTACTGCTAGCAGCGAGTTAATGCTGCTAGGAAAAGATGCCAAGTATTCATATGGAAACCGAGGAAGAGCAACCAACGCCCCTGTCCCGGCGCATAACGCGGTGCAGAGGTAGGGACGACGTGGCAACCATTCATCTAGTTCAAATTCAGTCTCAATCTACATTGCCGGTCGCGTTGATGGTAGCGCGGGGAGATGAAAATTTGTTGCGCTACTAAAACCCAACCGGCACCGGTCGCCAAGTGGCCATCACTGCAAAAATAACTTGGTCAACTGCTTGCAGTTGACATGCAGGATACTCAAGCCAAGCTGCCATTGTAACTCCACATGAATGCAGAAGTGCCTTTCTTGGCACAGTCACTGTGCAAGGTGCACAGTGACTGTGCATTGAAGCTTGGGTTGAGTTAAACCTTGAGTAAGGCTGGTGTAACACCACAAGCTTCCTCAGAGTTGCCGCATGTCAACTGCTCACAGTTGACACAGTTTTTTTTGCAGTGCATGCTGTCCTCTTGGGCACGCTTCACTTCCAAGAAGACGCTTTCCGAGCATCAACCAGGAAATTGAGTTCCCTCGTGGTTATATAAGAGCCGCATGTCAGTTCACACTGTCCAGCACTACCCCTCTGCCCACAGCGTCAACATCAGATCATCCACCAGCGACTGGTAGTACTATATTGTTGCCAAAATCTTTGCATTTCACCTCAAAATCAAAGGTTCTCTCGAGTTTTCTTCAAGTTAGATTCCCATCATTGTTTCATCTTTTCTTATCAGAAATAACATTTGAGTTTAGTTCGACCATGCGTTTCTACCAACCACTTCTATCATTGCTTCTTGCAGCCGCCAGCTTTCATGTCATCCTAGCTGATGGCACTTGTCCAGGAAATAAATTAGCTTTTTGTGCAAACGCAAGTGAATACTTCAACTTGGATAAATCATCACAAGGTATGTCTGATTTAAGATTCAATAAAATTAAGTTTGATTGATCTACATAAATGCTGAGTTGCGTACCTGGTTTAACATTGTCCATACTATCTCTTCAAGTTCTGGTAACATTCATTAAAGCCCCATTCAATGTGATTTCTAAACAAGTGCAATGTAAGGGAACAACAGTTATTAAAGAACCTATGGGTATGTGCTGTATGGCACGGATGGAGATGGTGAGTATCTACTATCATTACATAGTCAAGAGTGTCTGCCCTCAAATCAACAGCTAACCTTTTCAATTTGCTTTCCAATAAATACAGAGCAAAAAAGACCCTGATGGAAAAACATTCAAACTTCCCAAAAAAGAAATTGCAATAAATCTATGTGAGAAGGCACCCTTTTGACCCACAAGAGGTGCATACAGTAGTCAACAAGATGGAAGCTGTCATTGTGTACCACAAGTACATAGATGAGTTGGAGACAGAGACCAATGCCATTAAGAAAGTCAATCAGCTCAATGTTGCTACTATTTGAGACCACCAATCTTAATGGCATATGATCAATGGACTGGCTCTCTGTTTTCAAAGAAAAAAAGAATCAACCATATTCACAGTGTAAATAGAAATTCCAGCTAGAATCTAGAAGAGTGATTTGTATGCAAATATTTTCTTTATCTTATTTTTGTGTATACTATATTGTGAATCAACTCAAAGCCTCCAGACTAACTGACAGATTTGCAAAGCCTGCATCTATAATCAACTGGGTCCTGGCCAAGCCAAGACAACTGGGTATTTCTAAGGGTGCTCCCCGGGGTTTGGGACGGGGCATGAGGGTCATCCCAAACCCCAGACCCCGACTATGCCCCAGGGCACCCTGAAGCCCCATGTCATGTCAGTTTTTTTTGCACCGCTGAAAAATCTGTGGTATTAGGCTGTATTGGGATGGCCAAAGCACTTGCACAAACTACTTGGCCTCCGGAACTGCCTACCAACCCCACTGATTGAGGGGATTGAAGCCAAGATCACTTGCTACGTGAGGATCCTGAACCACAGGGGAGCAAGATTCCCCCGTCTATTAGGCC
This sequence comes from Puccinia triticina, assembly GCF_026914185.1. Lineage (NCBI taxonomy): Eukaryota > Fungi > Basidiomycota > Pucciniomycetes > Pucciniales > Pucciniaceae > Puccinia > Puccinia triticina. Next base: position 669,847 of record NC_070564.1, on the reverse strand, counting down.
AGTCAACAGAGAGCCTATCCCACCATTCACAAATAGATTACAGCACAGAATCTTCTCCCAATCCCTGCGGCTTGCATGGCTTCTAAACGTTTCTCCTTGGGGTTCTCACTTGCGTGTCTCAACTTGTCTGCTTTTCTCTCAGTCCACCCGTTTCCTTGGGGTTTTTGCTTGCGTGTCTCAACTTGTCTCCTTTTGTATCTCTGGCTTGGCGTCTCTTTTTTCCCTCAAAGTCATACCAAAACCAACTTGTACATACTTGATAGCCACTGGAATGTCAAAAAAACCATAAAATCCCAAAAAAAAGACATCAGGTCCCCCAGGTAATCCTCCCTTTGCAAAATGAAACATATTCCCCAGGGTTCAGGACATTTTCAAGGCCAATCCTGATACTCTGGACCCCGGGGCATGCACCAAACCCCGCTTTTGGGGCACAGCCTTAGGTATTTAAAGCAAATGTTTTCATCAGGAATGATGATGGCCTGACTGTAAGAATCTTTTGCATCCAGGGTTCAGTAGGGAACCCAAATCAGGCAATATCATCATGGTCATTGGATGAGCTTCTTGTGGTGTGGAATTTCCAAAAACCCCCATTATTGGCCCTGTAGATTGAAATTAGCCACCAATCAACAAAAAAAGAGATAGGCACTTCATGACAAGTGACATCACCCCAGCTACAACTGGCTTCCCAACATTCAACCACTATCTACTGTCATCTACTCAAATTCCAGAATTTCCTCAAGAGATCCTCAGTTTTTACTGGTCCCAAATCATCCTCATTTCCAATCAGCTGATGTTCAGCTTTGGCTACCAGCTCATGCTCAGCTTTGGTGCCCAGCTCACCGTAAGATTTGGCCCAGCTTATACTCAGTGTTAGAACAGTCTTGGCTCAATTAAGAATCAGATTTGGACCACTATTGGGTCAGCCAATTCTCAGTTTTGGAACAGTATTGGCTCATCTGATTTCCAGCTTTGCAACAATCTTAGCCTGGCTGATGTTCAGATTCATACCACTCCTGCATCAGCTAATGCTAAGCTTTGGATCACTCTTGGCCCAGCTGATTCTCAGCTTTGGACCCGTTTTGGCTCAGCTGATTCTCAGCTTGGGACCATTGTGGAAGAAGAAAGGTGTGCTCTGGTATGAGATTACCAGAGCGGACCCTCTTCTACGCAAGATAATCCCAAGTAGTTGAGGGAAATCCAAACCCGGCGTAGTATAAGCACGTAATAAACTCTGCAGAAGGTAAAGAAGACTGTAGAGTCATAATAATAATAGTAATTTGTTGCAAAAGTAAAGTAAACTGCTGTAAAACACTGCAAAACACCACAAGAAATAGCCATGAAAGAAACATAGCTGCAAGAAAACCATAAGCAAGACCCTCCACAATCACAATCCACACAGAAATGAGCAAATAAACCGTAATAATAAAAGTAAGATTCCGTAAAAGATAGCATAATCCACAAATTGCATATGAAGGAACACACCCCCCCTTTATATAGAAAAATCACCACTGCTCCGCCGTAGATAATAAACCAAGAGAAAACTCTGCCGCATTTCATAACCCCTATAGAAACAAAATAAATCAAATATAAATCCTCCTCCCATCCCACACACGCCACCTGCTTCCGCTCCCACATTGTCATCTGCGCCTCTGCTGCTTGCCGTAGAAAGCCGCCAGACCTCCAATCATCCACAATCCATGCCCCTGTCTAGCCTCCAGTGTTGTGATCCCTCTTTCCGCCTCTGCCCCAGCTACATCTGCTGACGTAGCCCACTTCAGATTCCATGGCTTCCCCCAATCACCATGATGTACTGCCTGGACTGAGAAAGTCCACTCTGCTCCGCATGCTGCAGCTCTGCTGCATTTGTCTGCACGCTCTGCACCTAGAAAATGTGCTCCACCTTTTGAAGGTCCTGTAGTGTTATGGTCTGTTCTGTGGAGAGGAAGATAGATTCTTGGGGGGTTCTGGGGGTTGTGGATCCAAGCTGGTAGATTTCAGGATGAGAAAGAGGCTTGGATCTCCAGCTTCTCAAACCTTGAGTATGGTCCGTGACATGTATGTGTAGTCTATGTACATGTGAGTCTGCGCTGCGGAGCGTGCGCTACAGCTCATAACATTATCCCTTGTTTAATGCCAAAGTCACCTCCTTTTCTGGTTGATTAATGAGAAAAAAAAAATCCTCCTCTTTTGGCTCTGCATTCTGTCCCTGGGCAGCATTAAAAACCCCAGTGGGAAAAAGCTTGCCCTCTCACTTTCTTCTCCGCGTCCTCCAAATTAATGCCTGGCCGCCGCCTTGGGAAATTTTGAGATGAACTCCGCCAATAGGTCTCCACTGTTATTCAGGTTTGCCTCTGGTTCCCACAAATTCTCTGCCGGTCCAAATCCGCGCCAGCTGAAAAGGTATTGAGTCGTCTGCCCTCTCTGCCGGCTTTCCAGTATGCCTTTGACCTCCCACTCATCTCTGCCGTTGACTGTTACCGGCTCTGGGGTCCGCCGCTGTTGGTGAGCAATTTTGTCGGGCTTGTGTTTTCAGAGTACTGACACGTGGAAAACTGGGTGGACTCTCTGAATGGAGAGCGGAAGGGTCAGTTTGTAAGTGGAGTTTGAAATTCTGCTAGCTATTAGAAATGGTCCAAGCCAGCAGTGTTCCAATTTGGGGCTGGGGCGGGTTGTTGAGATATTGTGTCCATCTAGCCAAACCTCGTCTCCGCTGTTCCATTCCGGTGCTTTCCGCACTCCGCTGTCAAACTGGCTTTTCATGGCCTCTTGCGCCGCCTCCAGACAGTGCTTAAGCTTGTCCTGTACCTCTGCAAGCTGGCGGAGTCGCTCCGCCACTGCCGGTACGCACTGCTCTGTTGATGGAACTCCGCTGTAGAATGTAAGACTCAAAAGTGTTCCTGAGAACCTTTTGCTGAATGGAGAAGGGGGTGATGGAGGTGCAAACTCTGCCCTTCTATACTATCAGATAACAAGACCCACCAAGGTAAGCCTGGCAAGTTTTAATGAAGTGATAGGTTTGGTTGGTTCAAGATGAGCTTGTTGATGACACTGAATAAATTTTTGTTATTGTTAATGTAAGGTTTTTTATGTATGTATGTTGTTAAGTATATGTAAGATTGTAAATGTAAATGTTGGGGTACTGTAATTGGTGAGTAATGAATTGCGGTGAGATATATGAGAATATGAGAGTGAGTTCAGTTGTTATTGAGTTGGTAAGGGTTGTTATAATGTGTAAAGGGTTTGGATGGTATGTAATGTTGTGGGGTATGTGATAGGTGGGTACTGAACTGAGGAAAAGACAACTGAGGGGGGGGGGGAGAGAGCTCCTTATATAGACAAATTTGAGGGAATTTATCTACAAGGAAGCCCCTGAATGAGGTATTTTAGCTGCAGGAGAAGTTGAATGAGTGAATGTGGTTGGTTGGAAATGTACATGACATGCAGAAGGTACAAACATCTGAATGAGTGACTATGATTGGTCAGAACATGAGGGATTTAATATGATACTTCTATGATGTCACCTGCAGCTGTCAGTTGTGAAAATCCACTAATTTAGAATGTATGTATATACTATGCAGTGTAAATGAGTATGTGTAGCTGTCCTGCAGCTGGGTTGTGTATGTAAAAGTGAGGTTGTAATAGGATGTTTTATGTATATGTAGCCTGCAAGTGTAACCTTGAGTCCTGTAGATTCCTGTCCTTGAACCATAGTCCGTGATTCCTGATGAATATTATGAAAAGAAAAGAAAACAAAGAATTTTTTTTTATTTTTGATGTAGTGGAACCTTTCTGTCTACCACAACAATGGGTTGAAACCGTGATTTGCCTTGAATGGGGACACCCCTGTTGAAGTGTGGTTGTTTTTGTTGTAAGCAAACTCCGCCGTTGCCAGGAGCGGAGCCCAATCGTCCTGTCAATAGCTCACAAAGTGGCGGAGATATTGCTCCACTGCTTTGTTTGCAATTTCTGACTGTCCGTCTGTCCTTGGGTGGTACACTGTAGATGGTTGGAGGCAAATGATGAGTTGGTTGTCCAATTCACGGGTGATTTGGGACACAAAAATGCTCCCTCGGTTGGAGACATGAGTCTTTGGAGTGCCGTGGAGCTTCCAAACGTGCTCCGCCATCAGGTCCGCTAACTGCTCCGCATCAGGGTGTAAACGGGTCAGGTTTGGGTTGGAAAACAGTGCCCAAACCCAACCCATGTTTAGCTTGGAGCGGAATAAAAAAACATGCTGCCCAAACCCAAACCCAAGTAAGGGTGTCTTGGGTTCAGGTTGGGTTGCCTTGGGTCCGGGCGGACCCAAGTTTTTTAAGCCAATTGGGGGATTCAAGTTGTCATTTTCATTTTATATGTGTATTCTGACATGAATGTATTGTAATATTTGTAATATTGTAATACAAAAGTGAAAAAGGAAAAGAAATTAATCAATAACTTGTACCTCCTCATCATTCTCAGAATCAATCAGATCAAAAACATGGAGGCCCTCGTTGCATTTGATCCAGTCTTGGCCACAGACAAGAGCCTCAAGTGTATCCGGGTTCATTTTACTTTGATAGTTGCTGAGTACTTGGCCACCGGTTGAGAACGCCAACTCCAATGCAATAGAAGTCATTGGAGCCATCAGAACTAGTTTTGCAAGGGTTGACAGGGTGGGAAATCTAGCCGTGTTGTTGCTCAACCAGGTGAGGACTGCAAACCTTGGAGAATTGATACCAACAGGTGGTTCCTGAAGGTAAAGGTCAAGTTTGGCTTCCTTGCTGAACCCAAGTTGGTGCTTTCTTGAGGGAGCTTGGATTGCTCAGATCCATTCTTGTTTGTGTTTGTGGGATTCTTCTGTGAAGCAGCAGGGGTTGGAATGGCCATTGAATCCTCAGTTTTGGTGCCCAATCACTACGTTGCATTGGTTGAAGCCCCAGACAAAGCCAGTGGATCCTAGAGATGGCCCCTGTGAACCCAGGTACCAGTTTGGATGCAGGTACCCACCAGATTTTTTGCCAAAAGTTTGACACCCGCACCGCCTGGGGCAGTCAGAGCGGGTACCTGCAGGTGCCTGCCCCTCAAAATCAACCGGAAGGAATATTCCTTCCAGTCAAAGAGGTTGCAAAACCTCTTTGACTGGAAGGCATCCTTCCGCTCAAAGAGGTTTTGTAACTTCTTTGACTGGAGGGCAGGTTACAAAACCTCTTTGACTGGAAGGAATCATTCCGGTCAAAGAGGTTTTGTAACCTCTTCAACTGGAAGGCCTTCCTTCCAGTCAAAGAGGTTACAAAACCTCTCCGACTGGAAGGAATCCTTCCGGTCAAAGGGGTTAAAGAGCCTCTTTGACTGGAAGGAAGGCCTTCCCAGTCCTTCCGATTGTTGTGGCAGCCGCCACCTGCCCAAACAAGAGCGGGTAACCGCTAGAATACCCGGGTACCCGCTTGATTTCTCCCAGAAATCTAGCATCTGCACCCAAACATGCACACGCTGGCGGGTACCCACCAGCGGATAGCAGGTACCTGCAACGGTTTTGTCAGGGCCATCTCTAGCAGATCCGTATCTGGTGATTGTATTTGCTTAGTGGATCTGGTGAATCTCGCCATTGGTCATTGATGATGTGAAAGCCGGTGGGGGCTGGGGTGACCAGCAGAAGTCTACATGTCCGGGTCATAGTTGGGTCTATTCGGCCGGCCCAATAAGAGATTTTTCTGCCCAAACCCAACCCAAGGATTTTCTGAAGCGGGTCGGGTGGGGTTTGGGTCAACCAATTTTTACTCAAAACATGCCTGAACCCGCCCCAAAACCCAACGGGTCTTGGGTCTGATCTGGGTTGACCCAACCCATTTACACCCTGAGCTCCGCATTCATGGACTTCCTGCAGGGGATAAAGTGCACCATCTTTTTCAGGCGGTCAGCAACAGTCAGTATGCTGTTGTAGGAGCGGGATTCTGGCAGGTCTGTAATGAGATCATAGCTGATGTCTGTCCACGGCCCTGCCGGAATTGGCAGCAGCTCCAGTGTCCCAAATGGCTGTTGCGTCAAGGCTTTAACCCGTTGGCAAGAATCACATCCATCCATGTATTGATTGACAAACTTATTCTGGCCGTTCCACACAAAACTCCGCCAGACCAGGGCAAGGGTGCGGGATTGGCCTGGGTGGCCCGCCGCTTTGCTGTCATGTCAGCTCTTCAATATCTCCGTCCGCAGTGCTGGGTCTGCCGGGACGACTATCCGTCCTTTGTTGTACAAAATACCGTCTGCCTCCGCATATCTGTTCTGGTTTCCCGCAAAGGTTCTCAAGGATTCCATCCATCTGGTCAGTTTTGCATCAAGCGGAGTCAATTCCCTGATTCTGGTGATGAGCTCCGCATCTGATATGGCCGGTCCGTCCTCCACTCCTAGTACATCAACCTTGAACCAATGCTCCGCCTCTGCCAAGTCAATCAACACGTCCTCAAAGCAGGATTCAAACTCCGATATCTCCGCAAAGGTCCGCTGTGTGATGTTGTTGGGCTTCAGAAGCTGCCCAGAGGTCAGTTTCTCGCCAGGGGCGGGGGCAAGGTCCGTTCTTCTGGAAAGAGCATTGGGTTTGGTGGCTTGGCAGCCCGGGCAGAAGATGATTTCAAAATCAAAGCAAACCATGGTATCTGCCCACTGAGCCTGTCTTTGAGTGAGCTCTTTGGTGGTCATGAAGCTTTCTAGGTTCTGGTGATCCGTCTAAACAATGGCGGTCAGGCGGTGCGGGTTTCCCTCAAGGTACTGCCGCCACTCTTTGAAAGCGGCAACAATGGCCAATAGTTCCTTGTTGAAGATCTTGTAGTTCTTCTCTGCCTGCACCAATGATTGGGATAAGTAAGGGACAGGGTGGAGTTCTTTGTCTTTGTCGCAGACTTGAGACAGGACTGCTCCAAGTGCAAAATCGGAGCAGTCACATTCCAGGATAAACGGCTTGTACAGGTACACAATCTTGAGTATTGGAGTGGAGGTGAAGGCAGTCTTTAGGCATTCAAACACGGAGTTACATTTGTTGTCCCAGAAAAATGGGGTTTTTGCTTTGGTCAGGTTGTGTAGAGGTCTGGTCTTCCCCGAGAAGTGGTCAATGAACCAGCGGTAAAAGTTGGAGAATCCAATGAACCGCTGGAGGTCCGTAATGTTCCACGGTGCGGGCCACTCCGTCACTGCCTTCACTTTTGCGGGGTCCATTCTAATCCGGTTACACGCAATTAAGAGTCTGAGATATTCCACCTCCAGTTTTGAAAATTCACACTTCTCCGGTTTCAACCATAATTGAGGTTTGCTCAGGGTCTCCAGAATCCCGTTGACCGCCACTGTGTGATTGGTGCCTTTCTGTGTGTACACCATAATGTCATCCAGGTACGCAGTGGTTTCCTTTACAATTCTTCCAAGGAGGATGTCTGGCATGAAGTATTGAAAGTATCCCGGCACTCCCGTGGGTCCAAATGGCATAATGAGCGGAGCAAATTTCCCCGCCTTGCAAATGAAAGCTAGCTTATCCTCATCACCCTCAGCCACGCAGAGGTTTCCGTAGGCGTTGCAGAGGTCTTGTCAGCCCTTGGCTAGTCCAGACAGCGCCAAGGCTGACACCACACGCACCACAGAAGAGCTGTGCGCGCATAAGGCCGCTCCAAGCACAGAACGCGCCAAAGACAACGAGCGCGCACGCGTGCGCAACTGAGTAAGAGTGCCATGAGTGTCATACCCGGCTGGGTAACACTCACGGGTTTTCGATCTCGAGTGAGCACGATCCACGCGAAAGTTCCACGCGTGGATTTAGTTGTCAAAGTTCGAGTGAGTACAATCCACGTGAATGTTCTACGCGTGGATTTAGTTCAAAAAGAACGTCGTGGAGACACGACGCCTAAGTACGGCCAGAATCTTTTGCTATAAGAGACCTGGGGCCTCCGCCCCACGAAAGGTCCACTAGATTACTTTTTAGATTACAACGCCCGTCACTCTTGTTTGATACAAAACGACCGGGGCTTTTATCTAGCCAGATCTCACTTCCCTTTACTTCTTCAATCCCGCTCTTCTATTGCCTTCCTCACCTCCGCCTCCGCCGTCTCTTCCGCTATCACCACTCTCTCGACCGTTACCAGCTCCCTCCACCTTCTATTTCTTTCCACTCGCTACCGTAACCGGGAAGCTCGAGTTTCTTTTACAAACCTTCTCAGGTTCAGGTACGACTCAGCTCTACCAGCCCCTCCACCGGAGGCGCGGCTTTCTCCTCCCGCTCCGCGGTTGAGTTTGAGCGTGTTTTCCTCTTTAGGAACTCACAATTTGTTCTTTTCCATTCAGGGCGGCGCCACTTTAGAGACGCGCCCTGACATTTGGGGGCCTCATTGGGAATTTTTTTCCCAGACCCTACGAGTATCTAGAATACTGACACTTGTCTTCTCATTAGTTTCTTTGACAGAAACTCGCTTCACGTTTTTTTTTTCTGTGTCGCTGACAGTCCAGTCCTGTTTATTTTCACTAGTAAGCCGCAGTCTTATCTACAGAAGCTTGTCAGTGGGACAAGACAAACTGATCAACAACCTTACAGTGTTGACTCGTCAGACTTCCCTTCTTAACTTTTTCCAGTCCAAACGTAATCCGGCGGTTTCTAACCGTTCGACTAGAAGCTCAGCGCCTCCCGGGGTAAATAACAACCCAGGCCCAGCAGATCCCGCAGGTAGTCAGGCAAATAATGGTGTGGGCGATCTTTTTGATCGGCTTTTTCACCCCACAGGTGCCACAGCTCGCAACAGCACTTGCGCAGCTACTGCTCCGGCTCTAGGAGCTCCGATCCAGTTGCGCAACTCTGCGTCTTCGTCTACTGGTTCTAACGGGAACTCGGTTCTTCGGGCTAGCTCCGTCGTCCAGCGTCTCATAGACGACGTCTGTTCCAGGCCATCTCCAGGAGCCTCATCCGCAGCTATAGAACGACAGTTGGTCGGCGATAATCCTCGCGTTGGGCCCGATAATTGTCAAGACTCGGGCTTGGGCCCAGAGCACAGGTCGCGCAAGGAACAGAACCCTAACCCCGCAAGGGGGATCGGTGAGTCCGCGCTTCCCTCAGGCACATGCATATGCATGATGCTCCCAGGCAGAAGGATTAAGCTAACGCTAATCCTCTGCTCCCAACTAGCCACGTCATCAAACGACGAAGTGCCTCAGCGATACCAGCAAACTCAACCATCAACAAGGTAAGAGAATTGCGGTATCGTCACAGCTAGGTCAAGCAGTGCTGACAGGAACTCTTCTCTGTTACAGCACGCTTGCTACCGACGCCAACTCAGACCGCAAAGGTCCCAGCCTCAGCGACAGAATAACTGAACCCACCACAGGTGGTAAGTACTTCGCTGTAGAGCCTAACAAACTCAAGCAGAGATCTTACCGTGAGCTCCGGAAGTCTCGCGAGTCGAATCGGCCCGTGTTGAGCGCTCTGCCGTTCGATCTTAACTGAATCAAACAGACGCTTCCGTCCGAATCACGAACACGTGATTCCAGCTGCATTGCCCATACCAGAGTCGGTCAAGATCCGCTCTTAGGTACCTTTTATTTCTCTCTTTGTATTTCTTTCTCTAAGTCTCTGAATATGCCAGATAGACCTCTCTAATCAAGAAATACAATGCTCTTAGTTCTGTGAATTTCTACAATAATTTGAATCGAGAACGGCCGCAATCTGAGTCCGTTGCTAGCATAGATATCATCACCATCGGTGAAGGTTTGTCCAGTCCCCATCATGACTCCTCCCAAGAAAACTAGTAGTAAACCCGCTTCTCGTGCATCCTCCACCAGGTCCTCCCAACCAGCCCTCGTTCCCCCGGGCGAATTTAAACGCGGCGGAAGTACGCCGAAACTGGAGCCCGACAACGGAGTTAGTATTCCAAACTCACCTCAGATACAAGCAGGCGTATCTGGAAGCCCTTGCGGGAGCGAACCAGGAAGCCATGGGAATCCTGCGGGACCAAGCAATGGCGACCCACCAGACTCTGGAGCAGTTGATTGGCCGCGAAACCTTGCTGGTTCTCACAGAGGGTTGGACTCCTCCATCCACGCGCCCCAACCACCGGGCAGCGAGGTCAGCGAACCAACAAAATCGCGGCCAAAACCGCCATCAAGCCTATGCACGCCCCAACCACGTAGCTATTCCACCGGGAGCGCCCCAGCCATCCCAAGCCCAAGGAAATCGTCCAAGCCGAATGCGGGGTCGTCAGAACTACAAGGCGTCAATCTACGCGGAGTTGTTCCGCATGGGCAGGACGATCCAGGGAGGCTATCAGGCCATAGATCAGTCACGCTCCAGGAACCAAGGGCACAACAACTGACCTTATTAAAGGTAAGCAGTGTGTTGAACCGCATGTTCAAGGAGCTTGAGAAGATTATTGACGGTAACTCTTGCCTTATAAAGGATCGTATCAATATGTCTTCGACGTCCCTCTTGAAGTCCTTGCTCAAAGACATCTCTTCCCCTATCTCTAATAATGTCCAGATTGTGAAAGATGTTGTCAATGAGCAGTTTAAGGCTGTTAAATTCTCCCTTACAGGAATACATACCACTAGTAATTCCATATCGTCCAGTTCTACTTATATGACAGAAGTGCTTGATTGCCTGGCGGCGAAGATCCGCGCTATTGAGGATATTGTGAGAACTACGCGCCCAGATGACCTTAAGAGGGGCAAAAATGACTTGAGAAATTTTGTCCAGACAGCTCTTGACACCGCTGCAGCTCAAGTCATCAGTGGATTACCTGATAACAGCAAGGTAATACAAGTAATACAGGAGGTCAGCGCCCGCTTGTCCTCTGTGGCGGATCAGAACAGGGCAATTCTACGCGAGATCAAATTCTCCAGGGAGACTGCCGTTCCGGATGACATGTTATCCAACCTGTCCGCTGTAATATCAGCCCATATTGATAAGAAGTTCTCCGAATTAAAGCTCGTAGGGAGTCTTACTGCTACCATGCCTTCCACGCATATCCCTTCGGGCGCCTCCAGCGTTAGTGCGGAAGTTGAGCAAAAACTGGAGGAGCAGAGCGAGAATCAGCGCGCTGATTTTCTTAAGCTTAGTGACAAAATTGACCGTATGATGAGTCAATACCGTTCAGAAGGGGCTCGGCTTAGGGAAGAAATAGCCGCGCTTACCGACTCGGTCACTAAGCTACGCCAGTCTGATCAATACAGGCAGGCGCCGCCTCATTTCCCTCAGCCTGAACACCAATCTCCAAGATATGCGCAGGAGGGGATCAATCCTGAACTAAAGAAGAGGCTTAATAATGCCATTGCTAAATCAGACTGGCCGACGTTTTCTGGTGACGGCGAATACGACCACTTGCGGTTTGTACGGTGGATCGACACAGCTAAAAATGACAGCCATATAGATGACGAGGTTATTGTCCTCAAACTTCTTACGATGCTCACTGGGTCCGCGCTGTCTTGGTATGAAACAATGCGCTTAACTCACCAGAATACTACATGGGCGTTCTGGAAAGCTGAGATCTGTAAAAAGTTTGGGCACTCTGCTTGGAAGCAAAAGAAACAGGACGCCTTCTCTGCGGACAAATTTGTCCCAGGAGAAACCACGCCCGCCCAATGGGTGACACAGCAGTATAATCGCCTGCAATGCTTTTGTGAGAATAATGAGACTTAAGGTTGTAATTTCATCTTTGTCAGCTCATGGTGGTCTTCATGAGAGGATAGAGTAAGAAAAAGAAAACAAGTGACAATTTGTACCTTAAGGGCAGTGGTAGGCAACTAGGATAACGGTTTTAGGTGAAACGGCTAAGTATGAGAACAAGAATGTGTTTGAGAGACAGAAAGAAGGAGAGGTCCGAGAATGGCACGAGTGTGGTACGAGGTCGTCGCAAGCTGCTGATGATAAAAGAGAAGAAGTAAGACTCAAGACTGGAGTCGATGGGGGTTGTTGAGGAAGGCTGGTCTGAGCTAAGATAATGGAGAAGGTTTATGAGCTGATTCGAGTTTGTGTGTAGTCGAAGGGAAGTGTACGGTAGCTGAGGAAAAAGAGAAGAGGAAGACTGAAGGTTAGGCTTTTTATACCCGAGGTGTTCGATGATGTGGCTTCAGAGAGTACGCACAAGTTTGGTCTGGTTAGGTCACAGGGTCCAGGGTTTGCCCTACGAGGCGTTTGGGGCGCTTGGTTGCTGGCTGGGTTGGTCCGGATCGAGGAGCAGGGTTGTGTCGTCCTGACCAATCTGGTTGGTTTCTCGGTCCATGTCTTCTTCGCCTGAATAGAGCGGTATGGCAAGGGACTGGTTAGTTTTGGAACATTAACCGGTTTGGTTACATTGATTTCAGTGATACAGGAGTTTTTTTTGCTGTACTTACAGTTGAGTGTGTGGCTGAGTGATATTGATGAGGAGAGGTTCGGGTTGTCAGTCTCCAAGGTGGGAAGTCCAGGAGCTGTACCCGGGCCGTTCGGGCCGGGGCCCGAATCCTGACAGGCTGCTGTGCTTCGTGCGTCGGAGCGCGAAGCAGAGATGCTCGTGGCGTCCCCGGTCAGAAGTCGAAGAGCTTGGGCAATCTTGCTGCGGCCAACCGGTTTGGTGAGGAAGTCAGCAATGTTGCTTGCAGAGGGAACATAACGGAGTCGAATGATTTTGGACTGAATCAGATCCCGAACAAAGTGAAGTCGTAGGTCCATGTGTTTGGTCCGGAAGCCGTTCTGACTGGTTTCACTGTGCGCTAGGTCCATAGCTCCGCGGTTGTCGATGCAAACAACAGAAGTCGGCCGAGAGACGTCGCAGAAGATCTCCTTCATCAGATTGGTCATCCACGCTAGCTCCTTGCTGGCATCCGTGAGCGCCTTGTATTCGGCCTCTGTGGAAGACAGGGAGACGGTGCACTGTTTGGTGGATTTCCACGAGATTAGGTGGCCGTTCCACAAAACAACATATCCTGTGTGAGAACGTCTGGAGTCCGGGCAATTGCCCCAGTCAGCATCGACGGAGCTTAACAGAGGAGTTGTGGTGGAGGGACGAAAGGTCAAGCCGCGGTTTATGGTGCCTTTGAGGTAACGGAAAACCTGTAACGCCGCGGTGTAGTGGGAAAGGCCGGGATTCTCGAGGAATTGAGACAGCTTGCTGACCGCGAACAAGATGTCGGGGCGTGTGAGGATGCTGAGATAATTGAGTGAGCCAATGAGGGCCCTGTAGTTGATGTGGAGTGGGGCGAGTTGATCAATGTCAGCTTGGGAGGCTTTGGCCAGGTGAGTGCGCGGATCAAGAGGGCAAGATGCATTGGGAAGGGAGGTGACGTTGAATTCGACTAGTTTGCGTTCAATGTATTGCGACTGATGAAGAACGAAGCCATTTGATGCGCGTTCAAGCTTCATTCCAAGAAGGAAGGAGGCATCCCCTAAGTATTTGATGGAGAATTCCCCCGCCATCTGGATCCGAAAAGACTCGGGGTCCATCCCGACGATGATGAGGTCATCGACATGAGAAAAGATCCAGAGAGGGCTGGGCAGAGTCCGCCAGAAAACGCAAGGGTCGGCGAGAGAAATTGAGAAACCAATGGAAACGAGGAAGCGGCTTAACCGCTTGTACCAAGCAAGAGATGCTTGCTTGAGGCCGTAGATAGCCTTCTTGAGGTGAAGGACGATGTTCTCTCCCGGTTTGTAGCCAGGAGGTGGTAGCATGTAGACGGTTTCATCCAGCTGACAGGTGAGAAAAGCGCTTTTAACGTCAAGCTGGTGAATACGAAGCGAGTTAGAGACCGCATGGGAAAGCAGAAGGCGTAAAAAGGATGGTTTTCCAGTGGGAGCGTATTTGGTGTCCAAGTTCAGCCCATACGTCTGGCGAAAGCCTTGAGCGCAGATGCGTGCCTTGTACTCAGTGACCTGGTTGTCAGCGCCAAGTTTCTTCTTGTAGGCCCAGGTGGAAGGGATGGTGGAGTGCGATGGAAGGCGCGGGATTTTGGTCCAGACGTTGTGATCGCGCATGTTTTGGATCTCCCTGAGTTCAGCAGATTTCCAATGATCGCTCTCATTGCACGTCATTGCCTGGAAGTGGTTGCTGGGTTCCACTGTGAGCGTGCTGTAGGTTGCCGCAGAGCGCCGAGGATGGTTTACAATGTTGGAGGAGTCGATGTTGCTGGTGATCTGAATGGGGTGCGGACCCAAGCAAAGGATAAGTCGCTGTTTAGGGGGGGCAAGCTCAGAATCTTCATCAACATCCATTCGATCCTCGTCATCAGTTTCCTCTGGCACCTCCGGAATGGCGGTGGGAGGGGTAGGTGGAGGAAGGTCATCCTCATTGCTGTCATTGGTCATTAGGGGAAGAGGGGCAGTGCCGGAGAAATCTGGGAGGCGTTCGTTGGGATGAATGTCGGAACTGGGGTTGAGTGCCGAGAGGGAGGGGAAGATCGACTCATCGAAGTAGGCATTTCGAGTTTCCACAATCTTTTTGTCCTCCGGTCGAACCACCCTGTATGCCGAGTAGTCGTTGGCATACCCAAGAAGGATGCCCTCCCACGCAATGGGATCGAACTTCGCCGTCCGGAGTTGATTGGGCTTAATGACCCAGGTCTTGCAGCCGAACGGGCGGAAGAAAGCCATGTTGGGAGGTTTGCCAAAGAGTTGCTCGAGGGGACTGATCTTGCTCTTGCTCAACGAGGGGAGACAGTTGGTGGTAGCCATGGCTGTGAGGACGGCCTCTCCCCACCACTCCTTCGCCAGACCCGATTGCACCAACATGCAGCGCGACATGTTGATGATGGTTTTGTTCGCTCGTTCCGCAACGCCGTTATGCTGAGGAGTGTATGGCGGTGAGACGTTGTGTTGTATACCATCGTGTCGCAGAGTGTCGGAAAGTTCCCGATTGCAGAATTCTCCTCCTCTGTTGGTGACAAATTTCTTGATGAAATGTCCGGTTTGACGTTCGAAGAAACACTTGAAGTCAGCAATCGCCAATGTTGCTTCCGACTTGCGCTTGAGGAGAGTCACACTGATGTATCCCGTGTGTTGGTCGACGAGGGTGAGGAAGTACCTGGAGCCAGCATTGGTGGCAGGCGTGATGGGACCAACGAGGTCTCCATGAACAACTTCCAACGGACGCAAGGTTTTGTCGAAGTGACTTTTGAAAGGGATGCGACAGGATTTTCCTTTCATGCAAGTGTTGCACGCGGATTCGTTGACGATGCTTTTATCGGATACGGCTTCCCTGATCCTAGCTACTCCCGCGTGTCCAAGTCGTGCATGCCAGGTTTTGAAGGCAGTGGTTTCTCCGGAGTGAGTCTTGGTGACTGAAGAAATAATGGCCAAAGGCCTGAGACTGAGAATGGTGAGCTGGGAAATGATCAAGCACAGAATCTGTGCAGGGACTCAGAACAACAGATGAGAAGTCTCAAAAGAGCATGTCTCACTGATATGGGCTCGGAACTAAGTGAGGGTTGTATTTCATGAGGGGACGAATGAAATACATGGAGAGAAAGGGGCCTAAGAGGGGCCTAGGGGGCTAATGGACCCTGATGGAAAGAAAAGGAACAAGGAAGAAAATAAACCCTCTTCTGGGCATGGGGCATAATTCTAACAGTGACCAGCGCAGATGTAGCGGGTGGTATTGGGCCTATGTTGTCTTTCAATTCCAGGATGTTATTGCGGAGTACACAGTCAAAGATGGCCACTCCATCGATTGAGACTGTGCAGAGATCTCTGGTTCTGGAGATGTTGACGGATGTGCGGAGGAAACGTCCCATAGAGAGGAGGTTGCGAGTTAGACCAGGAACGTAAAGACACTCGTCGAGAACAACTATTTTCCCTCTCAAATCGATGACGCTAGCAGTGCCGATTTTGGTGGCAGTTAAGTCAATGGAGTTTTTGCCGGTACTGATGGGAATGTTGCAGTCGGAAACCGTAGAGAAGAATGCCGGGTTGTTGAACATATGGTGAGATGCTCCGGAGTCCAACACCAAGGGAAGCACAAGCGGGGTAGCTGAGAACATGCTGGCCGTGGTGACGTTGGCAAAAGCAGGACGTTCGAACTGGGAGGACGAGGCTGTTGGTGGAGGCTGTTCCGAGGTTATGGTGGTGTGTTGAGTGGGAGCCACGCGAGGTTTCCAAACTGGTCGCTTCTCAGGATGTAGTGCCCAGCATTGATCCTCAGTGTGGGCCGCTTCCGGGTTGTGTCGGCCATTTCTGCATCCGGGAGGAGGTCTGGTTCTGGCGCTGAGTGCGGTGGCGGTTTTTTCAGCCGGTGATTTGCGTCTGGAGGGTTCTTCTTCCTCAGCGATGTCTCTTAGCCTGCTGATGAGGAGCTCATGATTGCGCATGAGATCGGGTTGCATAAGAAACGAGTCGGTGAGAGCACGACGGGAAGAACCGAGCTTGGCAACAATATGCCCGCAAATGTCTCTGCTGTTGCGAGCTTCGCCTATGGCAGCGAAGTTGGTGAGACAGCGGTCAAGACCGTCAAGGAAGTCAAGCATATGCCCGTTGAACCGAAGGTTGTCCCACGCCGTGGTGCATCTGGTGAAGCGGTGTGCGGTGTACCGGAGTACTGTGTGGTGATTTTTCGCCATAGAAGGAAGCCGTTGTCTTCGTTTTCTTCGGTGACTAGACTGGGGTAAAGTCAATCGCAGATCTTCATGCTGATGACTGCTGCAGCGTTGTTGAGTTGTTTTTTCAAAGCGCGCGCAGGGTTTGCTCCGGGTTCCACGTTGATTGCTCCCCAGAGGTCCTTGTTTTTCATGAAGGTCCGCATGCAAAGGAACCAGAGAGCGTAGTTGGTGTCGCCCTGTAGAGTGAGGAGGCACGCCAGTTCTTCCTTGGTTGCAATGCTTGATGCCATTGCTTCGCTGCCCTTTTAAGTCGTTCGATTTGAGGAATTCATTCGTTTGAAAGGTCTCGAGACTGTAAATCTGTGAGAATAATGAGACTTAAGGTTGTAATTTCATCTTTGTCAGCTCATGGTGGTCTTCATGAGAGGATAGAGTAAGAAAAAGAAAACAAGTGACAATTTGTACCTTAAGGGCAGTGGTAGGCAACTAAGATAACGGTTTTAGGTGAAACGGCTAAGTATGAGAACAAGAATGTGTTTGAGAGACAGAAAGAAGGAGAGGTTCAAGAATGGCACGAGTGCGGTACGAGGTCGTCGCAAGCTGCTGATGATAAAAGAGAAGAAGTAAGACTCAAGACTGGAGTCGATGGGGGGTGTTGAGGAAGGCTGGTCTGAGCTAAGATAATGGAGAAGGTTTATGAGCTGATTCGAGTTTGTGTGTAGTCGAAGGGAAGTGTACGGTAGCTGAGGAAAAAGAGAAGAGGAAGACTGAAGGTTAGGCTTTTTATACCCGAGGTGTTCGATGATGTGGCTTCAGAGAGTACGCACAAGTTTGGTCTGGTTAGGTCACAGGGTCCAGGGTTTGCCCTACGAGGCGTTTGGGGCGCTTGGTTGCTGGCTGGGTTGGTCCGGATCGAGGAGCAGGGTTGTGTCGTCCTGACCAATCTGGTTGGTTTCTCGGTCCATGTCTTCTTCGCCTGAATAGAGCGGTATGGCAAGGGACTGGTTAGTTTTGGAACATTAACCGGTTTGGTTACATTGATTTCAGTGATACAGGAGTTTTTTTTGCTGTACTTACAGTTGAGTGTGTGGCTGAGTGATATTGATGAGGAGAGGTTCGGGTTGTCAGTCTCCAAGGTGGGAAGTCCAGGAGCTGTACCCGGGCCGTTCGGGCCGGGGCCCGAATCCTGACAGCTTTGAGCCTGGCATCGACCAGGAGGCCATTAACTTCAAGCTTCTGAATCTTATGGAAAACAAGGTAGAATATGCCGCCAAAAACGCGATGAGACGGCCAGACGCAGACCTTAGCAGCTTTATAAACATTCTAAAGGATATCTGCGATAAGACTCGCCTAGGCAGGCGGAGATTCCCTCCTAAACCCTTTTCTCCCCCAACCGCTAAAAACACCGCCGCACAGCCGGACAAGGCCAAGCCGGCGATGTCAGACATCAAGTGCTTTTCATGCAAAGAGACTGGTCACACGTCGCGCAACTGCCCCAAGAAAAGTGTTAATAATGTGGGAGACGGCGACGACGCCAGCCAGGGCGACGAGGCTGGTAGTGACCCAGAGAATGATGAATCCATCATTGGCGCTATATCCGATAGTTTGGAGGTCGTGGGACACGCGAGGGGCCAAAATAATTTGGTGCAGATGACGTGCTGTGACAAGGAGTGCGTGGCCCTGTTGGATAGCGGGGCCGTAAGGTCAGTGGTGGGGAAAGGCTACCTTTCTCGTTTTTGTCCGGGATGGGAGAAATTTATCCTCCCCGTGCAGGCAGGGAAGTTCCGTAGCGCATCAGGCGCTCTGATTTCACTCGGAGTAGTAAATGTTTGACTTGTTTTTAGTGGCATCAAGATGGTAATCAAGTTTGTTGTCATGGATAACATGGCAGCTAGGTACTTCATCATTGGTAACGACTATCTGCTCCATTACAAAATATCACTGATCAACTCGGAGAAACGCCAATTCACAATTGGGAAGCAAACCTTTGACTTCGACAAGTCAATCAACGCAGTATCGGCTGATAAGTGTGAGGATCTCACGTTTGAGGGTGAAGTCCTGCGAGACTCAAAGATTAGCGGGGATATTACCGAAGCACAGCGCGGAGAGCTGGTACGAGCCCTGTCCGACAACAAGTGCGCCTTTGCGACTGCTGATCAGCCGTTTGGGTCAATCAAGGGGCACGAGGTTGAGATCACTCTTACAGTTGACAAACCATATCCATTGGCCCTGCGGAAGTCTCCGTACCCGGCCAGCCCGCGCACTCGAGCGGCCATAGAGGAGCACATTGCCCTGCTCGTCAAGATGGGCATACTCCGCAAGGTGGGTTCCAATGAGGGAGTTGCAATCACAACTCCGGTAATTATCGCGTGGAACAAGGAGAAGTCGAGGCTAGTTGGTGATTTTCGCGCCCTGAACACGTATACGACTCCAGACCGGTATCCAATGCCTAAAATCACGGAGTCTTTGACAAAATTGCACGGTGCAAAGTACATCACTTGCATGGATGTCCTCAAGGGGTTTCATCAGAACACGGTCAGCCAGAGCAGCCGACAGTTCCTACGCATTATATCGCACATGGGGATCCATGTCAGCCTGTAGGTAACTAACCGTGTCTGAGAGGGTTGTTACTAGCAAGATGATAGTGTAATATGCCAAGGATGGGCCAATGGGTTCGTGGTAGGACCTGTAAAAGGTTTCACTCTATCAGTAATCTTGACTGAGAGGCTTGCTCAATTAAGGCGCATCCAGATCAACACAGGGTGTTAATAGGCATCCAAGGAATAACTCAACTTGGGTTTGTGGTTTTACCTACAGAAAGGTAAGGGTAATCAAGAGTTGAGAGTATTCCTGAATTGAATGATGGGTGAGAATGAAAGCACTGTTTAACTATAGTATGGGTTAAACTTTGCTGTAAATATATTCTGAGGGATAAACAGTCCTGGGGGGCGTGTTTATATAGAGGGGAAAAGAGCAGGAGGGAACATGAGGCGCTTGGAGGCGCTTCAGGACCAGGGGGGAACTGGAAGCGCTCAATGGAAGCAGATCCTCATGAGGATCAACATTGGAAATGATCAGGGCAGTGTAATGATCAGTACTGATCCTGGATCAGTAGCTGTGCACACTAGCTGATCATAACCAATCAGTGATTCCATTCAGTGCTCTTTGAATTGGATTACATCATGTATTGTTTATGTATTTATATCATAACCAATATATTATGTAAATGGGGACTGAGGCGTAGCAGGGGATAAATGAGTGATACCTGTCTTGGGGTATTTCACGTGTACAGTAATATTACAATGTATTGTAATCTTACTGTTGCACGTAACTTAACTCTCATAACAACAGTACATTATGGTAACTGTATTTAACTATGGTTATCTGTATAACAGGAGTACATTCTTAAGCTTGTATCTAATGATATACATATGTAATAAAGGTGTAAAAAGGAATGTACTATATGTAATGTGAACAATTGCAGGTACTTGGTACGTGTAAGGTACTGTGACATGTACTCTGTGGCTGACAATCCATGAGTATCTCCGCATGCCGTTTGTGATCAAAAATGCGCCATTGCATTTCCAGCGCATGATGGACACCAAATTCCGGCTGGAATTGAGCAAGCTCTGGTTAATCATCTATATTGACGACATCATAGTATTCACGGATACATGGGATGAGCATGTGGCAAAGCTTTGCATTATCCTCCAGCGTGTTATTCGCATGGGGATGAAGATCTCTCTCACCAAGTGCTTGTTTGGGTTTTCAGAATTGAAAGCTCTGGGACATATTGTGAATGGTCTCTCCCTTGGCATTGATCAACACCGTGTAGCGGCAGTGCTGATGAAGCCCATACCGGTCACTATCAAAGAGCTACAGTCCTTCCTTGGATTTGCGGGCTACTACCGGTTGCATATCAAGGATTTCAACCGCATGGCTTCCTGCTTGTATAAGATCTGCAGCCCTAACGCTGCTTTCGAGATGACCTTGGAGAGGATCAAGGCTTATAAAGCGCTGCAAGTAGCACTGACCACAGAACCCCTGCTTTTTCACCCTGATCCTAAAAGGCCTTTCATACTGTATGGAGGGCATAGGCGCAGCCCTGCATCAAATCCAATTGATTGGTGACCAAGAGCAGGAAGGCCCTATTTGCTTTATATCTCGGCAGTTGAAAGAATTGGAGAAGCAATATGGTGCCTCACAGCTCGAGTGCTTATGTCTTGTCTGGGCCCTAGAAAAGCTGTACTATTATCTGGATGGATGTGTTTTCACCGTCATCACAGATTGTGTCGCGCTGAAGTCGTTGCTTAATATGAAAACACCTAGCCGTCATATGATGCGCTGGCAGATCTCCATCCAGGAATGGCGAGGCTCTATGACTATCATACACCGGGATGGCTTGGTCCATAAGAACGCCGATGGGCTGTCGCAATGGGCCCTTCCTAATGACAAAGACAATCCCGCGTCAGACAAGGAGGACTCCCCTAGGGAGGTGCCAATAATGGCTATTAGTGTAAGCAGCCTGTCCAACGAATTTTGGGACTCCGTGGAACGTAGCTATGACGGTAACCGTAACACGGCGGCTCTAGTAAGAATTCTGCGCTCAAAGCACACGCAACAGGATTTAGTGGCCCAGCTAGAGGAACCCTGGAAGGTGAATTTTAGTGCAGGGTGTTTTATACTCTTGGACGGTTTGCTGTATCATTGCACCGGGAATCACTGTGCACTGGTATTAGTCGACGAGGATCACATACAAACAATGCTGCATGAATGTCACGATAACATTGCCGCCGGCCACTTTTCCAAAGACCGAACAGTGGAGAGGTTGCGAGTCTTGGCATGGTGGCCGGGATGGACCGTTAGGGTTGAGCAGTACTGCTCCAGCTGCAATCGCTGTCAAAAAGCAAATCGGGCCACAGGCAAGAGGTTTGGGCTCCTCCAGTCCATCAAGGAACCCAAGCAACGCTGGGAAGTTATTAATATGGACTTCGTAACAGCGCTGCCAGCTGGAGGGAAGGATAGTTTCAATGCAGTTCTCGTAGTCGTTGACAGGTTCTCCAAGTGCGCAAGGTTCCTGCCGTGTTACAAGGACAATACCGCCCTGGACGTGGCACTTATCTTCTGGAATAACATCATCCATGATGTTGGATGTCCAAAGGTAATCATTACGGACCGCGGCCCAAAATTTACACCAGAGTTTTGGCAAAGCCTGTTCCAACTGGTGGGAACTAAGTTGTCCTTTTCCACGGCCTATCATCCACAGACCGATGGCCTGGCAGAAAGGATGATTCAGACGCTAGAAGATATGATTCAAAGGTACTGCGCGTTTGGCCTTCAATTCAAAGATAGCGAGGGATATACTCATGATTGGGTCTCCCTGTTACCTGCGCTGGAATACGCTTACAACTCTAGCATACACGCGAGTACCGGTAAAACACCTTTCGAACTTGAGCGCGGCTGGATCCCGCATATGCCGCGTGATCAAGTGCTCAGCAAGGCGGTGACATTACACCCTTCAGCCGAGCGCTTTCAGGAAATGATGCTCAAGGCAGAGAAGCAGGCAAGCGACTGCTTGAATGAGGCGGTCGCGTACAACAAGGAACGCTGGGATAAGACCCATCGCAACCACGACATAACGGTTGGTGACCGTGTCTTAGTATCAACTGTTAATTTTCAGAACTTAGGGGGTAATCGCCAGCTGAAAGACTTGTTTGTGGGTCCTTTTTTTGTGAAAGCTCTCCACGGGCGGAACGCAGTAGAGGTTATATTGACAGAGGGCTACGACCTCAAGCACCCCACATTCCCCGTTAGCCTACTGAAAAAATATGTGGTCCCAGGAGATAAGCGGGAAGCTCTGCTTCCAGTGGTACCTGAGACGCTATCAGAACCAGATTTGGATAAAGTTGCCTTTTGGATCTTGGACGAGAAGTTGGCCCGTGTCCAAGGACAGGATTGTCGCCTTTACCTGACAAGGTTCAAAGGTTTGACAGCAGATCATGATAAGTGGCTCCGGAAGGAGGCCATTGCTAATGCCGATGTTTTACTGCAAAAGTTTTGCGCCACAAAGAGACACAACCCCGGCACAACTCCTATCAGAGCCGTGCTTTTTTGTGGGGGCGAATGTCAGCCCTTGGCTAGTCCAGACAGCGCCAAGGCTGACACCGCACGCACCACAGAAGAGCTGTGCGCGCATAAGGCCGCTCCAAGCACAGAACGCGCCAAAGACAACAAGCGCGCACGCGTGCGCAACTGAGTAAGAGTGCCATGTGTGTCATACCCGGCTGGGTAACACTCACGGGTTTTCGAGCTCGAGTGAGCACGATCCACGCGAAAGTTCCACGCGTGGATTTAGTTGTCAAAGTTCGAGTGAGTACAATCCACGTGAATGTTCTACGCGTGGATTTAGTTCAAAAAGAACGTCGTGGAGACACGACGCCTAAGTACGGCCAGAATCTTTTGCTATAAGAGACCTGGGGCCTCCGCCCCACGAAAGGTCCACTAGATTACTTTTTAGATTACAACGCCCGTCACTCTTGTTTGATACAAAACGACCGGGGCTTTTATCTAGCCAGATCTCACTTCCCTTTACTTCTTCAATCCCGCTCTTCTATTGCCTTCCTCACCTCCGCCTCCGCCGTCTCTTCCGCTATCACCACTCTCTCGACCGTTACCAGCTCCCTCCACCTTCTATTTCTTTCCACTCGCTACCGTAACCGGGAAGCTCGAGTTTCTTTTACAAACCTTCTCAGGTTCAGGTACGACTCAGCTCTACCAGCCCCTCCACCGGAGGCGCGGCTTTCTCCTCCCGCTCCGCGGTTGAGTTTGAGCGTGTTTTCCTCTTTAGGAACTCACAATTTGTTCTTTTCCATTCAGGGCGGCGCCACTTTAGAGACGCGCCCTGACAGGTCTAGTTTTGTGAAGGTGTTGGCATTTAGCAGGCTGTCAACCTGGTTCATGGTCAGATGAAGGGGATAACGGTTCTTCACTGTCAGCGCGTTAAGTTTTTGGTAGTCAAAACAGGGGCGGAGGTTTCAGTCTTTTTTCCCGGTGAATAAAACTGGGGCCGCCTATGGTGAAGTGGTTCTCCCAATGATGGGAAGTTACATTATCCAGTTTGCCTAGGTGTGATTTAGTTATCCAGTCCTCTGGGGTGTGAAATCCAACATAAATTGAATCTGTGGGTGTCAAAAGAAAGGCTGAATGTTGATTAACAGTATGTTCCCACTTTTTTTTTAATATACTCCTATTTTTGATGTTGAAATATCACTTTTGTGACCAAAAAACAGTTATCTGGGTAACTTAGACCAGATAACTGATTTTTGGTCACAAAAGCATTATTTTAACATCAAAAAGAGGATTTCCTTGGAATAAATTGGGGTCCATATTGTTAAACAACATTATACCTTTCTCTTGACACCCACAGATTCAATTTATGTTGGATTTTACACCACATAGGACTGGATAACTGAATGACATCTAGGCAAACTGGATAACGTAACTTCCCATTGTTGGTCAACTTCTCCTGATTATTCCGCTGGCCATTCCTTCCGCAATCAGGATGTCAAGTGCTTGGTTCTCCGCCGGTGAAAGTGTGATGATCCGGCTTGCTTGCGGTGTGGCTCCGGGAACTGGGTCAACACAAAATTCATATTTTCTCCGTGGCAGTAGGCTTTTAGCGCTGGATTTTTGGAACATGTCAATGAATCAATGGTTTCACTGCAGGAAAAGCTCTTTGGCGGTCTGCACTGCAATAGAGGCCTTTCCCGCCGCTGCTAGCCGGGCAGAGGTTGACCACAATGTCTTGGCGGCGCTGATCTCTGCGGTGTAATGTTCTAGGAAAGAAAGGGGCTTGCCAGCTGCTTTGGAGAAACTTTATTGTACTCACATTGCGGGGGCGGTAAAACACACAACCCCTTGTCACAAATCCTAGCTTTCCCCATCATGGGCCAAGCTAGCTTTCCCCATCATGGGCCCTTGGCCCTTTGTTGAGGATGTTTTCAGAATGGACAATACCGCCAAAGCGGTACCAAAATTGTTGGCAGGGTCGGTGGGGTTCCATTGAGGTTGTGGAGGGGCGGGATTCCAGTTGGGGTGCGGAGTGCTATCTACGGGGAAAACAAGCTTCCTAGCCACTTCAGGGAGTATGGAAGAGGGTAGTCTATTGAACTCACATTGTGATGTGGTGCACCAAATGGTACAGGCGGTGATTCAGATCAAATCAGTAGCGCGCGGAGTGTATCCAGTCCTCAAGATATTCAGCTTTCATCCCCCAGTCTCAAGAACTCAGTCCTCAAGATCCTCAAGGCATTTCAGGATCTCCTCCCCCCCTCTTTCCCTTCTTTTTGTCTGTTTTGTCTCTTCCTTCTCTTTCTTGGTTTGTTTTGTCTCTTACTTTTATTTCTTGTCTTGTCTTTTCTTTTTTCTTATATGCGCCCTTTTGGATGGAGATATATGTGGTGGGTTGGTGTGTTGTTTTGTGTTTTCTTTGGTTGTGTTCTGTTCTCTTTTCCTTCTTGTTGTTGTGCACGCAGAGGCGCGCAGGTGTATGATGACCTGTCCATACATGTCACAGTTCCCAGAGTCTGAGTTCAGCTCAAACTCAGATGATGGGACAGCATGGAATTTGTCTGAACCCTTTTCTTTTGGCTTTTCAGATCATCCATCCAGAATCTTAATCTTATTGATCCCTCTCTGAGTCCGCGTGTCTTCTGAGTTCAAACTCTCAGCACCTCAAGTCCCAATTACGCAAATCCCTTCTTTAGATCACATCTTCTGGCCCTCTTTGCCGGACTTCTTTCCCCTTCAGATCCTCAACAACAAACTACCGCCAACGGCAATCTACACCTCTTTGTCTCTCAACAAATCCCCCCCTCCAACTTCCACTATCTCAATTCCTCATCTCTTTTCCGGACCACGGCAAAGGCAGCGCACAGCGCACTCTCCCTTCAAGTGAGTGCTGACGGCCCAGCACCGGTTGGAGTTCCACAGCGGGGGCGGTAAAACACACACCCCCTTGTCACAAATCCTAGTTTTCCCCATCATGGGCCCTTGGCCCTCTCACTGCAAAAAAAACTGTGTCAACTGTGAGCAGTTGACATGCGGTAACTCTGAGGAAGCTTGTGGTTTTACACCAGCCTTAATCAAGGTTTGACTCAAACCAAGCTTTAATGCACATTCACTGTGCACCTTGCACAGTGACTGTGCCAACAATATCCTGCATGTCAACTGCAAGCAGTTGACCAAGTTTTTTTGCAGTGTCTGTTGAGGATGTTTTTGGAGTGGACAAAACTGCGGAGGCAGTTGCAATGTTGGAGTGGTTGGAGCGGAGGGTGCGGGTGGTCCAGTCAATTTGGTGTCCATGTTTGCGGATCCATGGCATCCCAAGGATGCTGTTGTACGTGTGATGATGAATTTTGATGGCCGGGGTTCTTCATTCAGGGTCAGGTCAATCTCATAAGCCGCTTGGGATGCAGATCCATCAAATCCCAAGACGGTCCGCCTTGAGGCGGTGGTGTTGCAGAGTAATCCCGCCGCGGAGGCGTAGGATTCACTCAACACATTGTGGGTTGCTCCGGAATCAATCAGGAATGAGGCAGGGGGTAAGAGGGTCTGGGGTGTGGCTCTGGGAGTTGTGATGGTGCAAGAGATGAAACATTGGGGATCAATTTCATTTCTGTTTAAAGTTTGACTTGCACCAATACTACAAGACAACTCCTCCGCGCTCAGGAAAGGCACAACATTGATTCCTGAGCACCTCCATTTTTTGACAAGTTGGCTCGGCCTTTTCCGCCTTTATCCGCTGGTCCGCCTCCGCCTATTGCCGCCATCCCTTCCACTAGTTGGCGGATCTGATTCTCCACTGCCGCAATCCTGGTGTTCCCGCGGCCTTTTCCCTTCTTGGTTGGACAGTCGCAGGAGATTTGGCCCTGTACTCTGCATTGGAAACAGAGTCCTTCCTGCATCATCTGAGCCTTCTCAGAGTCAGAGAGTCGTCTGTTTAGCGCCAATAGGTCCATGGCATTGGGGTTGATCTTCTGTTTGGTCGGCGCTGTTCCTGTCTCTGCTCCGCTCATTGCCGTGTCAAGCTCTAGTTAATAGTTGTGAATGTGGTGCGGGAAACAATGAGCCCCATCTGGATGTCCTGCTTCAGGCCCGGGAGGTACTGGCTGATCAGGGTGGGGATTTCCCAGCCCGCTGCGGAAGCGTGCTGGACAAAAGAGTGGTTGTAGTCCGCCACAGACTCAGTCTGCTTCAGCGCTTGGAGGGCTTGTTCCACCTTTTTCTTCTTTTTGGGGTCAAAAAACATGCCCTGGAAGGACGCCGTGAACTCCGCATAGGTCAGGGTGGGCGGGTCCGCTGCCGCCTAGTTGAGGAACGGGGTGGCCCATACGCCCGCAGTTCCGGTCATGTAGGATGACACAAATAGGATTTGTGTTGCGTCGGCTGGGAACAAGGCCTTGTTCAAGGTCATATAGATGCCAACATGCCGGGCAAACGTCTCCGCCGCCGCTCCGCTTTTGGCATTAAACTTGTTGGGTTGGGCAACTTTGGGGGCCTTGGTTGTGAATACCTTGGTATGGGGAGGGGTGGGTTCTGAGTGCGGAGTGCATCCTCCAACTTGGCCTTGGCCTGGCGGCGTTTTTTTTCCTCTTCATAGGCCTTCTTGGTGATGTTGGCCAGTTGTTGTTGGAGTTTGGCGGCTTCAGAGGAGTCCATTGCATAACTGATACTAAGGGTTGGGTGTGATGTCAGAGTGGGATATTCAAGGTTTCTAAGAGCGGAGTCAGGATATTCAAGGTTTTGGAGGCGGAACAATCTGGTTTCTGTAAGAGCGGAGTTGGGATATTCAAGGTTTTGGAGGCGGAGAAATCTGGTTTCTGTTGGTCTGTTGGGTTCTTAATCTTTGTCTCCATGAAGTAGATCCTGAAATATGTTATGGTCTGTTCTGTGGAGAGGAAGATAGAGCCTGGGGTCTGGGGTTCTGGGGGTTCTGGATCCAAGATGGTAGATTGCAGGATGAGGAAGAGGCTTGGATCTCCAGCCTCTCAAACCTTGAGTATGGTCCGTGACATGTATGTGTAGTCTATGTCCATGTGAGTCTGCTCTGTAGAGCCCGCGCTACGGCTCATAACATGTGGAGCCCTTGCGCCCCGCAGCACTGTGCGCCCGGAAACTCCATTGAACACTTTGGCACCCCACGCCAGATTCTACCACCACACTATTCTTGGTCCAGCTCATGCTCAGATTTGTATAGAGATGGCCCCATGGGACCTGGGCACTACATTAATTTTTGGCCAAAAACAGGCACCAGGTCCCGCACTTGGAGCCGCCAGCTGGGTACTTTGGCTGGGTCCCAGTGGTACTTGCAACCAAAAAATTAGACAATTTGTGAGCATTGGTGTTGAGATATGAATCCTGTATGTTATTCATTGTATGCTTGTACATATAATATTCCTCTACGAAGCAGACCATCTCTACATTGTTACGGGTTTCCCACTCAGATGTTTCCTTTTCACTTACTGCATACAACATCACAACATCTGATTTCTCACCTGTCAAGTCAACTTGTGAGTCTTGACCACTCCTCCAGTTTTCAGTACCTGGTGTCCCTCAGCAATTGGCTTGCCTGAAAGGCTGTCAGAGACTTGAAAATCTGAGGAGAGGAGCCAACCTGTCTGACAAGGGTGTCAGACTGGTCAATCTGAATGGTTACTGACCAGTTGGGCCAACCTATCCAGTGCCAAGGTCAAGAAATCACTTCAAAAAAGTGATCCTTGACCTAGAACAAAAGGATCTGCAAGATTTTCTGCAGATTGCATACAGTGATAAAGAAAAAAACAACTTGTTTGAATTTGCCAGAAAGTGGAAGATTCTTGCTCAGTAGGGTCCTGCAGCGGGGCTTTAGACTGCCACACTAACCAGCATTGAAAAAAATTGTGGCCCAAGACAATACCCATTGACTCTGTTTTTGGGGCCCAGCCCTACTCTGCAGGTCTTCAGAGGGGACAGGTTGTGGGATTAATCATCATTCTGATCATTTTTTCCAGGCCAACCATGAGCTTAAACAGCCTTTCTGACAGAGAGGCTTATCCCAAGCTGCCAATTCTGGTGTGAGAGCTGACTGGCCTTGGGCCCAGCCAAACCCCATTTTTCCTTTGATCCACTATCTCACATCCATTTTTTGCCCAAAAGGGACACGAGTGGTGCGGCCTTGTAGGCTAGTTTCTTGCACAGGCAGCCATCCACTAATCAGCTTATTATCCCACCAGATGGCTGCTGGACATCCTTGCAAAATCCCTGCTGAGCTTGCTCCAACAAATTGAGTTTTTTTCCAACTCCTGTACATCAAGCAAACCAATATAAATATTATGCATCCATTGTGAATTCAGCATTGAACTTGTTCAAAAATATGCATGTTAATTTGATTACGTGCAGAAAATACTGCTTCTATGCACTTACAAGTTACTACAGATGTAGAAGTGTACAATCAATCCCAGAATCTTGGAAGCATGATGTCACAAGCTTTGTAACTTCAAAACTGTTCAAGTTAAAAATATGTGGCCATGTAGGATTGGAGGCAAGATACAGTTCCTGTTTTCAAAGATTGGTTCAACCATATCTGTAGATGGTAGTGTAAATATTAATCCCAGCTAGAAAACTGATCTGTATGTGGAATCAAGTACATCCCTGCCCCTTTAAATCCTGCCATCCAGACAATGGGAAGTCCTCCAATATGTACCTGCAAAACCAAAATGAAATCACAAGTGATGGTAATATGTAACCTATATACCTGGATAGTTTTGGCAAAACAAGACCAAACAGTCAACCCAAATAATCACCGTTGATATGTTAGAGGGATGGAGGCCAAAGCAAGATGAACCAGGCTTGAAATACATCAGAAGATCTGTATTTGATATTTGATTTGCAAAAAAAAAAAAAATGATTAGGAAAATGGAGAGAAAGGCTTGAACCGTATCATGGAAAAAAGGAGCAGATTGGGGAGAGAGAAAGAAAGGGAGGTTTTCATTACATCAGACAGATAGAAAAAAAGAATGAAGGGAGAAGTAGGTTCTAAAAAAATGATGTGAATTGAAAACGAAGTAAACCAATAGAACAAAGAAGATGATGCTTATACGTATGTAATTGGAATTCTTTTGGATAGAAGAAAAGATGTTTTTTTTGATAGAGATCAGGAGGATTTTTTGTGGCGAGCTTTCCAGCGATCTTCGAGGTCGGACTCGACGATGCTCTTGCTAGCTTTCCAGAACTGGACGACGTTGATGATCTGTTTGCCGGCGCAGATCGGGAAGGTCAAGATGGCGATGAGCTGAGGCAGGGTGATCGACTCGGCCATCCGCGCCGTCCTCGATGCGCTTCCGTCGTATGCGCTCTCTTTCAGGAGGGGCTGGTCGTACCAATGTGCTAGGTATAAACATACAAAGAAGAGCTCGTTTCCCGCACAGAATAAGAATAATGTATTCTGTTCGTGGGTGGGTGTGTGATGATGATCGAGCGGAAATCATTAATTCAGATTTTGATCGTGATTACTACCAAAAAATAAGTCGACTGCTCACTGAATTTGTATAATAAGAATGCAAGATTCTACTTTGCTTCTTTGAGACGGTTTTATGTGATTTCGATCCAGCGACCATTGAGCTATTCAGAAAGAAGATGAGTAAGCGACCGATTGGTACCATTCTGAAGAAGAATGATAAGGAAGGATCTTACCTATACATGTGAATATAATGACTGGCAAAGTCTAGTGCAATCAAAGACTGAAACATGATCGCCCATTGAGGATAAACTGAGCTCAGAAAACACAGTAGACAACTGGTTGTACACCTGCATGATAAGAACCGGGGTATCCATTCCAAAAGGTGGGGGTATAATTCCAGAGGTTAGTTATCGAGGGTCGAACAGATTAGCACAAGCTGGAGTAGAAACGGGGTCCTTACCGATCGGTGACCATATCCAGAACGGCGCCAAACTTACTAGTCTGTCCCAGCATCCGCGCTACTTGTCCATCGACGGCATCGAGCAGCTGAGAGATGATGTATGCGATCGTGCAGTAAATCGGGTGGTAGGACATGAAGTGTAATGAGACTGCTGCCAGGATGATCCGTGTGTAACCTGTTGTCTCGGACCATTTTTGGTGGGAAGGTCCAATCAATCAATCAATCCATCAGAACTTTGTCTTTGGTTTTCCCGGGGTTGATCTGAAAGAATGACCTATCAAATTCGGCAGGAATAGGAACCTAAGAAACCGGCCGGTTTTTTTGGCAAGCCAGGGGGGAAATGATACGAGCGTCAGAACAGGAGGACAGCAATATGGATGTTTGATGAAGGATGGGGTTGCCTGACACGTTCTCGTCTGAAGCACATGGGATGCTAGCCTGATCGTGGTCGAGCCCGGCTGAGGAGGGCAGAGGCTGCTGGGCTGTTGTTGTTGTTGCTCTTGTGGCCGTCGTCGTCCGTGAGTGGGATGAGGAGGGGTCGTAGTCGTTGGTGGTGGTGGTGGTCATCCTGCTAGGTGTGGGTGGTTTTGGTTGGTTTTTCGTGTTGCGCCTCGCCCGCCAATCAACTTCGTCCTCCCCCACCCCACCCAGCGGCCGCACAAAAATCTCGAAAGCCTATCAGCTATCGCTGGAGGTATCTACACCAAATACTTAGATATGGATGTACCTGGCGTACAAAGGCTTGAAGCTGCAGGTAGGAAACCCACGAAAAAGCGATCGAACCAATCATGGTTTGTTGAACAAGAATCACAAAGGGAGAGCACACTTCTGGCCGGCTCTTTAATGACGGTATCAGTGCTAACAATCCCATGAGTAACTCGGCAGTTGGATAAGCTTGACAAGCTCTGAAATGAAGGGTTCCATTCAACTGGCTGCAAGGAAACATTGCCCTGTCCCGCACCTTTCCTCATATACTCTTATCTGCTTCCCAGCAAAAACGCACGATCGATCCCAATTGGATCTTCAGCTATCGATCTATTTATCTAATCCATCTAAATATTCGACAATAAAATAAAGGGGTAAGGAAGTGTAAAAAACAAAGGCGGTGTTTCGACTAAAAGAAAAGAAAAAAAAGAAGAAGAAAAAAACCAATATAGTTTTAACTAAACAAAAGTAGTAGTAGCAGTAGCAGAGCCAGCTTGAGGATTTGTATATATTTTATTTTTTGCGTTGTTCCTTGATAGCCAAGTTCAATTTATCTCCGTTCTTGAAGTTCAAGGAAGCCAGAGTGACCTGGTTGGGCAAGATCTTGTTGGCCAGTTTAATCTGCTGTCTCCCGACTGGAATCCCTTTCAAGTGCTACCCAATAACAAAAAGAACAATCAGCTTTTTTTTCTATTTCTCACATTACCTGCGCGACAACAACGAAAAAAAAAAAAATGCTCAACTGAGAGTTTATCACGTAGCACGCCGACCAAGAGGGTGATGGGGAGTTCCTCCAAGACGAGCTCGCTGCCGTCGCATCCCCACTCGGGTTTATCGGGATACTCCGGGAGTTTGATGAGCAGAGAGATCGGCTCGGGGTGCATTTCGATCCACTGCTCCTCAGTGAACAGTTGAGGGACGACCGGCTGTGGGGGCAGGCTGACAGGAGCAGGGGGCATAACGAGGGAGATGTCCTCTCCAGGGACCGGGCTGAGCTTGAGCTTCTTGGCCCCGGGCTGGCCCTCGGGCCCGTCGTCGTCGGCCGGCCGAGACAAGCCGCCGGCTCCTCCTCCACTGACTTGATTGGTGATGTTGTCGATCGCCAGTTGGGCGGCCATCGGCGTCAATGCCGCCGGACTCACCCCTCCTCCCCCCGGCTGGACACCCGTCTGCTGTGGACCGGGCATGCCAGCGCCGAAGTCCGGCACATTCGGCCGGCCAGGCAGTCCCGCAGAAACCGGGAAGCTGGCCGCCCCACCATCCTCGACAGGCCCAGTCGCCGGGGTAACCGTGATCGGAGGCGTGCCCTCCAAGGGAAGGCCGAGTCCGTTGGGGGGCATCATACCCGGCGGAGGGGCGTCAGCGTGCATCGAGCCGCTCATCATCGCCGCTCTCCCCGGATCGATCATGGGGGCTGGGCGAGACGAAACGGGCTGAGGGGCAGCCGAGAGTGTGGCTCCACCTGCAAACGAAGGTTGTTGATGGATCGAGGTGGGCGGGATCGGTGCACCAGAGCCGGTCAGTCCACTGGTGATGTTGAGGATGTGCTGGTCGATCTGCTGTTGCTGGAGTTGCAAGGCGCGTTGTTGTTGTAGCAGGGCGGGGTTGGGTTGAGCTGGCGTTGGCTGAGGCGGCATCGCACCGGCCAAGGGACCGATCTGTGGCCCAGAGTGCATGGACTCTCCCGTCAAACCTTTCGATCGATGGAGAGCTTGGATTTGCTCGTCCAGGTTGGCCCCAGTCTGGTAGATATTCGTAACTCTCTCGCCGGTGTTGAGATGACCGTCCCAGGTATACTTCTCCTTGGCCAGTTGTTTCAGCTTCTTCTGTTCTGCCTCTCGTCTCTGTTTCTCTTCTTCCGTCACGTTCTCCTCAAAGATATCCAGTCGGGATTTGGCCAAGTCTCTGAGTGAGGATGAGACGTCCGAGCCGAGCGTTAACATGTTCGAAGAGCTTCGGTTCAGTTCAGTCTTTTGCTTCTTCTCCTTCCATCTTGGATCCAGGAGTTCGATTCGGACGTGCTCGGAGATCTCGTTGACATTGATCTGTTGACCACAGATCTGACAGAGGGTGGTGATCAGCTTACCGCCGGCAGTTCCGTTCTGCTGGGCGGAAGCTTGTTTGCCCTTGGGTACGTAGTCTTTGCGGATCTTCATTCCCGTGGGGTTCAGTTTTTTGATCTCGGCAGTCTGCTTGTGGCTCTCGGCTGCTTTAGTTTCCTCGTCCTCGCCATCCTTCGTTCCGTCGGCTTTTGCTTGGTGGGCGGCCTGTGCTTTGGCTTCCTCTGCCAAGCGCTTGGCGTCTTCGAGTAGTTGATTGGCTTCCAGATCATCGGCGGATTCCTCCAGGGCCAGTTGCTCTTCTGTTAGTGAGCTGACATCTTTACCCTCCATCACCATCGCAGCCATCTTCTTCTGCGCGATCGTCATGTTTTCGACCTCGCTGATACTCATCGGCGGGGGTAGATCGATGACCTCGTCATTCTCTGTGAACTCGACCGTACTGACGACGATGAAATCTTCCCAGTCGATCTCATTAAACTCCTTCTTCTCCTTCTCCTCCTCACTCGTCCGCTTCTGTAACTGCAAGCCTTGGTATTTCTCCCAGTTGATCCGGGTCTCGATTTCGGCCATCACTGCCCGTCTACCGATGATCGTATGCTTCTTCTGAGTTTGGTTGATGGTCTCGAGATCCAGTCGTTTGCGGTCGATGGGTGGACCACCGGCCAATTTCTCCAAGCGTGATATCATCTCGGGTTGTGGGATGAGGATGCTAGTATATTGTTCGACGAGCCTGTTGAAGAAGGCGAAGAGGGAGTGGGATGGTCTGAGGAAGTCGAATTGGTAGTTACGCGATTCTCGTTGGCTGAGATCGGAGACGAATTTGCGACCGAGTCGGGCGGTGAAGAGGGCAGTGAGTTTGATGATATCGAGATCGACGGTATTGATTTTGGGCATCTGACTGGACTCGATCAAGAAGTCTAAGGCCACCGGTTCGGGTGGTCTGTCGGCATCTTCTGGCTTGGGTGGCCCGGTGGCCGGATTGGCCGGATTGGTCTTGGATGAGCTTGCTGGTTGGCTCGGGTCGCCCCCATTCTTGATGATTTCGATCCGATGTTGGTAGTATGGATTGTAGGCGTCCTCTGGATTCAGGAATGAGAATCTGGAATCTGTTTTCTCTCGCTGTCTAATTTTATCTTCGACTGGAAAACAGACAGGATACAACAGTCAGCCAATACTAATCAATCGGATGATGCTCTACTTCTTTCTTACACAGTTTAGGGTTCTGATTTTTTGCAATGAACGCGGCGGTCTTATCGACGATACCTGTTTTTTTTTTTTTTTCAACAAGAAATCGATGAGCCTCTTTGGGGATTGAAACTCGATCAGCAGGGAATGGTCTCGTACTTCTGATTTCCGGCGGGGGGTAGATGAGTCCGTCGAGGTATTTGTTCGACTGAATCAGTTCGTTACTCTCGTCCTTCTGCTCTTCTTCTGGGCGAGTTTCCTCCCCATTGGTTGTAGGTTTTTCTGCTGCCAGTGATGTTGGTTCTGTTGCTGTGCTGTTCTCGTTGGTCATCGTTGGTTGGTTTGTCTCGGCTTGGGGTGGTTGGTGCTGGGTTTTCTCGATTGGCTGACAGTGACAGAAGCAGACGAGGGTTAGCTAAATAAGAACTATAAATATCTCGAATTCCCCGGGGCATCTATCGAGGTCTCCGTGGCGCAATTGGTTAGCGCGTTCGACTGTTACACGCCTGTGAATCGAGAGGTTGACAGTTCAATCCTGTCCGGGGACGAGATATTTTTGCCCGTTTGCCTCGTGCCAGTGTGGCTGTGTCACACTACCACTGAAAAAATAACTTGGTCACATGCAGGATACTCAAGCCAAGCTGCCATTGTCAGTCACTGTGCACAGTGACTGGGCATTGAAGTTTGGGTTGGGTCAAACCTTGAGTAAGGCTGGTGGTGTAACACCACAAGCTTCCTCAGAGTTGCCGCATGTCAACTGCTCACATTTGACACAGTTATTTTTGCAGTGTACAGCTTGTCAAAGCGGCATATTTTTGTGCAGCTCTTGGCAAAATCTTTGCAGTGACTCATATTTAGACAGGAGAAGGGGATTCGACAACCTTAGAAAGATAAAGTTTACCAGAAGTCTCTCTCCAAGATGCTCTGCTCTTCGGCCTCTCTTACTGGAGGACCCTCGGGTTGGCGCAATGCGGCAATTGTTTGCCCAAGTAGGGAGGGAATTAAGCTAGGATAGGTGCTGCTGGGTTGCACGTGATGTTTTGGGCAATCGGGCACCCGTTGCCTCCCGGTTTTGGACGGTTTTGGCCGCTCAACACTCCGTCCAAGTTAGCTAGCCAGATAACGCAGGAGTAGTGAGAACATAATGTATAGTACTGTTTGAGATCATACCACACACCACAGGTCAGTACCACTAAATAAGTTGGCCGTGTTGGATTTCCTTCTGCTCACCATTGTCAGGGATGTCCTCTGGCTTTTGACAGTACCATTTTTTTTTTGATTATATCTCGTTCTACGGTTGCCTTCAACCAATTGGGATTTGTATCATGAGCAAGCAAAAACCTTGGTCTCAAAAATCTATTCTCGAGCACCTTCAAAGGTCACACCCCGCCATTCACGCCGGAACGTTCCTCAGCTCACCGGAACGCGTACTTCTTTGGATCAGATGTTACGGCTGAGGCTTTGTTGCAACCAAATTCGCATTGCGGCTGCTGCCTGCTGAGCGTCCGGGCTCAACACCCAGAACTTGGATGGATACAAATTGTGGTCCGCCTTTTGGTTTTTATCCCAGTGCCCTCCCCTATGACAACCTGCTGGGTCCAGACCATAGCAGTTTGAATCGAATCGATTCGAGTATTCGTATTCGTATTCGATTCGACTCAAATAATGGGGGGGCAGATTTTGTCTTGAATATTTGAATGACATCGAATAATTTCTCTTATTACCATGCGGGGCCTTTTGGGCCCTGGAGGAGCTTTCTTAGGCCCTCAATGGGCCCCCTGGACCCCTTTGCAGCACCAAAATACATACTATATACATAAACTGGAACCACCAAACCGGGGCAGCTGATATCACATATCCGGCATCAGACCACCCATCACCTACGACCTTTGACTGTTGCCCGACATTGGTTACTGCCTGCCCACTAGGTGCTTTGAAAGGTAAGAGTTTTTTTTCTAATACCTGTGTACCAATGACTGATAATGGAATTGTTTTGTTTGGAAGCACACTAGCAGCTGCAGTCTCAGAATGGCGGCAAAAGAAAACAATCCTACGCCAAATACGCCAAAAGATAACCCAGCTCCCGCCGCCGCTCCACAATTGAACCAGTCATCTTTGCAAGAATTACCACTCAAGAGACGCAAATCCTTCGGAGTAGTTAACCAATCAGAGGCAGCTATTTCGTTCTTTAGTCCACCCGATTCAAAAGGAAGACGTACCTGCTTGATCGAAAATTGTGGTGATTCGCTAGTCGCAAACAAAACAACTAAGGCAAATTTTGTCAACCACATAGCTCGCAAGCACCCCGGCGAATGGAGACTTGCCCTGGAAGCATCCAAAAATGCCAAAGACGGTATTGAAACTCCTTTAACTTCTGGTAGCCCCGCCACTTCTCAGCCATTGCCAGCTTCTAAAGTCAAAGGACCCCTCCAGCAGATCATGCTCAATTCTCGACAGTCCAATTTCGACTCAAATTCTATCGACTGGGTCATCGAAGACCAGATACCTTATGCAAAAGTGAAAGCATCTAAATTCGTCAAGATGATCCAAGGAATTGACCCAGGGATCACCATCATCGGCGAACATACCGTTGCTCGGCGAATCAAGGCCCTTTTTGCGGATAGTAAACCTGTAATGTTTCACTTCTTGAAGAAAGAATCCGAGCGCTTCTCTTTCACGACCGATATCTGGTCCTCAGCTGGCGGAACCCCTTATATCTCGCTTACTTGTCATTTTATCTCGAAAGATTGGAATGCTATCTCAGCCACTATTGCCTTCAAACCCTTCCGAGAAAAGCACACCGGTACCAACATCCACGAAAAAATCCTCCAGATCCTTGAGGAGTTCTTTTGTCATCACAAACTTGGTGACATGACTTCAAAAAAAAGAAAAGCAATTGAAATTGATGATACCTTGGATGAAAAATCTAGCACTTCTGAATCCGATACCAATGCGCACCAAACTAGCGAATCTGAGAAGAACGAAGATCTATCCACTGACAAACTGGATCTCTCTTATCTCGGAAAGCGCATCTTATCGATCACTTTGGATAATGCTTTGAACAATGATAAATTCATCCAGACTGCCCTAGACTCCAAACTGCTGAGCTCTCCTGAAGCTCACATTAGATGTTTCGCCCACATACTCAACCTTGCGGCGAATGATGTTCTCCGTGTTGTTGAGCCTTCTTTAAATAAACTTCGAGCCGTTATTTTACTTATCCAACTGTCCGATCAAGTTTATAGCTCATTTCAGGCTCTCTGCAAGGATAACAATGTCAAAGATTCAAGGCCGATCATCAACAACGCCACACGCTGGAATTCCACCTTCAATATGCTTGATTTAGCTCTTATTCAAAGACCAGCTCTCGACAACCTTATCTCCTCTTACAAGAAATCTAACCGATCCAGTCAAAAGGGAAAAAAAAGAAAACTAAACCGAAGAAGAAGGGTAAAAGTAACTCTGGCAAATCTCAGATTGTCGATGCGGTGCGTGATTCTAATGATAAGAAAGGTCAAGAACTGGTCAGTAATCCCTTCACATTTTAGATTTGTTTGGTTTCACCAGCTTGGTTTCTAATATAAGATTTCATCTATGTAACAGGAAGTCATCAATGATGATGATTGGAACCTTTTCGGGTGGATTCATTCTTTCTTGGAGAAGTTCCAACAGGCATTGATTGACACCCAAGGCGAATTATATGCGACTCTCACAATTGTGATCCCGTGGTACAAGGCACTGATGGACCACTGCAACGAAACAATCAAAAAGTTTACAAAGTCCCGCCGCCCCTCAAGATCGGTAATGATTGAAGCTGCTACGGCAGCTGTTGAAAAGCTCGAAGGCTACTATTCAGTCCACTCGAAACACTCTATACTCGCTGTTATCTTGGATCCACGTTTCAAGCTCACTCTATTCAAACAACAACTTGTTGATGCTGACAGCAACACTATCAATACAAATGAAGACACTCAGATTGAGTTCAAAGACAAAGCGATAAAGGTTTTACGAGAAACATTCAAAGATGACTCAGCAAAGATTGCCGTCAAGAAGAAAACAAAAACCAAGGAATCGGTTTCCACAAAGACCAAAGAAAAACTTCAGTTCCACCCTTTACAAAAATACAAGAAGACATCAAACGCGTCTCCAACCGATGAAATTTCTTCCTATCTGCAGATGCCCAAACCACCTTTTGAGAAAGACATCATCGATTGGTGGAAAGAGAATCAATACGTACTTCCAACGCTCTCGATGATAGCCAAGGACTTCCTTGCAATTCCGGCTAGTTCAGCAGCAAGCGAGCGGATTTTCTCTCAGTCAGGTAATCTAGTTGCTGTAAAAAGGCTTTCTCTCTCAGGTGATTCAGTTGAATGTAACATGTGTATGCAATCTTGGTTACGAGGCAATTTAGTTGATAAGGCATATAATTCAATTAACATAGTCTCTTAGGGTTTTTTTCTGTGTTTATTTCAAGTTTTCCTCTCACAATCAAAAATTATACATATAATACACGCCAAATACACGCCAAGATGCATGAAAATAGTTCTCAATTTAAACAAATGACTGTCTGAAATGAAATTGATAATTCTGGAATTACAGAACAAGTGTAAAGACCTCAAATGTCTTTTTCTCACGTTTTTGGCGGTTTTTGAGTTTTTTTCAGTCAAATATTCGCGGATACTCGACTATTTGACGAATAGGTATTCGAGGGGCCTAAAAAAGGCCTCGAATACCACCGTGCTATGGTCTGGCTGGGTCTGGAATTTCATGGCATTAATGATAAATAGAAATGCAAAAAGCAAAGTAAAACAAAGCATCTTCACGCCATCCCCTGGCCTCCTCCGCAGTTTCGCCACGATTTGGCCTTCATGGTCGGCCCTAGCTTAACAAAGCCTCTCGGGCGGAGGGTCCGGGGGACCCCGCCCGGAGGGCTCTCCGCAGGAGAGGCTTATGAGTTATGTCTTGATTTAAGCAGGAGCAGAAAGGATCTGCTACACTACAAATCCCAACTAATATAAAAAAACTGAATACACAGAGCTGTAGGTTCTGTTCTTGCAAGGAATTTGAGCCACTTATCTATCTTGTAGCCAGAAAAACAACTCCTGGAGTCCCAAACAAGTGGAGCCTCATTTGGAAGACTTGTGCATTTTTGATCTTTTGAAAAGGTCAACAGATTGAGATAGAAAAAAACTGAGTAGACCAAATTGTAGAGAAAGAAAAGTAGCATAGGGTACAGATAGGGCATATTGGTGGAGAGGCTGGGGGAGGAGCTATAAAAATTTTAAAAACCTCTCAGCCAAATGAACTTTCTGCTCCCGCGTAAAATTTGGGATAATGCACAAGTCCCTCCCTGCGGGAGGGGCGGCTTCGCCGCCAGCCACAGCGCTCCCACCAGGAGGCACTTGTGTTAAGTTAGTGGTCGGCCCAATGCCCCGAACCGCGGGGCGTTAGTTCGGGTCAGAGCTTAGGGCCATGCTCTTCTTGATGGAGATGGAAGATTGAAATCAAAATACGAAAATTAAAATCTGATAATGTATGCACATGACGATGAGGATGGACATGTAAGCGCCCACATCAATACAACAACGATTGATGGCCTGTGCCGACGACAAATTCACACACAGAAAGAGAGAAGTGCTTATGGAGAGTAGAGCAGTTTGTGTGAAGCAAAAAAAAGGGAAACGGAGCGCTGGTTTGGGGCAGTTATGGAGTCTTATTTCGGGCATATATTACAAGATAATTTACGAGATCTAGTACTAAGACGCGCCCACTCAAGTTAACAACGCAAAAAAACAGAACAAGAGAAACCTACAGAACAAAAGGCATTATGAATGTGCATGTTGACTGAATATATAACATGAAAGTAATGAAATACAACAACCCCAAGATCGTTTTTCAAGTGACTCGAGCAAAATTGATGTCTGCCCTTGTGATTATTTATGGGATGCGAATTCGCAGGAATGTCCGGGTGGGTGAGTTCGAAGTTCCCTCATCGATCTGTCGAGGCGGATGGAGGCGTTGCAACTCCGCGCGCGTGGCTGGTCGAATTTGGAGGAAAGAAGGGTAGTGGGTAGCCATGCAGGGTTTACTTGTTGGGCTTGAGAGGAAGGAAAGGAGGCATTGATGCTGGGCTGGGAGGGGAGAGAGGAAAGTAGATCAGTCATCGGGAAGGGTCAGCTCACTCAGGACCGGAAATCAAATTCACTCACTTCATTTTGGACATCCTTTCCCGGTGCTTGATTTCGAGCTGGATGGTATCCAGGGCCGCGTCGGTGCGCGTTTGGAAGACGGACATGTCCATGGGCGGGCGTAGGGAGAAGGAACGTAGGCTGAACCGAGATGCTACACTCGACTTCCTCGACCGATTGTCCTCTTCGTCCACTTGGCAGCCTCTCTCCAAGCCAAGCATCTCCGGCTGGGAGGGCTCTTTCCTCCTCGCCAGTTCAGGGGTCGAAAGAATCTCTTGCGCTTGGAGGTTATCTTCTCTCGTGCCCTTCGGGTGGATTCCCTTCGTCTCCTTTTGACTTTCCCGCGCCGCCTGCTGCCGTTTCTCTCCGCCCAGATCATGATGTATGCCCACCTCTTGCCATTTCTCCCGCATGTTTCGTTTTTTGACCATTTTGTGTCTGATCACCAGACCAATAATAAACAGGATCACTATTAAGGGAGCAACAAGACCAATCTTCCAGCCTAAACGACTATTTGTGGCAAATGTGCCCGGGTGAGCTGTGGTGGTAGTCGCGTTGGCATGAGTAATAGGACCGCTAGCTGAGGAGCCCGTGTTGGCTGTGCTATTAGGAGCAAGATAAACGCTGGTTGAGGCTCCCGTGTTGGTTGCGTTATTGGGAGGAAAGACAGGGCTGGTTGAAGGAAGAACCGTGCTGGCTGAGGGAAGAGCAGTGCTGGTTGAGGAAAGAGCTGCGCTGGTGGAGGCGTTGAGACAAGTAGAGCCAGACCCATTGGTATTGAGGCAGTCGCGTAGTTGGCTTGTTTCTGCCGAATCCTCGATGGCATCGGAGCTGTTAGTGGCTCGCTTGGCATGCCAGCCTTTCAACCTTTGATATTTAGATTTCCTTCGAACAGGCCCAGAATTGAAGTTCATTTTGTCCGAAGGAAGGATAGTGCTATTGAGTGCTTCCTCGGCGTTCGCAGGTCAAGGATCTACTCTAATGCACACATCAGTTCGTAATTCTTGACACAGTCAAACGTGAGGTGAAAGCAGCTTGCAGACTTACCGATAGTCTTGATTGTTGAGACTCTTGAATTTCGGATTTCAAAGGGCAGAATCCGCTAGAGACACTGGAACCGGGATAATAAGATGGGCTAAGCAAATGAGACTGGTTATATTTGCAGGCAGAGTTCCGGTTGGGAGATAGAAGCCCCTCTATCGGCCGGTCCGGATGTCTGCGTCTAAATTCGGACTCCGGAGGAAGGAAACAGGCGTCTCTCGAGGCCACTGGCTGCCACACAGCAGAGACCTACATACAGCCATGGCAAGGAAGCTTGTGGGCTTGTGTGGCTGAAAATCAAAATTTCTTCTTCTTCATTTTCAGCCACACTAATTAAGACATCCTACGTCACAGTCAAGTGTACAGACTGTCAATCCACCTCCGGGCAACTGGATCGGCTCGAGGTGCGTGGCGGGCCCGGGCGGGGGTTGCTGCCCCATGAGTGGCCGCACTGATCTAGACCAACACCAGGATTGCAATGGCGCAACCCCTGAGCCCCCAAAGTTGAAGACAAAGAAAGCACATCCCATCCACGCTAGTCAGCTGGCGCAAGCTCCCCACCAGAACTCCGGGCGGCGTTCGTGGCTCACAGTTCAGCATGAGACGACGCATGCACAGCACAACTGGTGGCGACCGGGCTTAAAGTAATATGTATGTACATTTCCACAACATCTGTTGCTGTATGCGAGTTACACCAAGTTACCAAGTGGCAACAGCGAGTTACAGAAGATGAGCCACTGTAACCTGTGTATCGGACTGTTGTTCCACATTCAGGCCACCACGGTGCACACCCATGATTGGTACGTTGTCACACATACAGGACATATGGATTCCGAAGGCATTCTCGGGACTGCTGTGACCTGGGTCACAGTCTTCTCGGCTGCGGCTCTCTCCTGCGGAGTAGACATACATAGTCTCCTCCGTCGGAGGCACATTATCTGCATTACTATCACTGTTACCCATATCTCACCGAGTCCCCGAGCCACGTCTCCACAGGGACAAGCGCGCGACTAAGTTGCGAGATGATTTTGAGCGTTGAGTTGACCATCGGCAAGCGCGCCGGCAAGATGCAAAGGAGATGATGTTGCACGTTGAGTAAATATGTACATATATCCTCATTCCTTGGAGCACCACATTCAGAATCGGGACGAATGTGTACGGACAGCGGCGATTGTGGAAAGAATCACCGGTTGTCAGATTGGCCTGGCAACGGGAAGCCTCGTACATAAGATGGACGGCTGCAGAACATTCTTTTGCCGAGTCTGCCGCATGAGGGCAAGAAGAAGGAAGACCTGAAGGATGACGAGCGGGTGGAGAGCAGTACTTGTCTCCTATGCTCGCTTACTCGGGGTTTCGTCCGATCTGACCTTCTGTTATATCTTACAAACATCCATGTTGTAGCTCGTTGTAAGAACCCTGACAAGGCAGACTCGCAGAGCAAATGTTGAAGCTGATCATCGTTACTGCCTACGCCGACTCAACCAATGCAGCAAGCTCATATGGTCTTGAGAATACACCTTCAAATTTGAAAAAAAAAAAAAAAAAAACTAATCCGCAGATTCATGTGCTTTAATTGGATTTTACACATCCTTTTATGCTCGGACACAGTCTGATAAAGCCGAAGTGACGGGCCATTAATTCGGGTGACTTGCTTTTCTGCGCTTCAGTCGGCTTCTTATAATCTGCCCCCAGGGCCCACAGAACTTCACATACATTGGAGAATAAATGGGTACATAGAGTATCTATGCTTGTCTCAGTTCAACTGGATGTGATCTTGGTCGAGCCGGTCCCGCAGCAGCAACAGGTAAATATATATTATGCAGATATCAAAGTATTTAAATATGCAAATGTGGAAAAGGGGGCCGGTTGGCCACCGTTGAGAAATCAGACAAGCTTTGAGAATTAGGATCCAAAAGAAGGAAAAAAGCAAGAACACGAAGACCCAAGACAATGTATGGATGAAAGTGGGCGATACTGATGGATGAGAAGCGGTAATTTGTCTGTTCGTTAGAAGGAAGTGAACGGGAAACAAGAGAAAGTGAGAGCGAAAGTACAAGCACAGAGCACTACAACAGACAAGCGAGGGAATGTGATATTACATTGGTGAGAGGGATGGCCCCGAGTTGAGAGTGGGAGAGGTGTCGAGGATGTATGGAAGATAGCTGGAAGTGAGAAGAAAACGGGACCAGACACATACAATTTTTGATGTCCTAGAATGAATAATTGGTCCACTCTTGTAAAGATTTCTTCCTGTTAGGAGTAAGAAAGAAAGAAAGTGAGGGAGGGAGGGAAAAGGAGAGAAAGGGGGCAGAGAATCAAAGACAGCGGAGCCGGTTGCCTTCCTCGACGAAAGCGATCTTGCCAATGGGT
Source organism: Puccinia triticina (assembly GCF_026914185.1). Taxonomy (NCBI): domain Eukaryota; kingdom Fungi; phylum Basidiomycota; class Pucciniomycetes; order Pucciniales; family Pucciniaceae; genus Puccinia; species Puccinia triticina. The sequence continues at coordinate 625,837 of NC_070564.1, read as the reverse complement.
ATGGTGAAATTGTTATCCAAGAGCTCGTCGCCCAGCTCTGCGGCCTTGAACTTGCACTTGGAGAGGGGCGAGCGGGCCGGGCTGAACTCTAGTCTGGTGGGGGCACGATGAGGGGTGGACTGGTGGAGGCCGGGCGCGGCAGCCGCAGGGGTCTTGTGGGGAGCATGCCGGGGCTGGACATGGGCTGGAGCGAGATGGATCGGCAGACTGGCTTCGCCCGTTGGCCACCTGTCACTCTTTCTCTTGCCCGTTGCCATCTGAATAGGCACACTATGATTATCTTGGTCGGACCCGGGCCATACGCGGGTCTGCGCACTGCCGGCCACATTGAGGCTCGGCGGATGAGCTGTATTCGAGTTAATCCGTTTGCCGTCTTCTTTCTTCCGCGAAACTTCTCCTGGTTGCCGATCACTAGCATTGGTCTGGTTGGGTAAGTGCCTTTCGTCTGCCGTTCGATTACATTCGCTAGTTTCATCGATCACCGGGTGGGTCAAGGTGGGCGAGAAGTCCGATCGTATCTTCGTTGATTGAGTAGCAGACCCAAGAGAAAAGTGAGGCTGTTCTGGACTAGGCACGAGTGTCGCCACATCTTCTTGTATTCGCGTGAAGTCAGCAGCGCTGATCGGTGTTGGCCGTGTATATTCGAGATAAATTTTGCGTGCATATTGTTGAGATGCTGTTCGATGGATTTGTTGGCTGGGGCTGGGGCTCGAGTCTGAGATTGCAAGAGATTCTACTGAGAATTTTGTGGCGACACTTGACGAGTCGCTATCATCGTCTTCAGGTTGAGCGACTTGCTTTCCTTTATCCGGATGTCCATTCTTGATTCCTTCGATGTGATCGTCAACAATTTTGCTGTCTACTCGGGCCAGAAGTTGCGATGTGTCCTTGATGACCTGCTTCCCCTTTTCGGAATTTCTACTGATATTCTCCATAACGCTATGGCCTTGCGGGTGGTCATTTCTATCACCTTGATGGTCATCGTTGGGCGATAGTAAAGCAGGCTCGAGAGAGGAAATAATCGGTGGGTTCAGTGCAACCTGCTGGTGTTCGACAAACTGGCTGTTATCAGGTCTATGAGTCGAGCACGTCGTAGAACTCGATGTTGGTGATCGAGTTGTTGCCGCTAATATAGGCGGCCGATCTCGAGCTGAGCCAGTTTGGCTGGAGTCCTTGGTGACGGAGGGTGATTCGGGTGGGGGAGTGGGTTCCCTTGTAGCTTTCTTCAGCCAATCTTGCCGTCTGTCGATTTTGACAAATGGGGCAGGATATCTGGAGTATTCTATGTGATAACGGGACTGTTAGAGAAAGACAGTTGAAAGAACGAGTCGTCTCCTGTCAGAAATCTTTACTGCTCGCGGATTACATCACTTCCAAATGCTTTACTCACGATCCACAACGCAGAAGTTAATCGAAAGTGGGCCAAATACTTGGATTTATCCAAATCTAATTCGTTCGGACTGAAAATGCCAGCACGTGACGGAAGTCAATATTCCAAAACTTTTCAAGAGGGAAAAGTATTTAAAAGACTGAACTGGCTGATCATATTTTTGTTCGTTTGCATCATCGATTCAGTGTACTCGATCCCTCTTAGCCTATCTGTTTTCCACGCCAAATCGCTGAACAAAGTGGCCAAAAGAGGTTATGTCAGTGGCAAGGTTAGAATCTCGACAGAGAAAGAAGAACTCAACATGTCAAAGGTCGGAATCAATACTTGAAGGGGGTTGATGGTTGAGGCCAGACTCGAAAAGCTACGATTGGTCCAGTGAATTGATCCGAGTGAGGAAATTAAAAAGCAGAATCGATCAGCCGTTCTGTCCCTGGTAAGTAAAAGACAACGCCCAGGCCGCAAACAGGAGAGAGACTGACGCATTGTATCGTGACAGGCAACTCTGAAAGCGACCATCAAGCTCGCTCGCCCTCACCTTACCCGGTTGGGAGCCGTGTTGGGAAGGGTTGATGTCAGTCCAGCCCAAGTGGACCATCTTCTTGATGAAGAAGGTTTCGAGCTGCATCTGTCGGGACCAAGCTCCGGCAAAATCAGCACTTTTACCCTCTCTCACACAATAGGCAGGACTCGATGGCCAGGAATAGAGGGAAAGGTATAACTCAACGGATCGGATCAGGTCGACTGAAAATGGCTCGGGTACCGCGTAGGACTTCAGGAGATTGTGGAAACAATTCTTGATCTTGAATCGTTCGCGTGTTGGCACTAATTTGTTACTGGTTGTTTTTAGTAGAAAATAGGTCAAAGTGGCTTTGGGAACAGCGGGCAAGTTGTCGATGAGAGCGAAGGACTCACTTGAGGATTTTAAGATTGAGTGAATGGCGTATTTGTGTTAAATGATACAGACAATCATCCATCAATCGGCCATGCTCAGTGTAGATTCTTGGTAGTTCATCTTTCTCTTTGAGGAATAGGATGTTGAACTTGATCGCGTTTTTGGTATCGGTCAAATCGTCCAGTGTGGTCAATGTTCCGCTAATGTGTAATCAAGATTCCAGTTTTGTGCGGCGACCAGAGATCAGAAGTGAGTTCAACCTGATCGGATGAGAAAGAAGGCGTTGAAGAGAAGGTGAACTTACGCCAAACAGTTGACGGCGTCCTGTGTGGTCTTGAGGCAAAGGTGCTCGGAAGAGAACTTGAACTCGCTGGCAAACTTGTGCAAGCTCAAGTCCTGTTTGATGCCTGTCCAATCACAGTTCATGCATTTGAGCTTGCCCTGGTTCTTGTGTGAGCCGACAGGGTGGATGACTCGTGGATTCTCCGAGTGGTCCCCCTGCGACTCTTGTTGGCCGCATCCCGGCCCGTGATCATCCTCGACGGTGCTCGAAGTCGATTTGCGCGGCGACTGGTGAGTCTTCGGGGACGAGTACGACCAGCACGAATCGGTCACCTTGACAGTGTTTGTCTGCGGGTCCTTCACATAAAAAGCTGGAAAAAGTTATGTTTAAAAAAGAAAAAAAAAAGAAACAAGCCCCCATCGAATAAGCAAGTGGATGTGTTTGAGGTTGGTCGAGTGATTTGGGGGCAAGGAGAAAGGTTACTGACGAGATTCGATCGTATCGTCACATTGAGGACAGATAAAGGTCCGGAAGCTAGGTGTCTTGATGAAGTTGATAATATTAAAATCGGTGTTGGTCAAGCTAATCCAAAGCTTCCTCGCATTCGATCCCGCTGTGGAATTGAAGCTTTTGGGAGAGAGTAATCCCAAGAGCGCGCTCGGATTCCTGAAGTGTTTACCGTCTTTTAAGGTAATCCCAGCGTGCCCGTGGTCGGATAATTGTTTGATCCTGTTGATTAACTGTTGCGCATCTTCTTCGCTGATCTGGCTTGCTGCCCCTAATTTCTCGACGTTGGTCTTGGGGCAAAACAAGTCGTATTCCGATGCCTGTGGATAGTCAAGCATGATGAGTTATCAAGAAGATTACTGGGGAGGGGATTCCATGGATCTCTGAGCAAGCCAAGCATTTAGGAGTTACGCACCGCTAATTCTAGAGGAAATTGTAGATGTTTCAAGATTGGATACAATCTAAAGCCATCCTCATAGTAATTCCTGCCAGAGCAGCGATACGAGAACATTAGAAATCAGTCAATCTGATAGGAGATTTCAAGAACTGGATGCAAACAGGGAAACAAGAACAAACCTCGAGTTGAGACAGTAAGAATACCAAACGAACAGAACATCAAGTGGCGGCAAATAGTCCAACGTCAGCTCGATATCGTACTCTTCTTTCTTGAAGTGGCTGTTAGTTTTCTGGGCAGGCCTCTTGAATTTGTAAAGCGATTTGGGTAGATGATCTGCGATTCTTCCCAGCCAAAGCTCGAAGCGAAACAGAGCTAGATGATAGAAGCTGGCCTCTAGCGCTTCGTCGTCCTCGCGCCCGTTTGTGTCTTTATTACTCTTATCCAAATCGACCGTTACTTGCCCACTTTGTTCGCCAAGCGGCGGTTGCGCATCTTGTGTGATGGCGGGTGAGTTGAACGACAGAAGAGTGAGTCTGGAGAGGTTGACGAGTAGGTTGAAGGAATGGATGAGGTTTAAATGGGTCTTGATCCGCAGGATTTCAGCATGGTGTTCCTCCTTCAGATGCTCCATCATCACTACTTGTTCGCCCCGCTTCGTTTGAGATTCGGGACTGACGACGACTGGGTTCTTGTTGTTTTTCTGCCTGTTGGTGAGTGAACAGCTCGCACTCAGCCGTTTCTTCTTGTGCGCGTTACAAGCCGGCTCAGGGTGTGCGGCCGTCTTGGGTGGAGGATGGTCCCAATTACCGTTCTTCTCGGCGGGTTTCTGGGGGGTGGCGGCGGGCAGTGAGAGGGGCGCTCCGACTTGGATGGACCTTCTCTTGTGGACGGCCTTGAGAGTCATCTTCCTCCTCCTATGGTACTTGGGACTCTGCTGTGGCCGGTCGACAATCAGCCAAGAAGTGCCTGCATCGGACGATTTGTAATGGCCACCCACCTCCTCTCTCTTTCCTCCTTGTCAATCGAACACACAGCACCCCGACCGCGCAAGCCGAAGGCAAACTGCGGGTGGCAACCACAGCTGGAACTGTGAAGGTCGGAATCGGTCTGGAAAGAGCAGACTGGCAGAGGTGGAAGAAAGCAGAACAGATGAGCAAGAGCTGCTGAATAATGCACCACGGGCGAGCCGACTCGGTATCAAAAAGCGTGCATACGCACCACGTGGCTGTCTGCGCTTGGTTGTCTGGCGGTGGTTTGGGGACTGGGATTCCTGTGGGTGTGGGATGGGGGGATGGGGTTTTTTTTATGCGTAAGCATGTAATCCTAAAAGAAGACGAAAAAACAGGCCACGACTGGAGCAGGATGAGCTGGGTGCGGCTGTGGGGAGAATTTCAGGCTGCCATCATCTATGGGCCGGGGGATAGATGGGGATAGACTGGAATGGAAACTGCAGTCTGAAACGGCAGCAATCGGATGGGGAAGCGTTTGTTTCGGCCGGGTGCCTGCTTGGGTCGACTGGGGATGAAAGGGGACGGAAGCGATGGACGGAAGTGGCGGGCGGAGGTGGCCTGACTGGCGATGCAACTTACGCCTGAGCTTCCTTCCGGCTCGGTGGAATTTATGATTGTCGAGGCGGACTGCCGCTGGAGCAATGGGCGCAATCGAATCACTCGGACCAAACCCCATTAACGTTTCCGTTCTCTCTCACCTGTGCTGCATCCTCCGCATGGCTCAAATTCAACGTGGGACTCATGCAGCCGGAATAAGTATTGCCCCTCGAGGCGTGGGCTGATGCTCGAGAGAACCCAGGCCGAAAACACGCTCAAAGACAATCAAAGACGCTTTACATAAAAACCCACCGGATTTCAATATTTGTCATGTAAATATGATAGAGCTGTTGTTCCAGGAGCACAGAACTCCTGGGATGGTGAATGTGATGGTCTGCACCGGCAGACTCTAGCTTAACTAAGCCTCTCGAACGGAGGGTCTGGGGGACCCCGCCCGGAGGGCTCTCCGCCCCTCCCTGCGGGAGGGGCCGCTTCGCGGCCAGCCACAGCGAGCCTCCCACCAGGGGGGACTTGTGTCAAGTTAGGGCAGACTGCGATTCATGAAAGTCTCCAAGACTCTCCGATGATCAACTCATTGGCATTTTACCCGGCCGATAACAAGTTCACATGACTGGCCCTGCCGGCCGGGGAAAACGCCGGGCACATTCATCGATGTGATCACATCCACGGCAAGTGTACATACAACGGCACAGTCGAAGCTCGGCACAACCATGAACTCCTGACTTCACTTGCACCATCGGCAATGCTTCAAAGCATGTATATAAATATGTCTCCGAGACAGCCCCAAAGAAATCCTTGCCAAACACTGCTAGCCAAATCACAACAAATTTAGCCAATGAGACTACACCACATGAGCGATCGAGAAAAGCCAGGACGTTGCCAAAACAGTTGCAGGAATCACGCGTCCTAGCAACCGCTAGGACCGCCATGGAACGTTGTGGTTGTCTCTTTGGCTGTAGGACGATTTTTAGACGAAATTTATTCATTGACGTCCTCATCAACCGCGATGGTTGCGGGATCTGGGGTTTCTGGGAGGTCAAAGTCCCTTTGACGGAAGACTTGGCGTTGAGAGAACGATGGCCTCAACCCAGCTGTTCTCCCAAACAACGCTTTGATGACGCAATCATCAGTAGGATGCTTGGGTTCCTGGGACAGCTTGACAAAACGTCAAAAAGACATTTTCATTAACCAAAACTTCTCCATGACGGCGAGGTCCTATGGAGGCACCGGCCCGCCGTTTTGGCCAAGAAAATGTGAAACATGGTATGGACCCGCCAATTTTGCCACATGAATGCCACTTTGCCACCGTCCCATGGTACTGGTCAGCCAAATTGGCCAGTCCATACTGGATTTCAACCGCCATGGGTGGCATTTAACCAGCCAAGTAGCCATTCTCCGCCTCTGAACCGCCAAGCATGGCACTCAGGCTCCATTTTTGCCATACTATCCTTCAAACGCACCCGACAAGTCTGAATCCTTCAAATTTGTTCCTCATCCATACAGGCTCTGGCATACCAATTGGTTCAACCCCTTCCCCATAAGAATATAACCACTGGTCAAAGCCATCTTTTGATCACCCACCCAACTTTGGTCACAGTCATAGCTATCCAAAGCCAATAGATTTTAGAAGGCAAGAATTCTTGGATCACCAGTGGCACACTCATCATCCCAAGTACCACATATTTCTCCCTTGTCTCCTCCTTATACAAGCACATAACCCATCCATCTTATTTGGCCACTCCACTTTGTCCATAGCTAGCTGAAGCCTCATAAGATTATAGAAGGCAAAAATCATCCGCTTACCATCAGCGTGCTCACCACAAGCCTAGTACAGTATACTTCTCCCTGATCTCCTTCTTACACATGCACGTAACTCAGCTATCTTTTTGTCTACTCCACTTTGTTTGTAGCTAGCTGAAGCCTCCTAAGACTCTAGAAGGCAAGAAACATCTGTTTACCAGCGGCTTGCTTACCATGCCCCAAGTATGGCATGTTTCTCACTTGTCTCAATTTTATACAACCATGTAACTAAACATTTTTCACCTCAGGTCACGCAGTCCCAGTTTGCAAAGTGCATCCAATGTGGCACCACCCCAGTGCATCAAATTCCCCCCTGGTGTATGCTCCACCTAATCACTCATTAAAGTAGAAACTTATTCTTGAAATTTCAAATAAAAAATCATCAGTTAAGGCCCTGTTTGGAGCCAATATAATCTGGGTGATATATGAGTTTTTTTGCCTGACATCCTATGTGACATCTGATCAGGTCCGCCAAAACTTGATCAGATGTCACAAAATTCCAGGTTATATTGCACAATTATGTTGGCTCCAAACGGGGCCTAAACATCTGATGATTTTATAATTTTATGTATTGAAAATCTTATGATTTCAACTTTGATCATCTTATAAACCCCATGAAAATACAATCAAGGGCAATGTGTTTTGATTATTTCTTTAATTTGTTCTGTCAAATTTTCAGATCCATAGAAAAAGACACTATAAAAGATTACCTTGACCCGCTGGGGGAGACATTGATCATTTTGCATTTTGAGGAGATTACAAAGATCTTGGTGTTCAAGTTTCATCCAACCTTCTACAAAATGCCAGAGAATTGAAATGCAAGCTATTTTTTTACCTTTGGTATCTTGATAAATTTTCTGCCGCTTCTCTATGAAAATTTCATTTGCTTCAGGATTCCACAAAGGGTTGTCCAGAATTGATTTGAAATGTTTAAAGTACTTGACAGCCTTCTGTATTTCCTTTGGGTAGTTAATTTTCTGTTCAGCTTTTTTATCTTTCTTGTAAGGAATCATTGCAATGATCATTTCAAAATAAACTAAGAAAGATGGGAAAATGTGGTGAAGATCAAACAAGTCTGTTCCCTTAAATTCCTAAGTTGACATCAATGTTTGCATGTGTACTTCAATATTCCAACCAAATTCCTACATTTTTCATCAGTTCTTCCATTTTGTTTGGAATAAAATTTGATAATATTCCTTGGTGATTTTGCTTCACCAAACGGTAAGCTCTGCAGGCATATCTTTGTGATAGGAATTTCCCTTCTTCAGGTTTAGGCAGTGTTTTCAGAATTTTCCCCAGACATCCAAGTATATTAAAGTCTCAGAAACATGGAAAAAAAATTCAAGGGTTTTCTCTACAAATTAACAAAACAGAGAAAAAAATCCAGGGTTTCCCCTTACAAGAGACAGCCTGACAAACATTTGGGTTTCCCCTAAAAAATACAAAAAAAAACACCCAAAAAAAGCCACTGCCTACAAGAAAAAGCAAACACCCCCACACCCTGCCACCTAACATCAGCAAGCTGATGTATTGTGGCCCACCATCCATCCCTGTCTAGCAGGGTTAAAAAATGGTGAGAGGAAGACCCCCAGCCGTTAAGCACAAGGGGGGCCCACGAGTATTCCCCCGCCGGACTGCGCAAGTGCAACAGCGGACGGGGGTGAGACAATCCCCCGGCTGGAAGCCAGCCCAGAGAATTGTCTGAGGGAATAACCTTTGCAAAGGTGTCCTATTTATAG